>NC_072022.1:20172047-20480380 GCF_027791375.1 Indicator indicator | reverse complement strand
ACCCAGACATGTTACTGGACCCAGGGCTGGATGTATGATCCTGCCAGCATTGCATCTCCATCCCTTCCTAGCTCTAACCCTCCACTACTGGCAGCCCGGGATGATGCTGTCTGCTCCTGCTGCCATCCCACGCATGTGCTCTGCCTTGTTTTCAGGATTTGTGAACAGCACCAAAGCCCTTTTCATTCTGTCTAATCATGAGAAACGTAGAGGAATACTCACAGTCACTCGCCTGAGATGTTGTTTGCCAAAAACATCCTATTCTGGAGCATTTTTATAGTAACAGTGTGATGAGGAAAAGATGGTGAGGGCTCACCGTTCTAATTAGGAATGTTTCTGTCTTGCAAGAGGGATTGGTGGGTAGTATTTATGGATATGAGTAGGTTCAGAAAAATTCCTAGCACCATCTGTTTGAGAGAGAACAGGAAGAATTTCAATATGCTTTAGACCTTGAAGAGTAATGTTTGTGTAACAGGCCCATAAAATCAATTTCTAATAGTTACAGGTACCCCCTCAGGAATTTAAATAGTCTGTTAACAAAGTTATTCCATCTGCCAAGCAAATGCACTAAATACGCACACAACACACTGCATGTATGGCTGCATGTGACTGCACGGTGTGCCCTCAGGTCCTGAATGCTGCTTTTGCTCCTGGGGTTACACTCAGGCTTTCCTGGTGGCACTGTGCTATATATTTCCAGTTCAGGGGGAGCTCAATCACCTGCCTTTGTCCTGGTGGATGGATCACCTTGTCCCCTGGGAGCCAAGTGCAGAGGTCACTCTGCCCTGGTCCATTCCCCTCTCCATCTCAGCTGCCCATCACGTGCCAGGGGAGAGAGGACTGGCCATAGGTGTTGGAAGGGCTATAGGTGACAGGAGGGTCTGACTGGTCTTGGGGGTTGGAAGGGCTGTAGGTGGCATGAGGTGCAAATGGGGAGCATGCAAGGGGCATCATCAGCCCCTTCAGACCCTATTTGCAGACTTTTTAAGCTGATGCTGCAGTATGGCTGGTGATTCAGTTGGGCTTTGATCTGCTTCCAGTCTCCTCACTCCTCTGTGGTGCTTTTCCATCACCACTTTGCCCTGCTCAGTGCTGGGCCTGCACTGCATCCTGCCTCGGATGTTGGAGAACAAGCTGACAATGTGGGGCATATGCAGATGAACTGCAAATATGTCATCCCATTAATTAAACAGTTTGCATTTAACACTGCCCACGGAGCTGCTCGACACCTCACCAGCTCTGCAAAGGTTGTGTTCTCTGTGTTATCAGGAGTGATTTATGGTGAGAGTTAGGTTGTGTGTCCAGAATATCGATGGAAGAATTTGCTGCCTATTGTGTTTAATCGCTGCCAGGGTCCCTCTTTGTACCATCCTGTCATTTGCTGCCTGCCAGCCTGTGCAGGTCTGGGAGCACGTCTCCATCCAGGCAGAGTTATTGATTATGGCATGTTTGGGCTGGGTGCTGGCTGTGGGTGCCTCCTCTGGATGACCAGCCTGTGCTGAGCCGCTGCAGGCACAGTGCTCGCTGGCTGCTGTCCCCACATTCCCCTGTCTGCTCGACACTGCATCACCTCAAGGAAGGTGCCCCAGTTCCCCCTGATCCCTAAGTGATCTGCCCTCCCCACCTCATTGGGAACTGAAGTGAAATGTCAGCAGCTCTCCATGCCAACAGATTTATTTCTTTTCGTCCCCCTTTCTGTTAACACAGTCAGTTAAACCTCTTTGCTGGGGAGCGGAACTGGACGGCTAAAACCTCAGGTGAATTGCACAGCCTGTGCTGCTCCGTGTTGTGGCAAGGCAGCCCCCTGCATAGCCCAACTCGCACAAATTTAATGGATTTATTTTCTTCACCCTGCAGGCAGATGAGGCACAGAAATCCCATGAGATTCACCAGCGGTCTGGCATTAGATGCCCCAGGTGGATGAAGTAAACCCCTGCATGCCTGGGGCATGCCAGGAGGCTGGGATTTCCTCTGTGCTCTCCTGGTGATGATCCCCTTGTGCTAGGTGGTTTCTTCTTCTTTTTTAATTTAAAAATCCACATTCCCACTTCCACATAGCTCGTTATCTCAGGGCGTGTGATGAGGTGTCCAGGGGTCTGTCCCGGCAGAGATGATGCAGAACACATTTGTGCAGGCTGTTGGGTTTGACCCCCCTCTCCCTCAGGGAGCGGGTGGTTTTCATTTCAGCCTCTTCCATTAGAAGCTCTAAGGGGAGCTCCATCTATTAACTGAGAATTGCAGGCCTGTAAATTTTGGCAAGAAAAAGCCTTGGAAGCAAATCATCTGTATTTTCTCAGGGCTGTTTGTCCTCCCTCTTTACATGTGCAGCCTTTGCTGGTCAGAAGGCAGGTACTGCTGCTGACTCCTTCTCCACATGTGCAGATTGATGGTGTCTGCTCCAGAGCCCACTCCCTCTTCCCTTCCCTTCCTCTCCCTCTCAGTTTTGTTCTTTCCCTTTTGAGCTGTTTCTGCTTTGTTTGGGAGATTCCTTTAGCTGCCAAGTCCTGATTTGTATCTGTTCATTTCCTAGGGCAAACGCATTGATCTGTGATTTCTGTTATGATACTGCGGATTTCTGTTCCCTTTTTTCTTTCTTCCTTTTTTTTTTTTTTTTTAACTTTATCCTGCTGTCCAGGAGGTGGTTTCTGTGCTATGGAGAAGCACAATGTTTCTAGAAAAATGTGTGTTTCCCTGACTCATGGCTGTGCCTAATTGCATACAGAGCGAGCGTCCACCCCTCTTAGTTCCAGTGTAATTCTTTGCGGCGTGTTCCTTTGTGATTGTGTTATTCCAGCAAGAACAGCCACTCTCCTTCCAGATATTTATTCTTTTCATGAACATCAGCATACTGGCAAAGGGTTGGGCTTTTTTTTTGCTTCCTTTTTTTTTTTTTCCATCTTAATGCTCTGCTTCATAGCTCAAATCGGGGATTTATGCTTCAGGGATCTTAGAGAAGAGTTTCCTCTTTTCTGCTACCTCTTTCCAGAAGCGCTGTCTTTCTGCACCGGGATTTGGAGTTCTTGGACATGTGTTACTGCTGCTGCTGGGGATGCTGCTTTTGTATTTGTATTTGCTGCAGTATTTTGCTCTTTAATTTTGTTGTTCTTGCTCTGGTGCAGAGGTGAAAGGATGCAAATGAATGCTGGAGCATTTGGGGTGCAGACAAACAAACCCCAGGCACCCCAAGAGCAGAAGCTTGCAGGGAGCAGGAGGGCAGTGGGCAGTGTCTTTCCACGCAGCCACTGTTGGACACTCTGAGTGTCCCACCGGGGCTAAGACAGAGGGACAACAGCCTGGGCAGAGGCAGGTGAGCACCCAAGGTGTGCCAAACACCTTTACACAGTGAGGGCAGTAGGAGGAAGTATGGGTAAGGCAGGGATGCCTCCCAAATAGACTGCTTACCTGTATTGCACCTCTCCCTGTGCTGAGGATAACGGGTTAGCCTTTCATCCTGGAAGGCCTTATTTTTTATTATGAGTTAGTTTTACAGCACCCTGATGTGTGCTCAGCACTTTATGGTGCAGGAAGAAAGATGAGGTCCATGCGACAGACTTACCCAGCCTTAAATCCTGACTGACTTAGAAAGGAAAGCAGCAGTGTGGCTGTGTCCTGGCTTTCCTTCTGCCTTGCTGCCATAGAGGCTTTGAGCTGCTTCTATAGGGGAAAAATGTTGGCATCCAATAAGGACTTGTTTGCCCAGCCCAGTGTCTCAGCTGCAGGCTGTGCTGGAGCTGGTGGGATCCAGTAGCCAGCAGTAGCTGTGTCAGAGTGGTTTTGGAGCAGGGAGCTGTGCTGGAAGACAGCAGGCTGGCCAGAGCCATGACCTATCTCAGGCAAGCTCCTGGTACCCTGACAGAGGGTTCTTGGGTACTAGCAGCAACCCATCGTTGTTGTCTGGGCAGGATAGGTGAAACATGCCTCCCAGGGTCTGGGTGCTGCAGGGATGCTCATCCTCCACAGGACTGAACAAGAAGGCGGTGGGCCCTCTGCCACATCCCCATCCCCGGGCGCTGCTGTCGCCCTCTCCAGCTGCGTGGGAACATCTCCTGGGGGCTGGAGCATGCCGAATTTCACTTTTCAAATGGGGCTTCTGGCGCCCAGCCAGGCAGAGCTTCGTGTTGTCAAATGTTTTGGCAAAGCACGTCTCAGCTTTAGTCTGAAGAGTCTTTCGCTAGGGAAACGGCATCGAGCCGAGCAGCCAGCCTGATCCCAGCGCAGAGGGAAGCGCCACGCTGCTGGCCACATCCTGTGCCGGTGGTGCTGGTGCTAGTGCGCCGTCACATCGTGGCTGGGGTGCACGGGGGACTGCAGCTGGGCAGGATGACTGTGGCAAGCAGGGAAAGGGCTCATAAAAAGGTGCTTCAAGGTGACTGAAATGATTTGTGAAATCAGGCTGAGCGGGGCAAATTGTATTGACAAGAATAAGAAAACCTTAAGAAGTGATTTTTCAATTCTCTATTTTGGCTTTTTGTTCTGAAATTGCCCTGCATTAAAAAGGAATAAAAGAGAGGAGAGGGGAAAAAAATGCAACACAAAACCAACCAAGCTCTAAGTAAACTAGAAATAAGGGGACTGTATTTTTTTACCAGCTCATTGGAAAAATGAAACATATTTGTTCTGGGTCAGACCAAAATGAGCAAAGCAATCAGTTATCCACAGGGCTGTTGGTGCAGGCTGCCTCTCCTTCTGCTCGCTCTCCTGGGCATCTTTGCAAAAATATCCAATACCTTTTTATGATGTTTGAAAGAAAGTATCTCCAGGGAGAGAAAAAAAAAAAAAAAGTGAGGTGTGATCCCCCAAAAGTCTGCTTTCACAGCTTGGATGGACCCATCTTTCCTTCCTGTGGCCGCTGCTCCTTCTCCTGCCCGTCACGTTGTGTGGTTATAGCACATATACTCACGGCCCCAGCACCATGATGGGTTTTGAAAGCCTGAGAAATCCTCCCCAAAGCCTGGTTTCCGGCCAAAAAAACCCGAGGTTACGCAAACATATGCATAGCTTGCAAACAGGCTGTGTGTGTTGGATGGAGAGCAGCTCTGTGAAGCAGGTGTGAGCTGATGCGGGAAGAGCTGGGCCGCCTCATGTCGGCGCCGAAACCCTCGTGTCAGCCCGCAGACTAAAACCAGGTCTCTGGAATTGAGAGAAAAAAACACAACAAAACCACAGAAGAACAAAAGCCCTGCAGCAGCATCCCAAGCACAGTCCCACCAGATCCCCTGCCAACAGGTGGTGCCACTTTTTTGGGTTAGTGCTGTGGAATATCTTTCTGCAAGATGCATGCAGGAGGCTGTGGGGTGGCCACCCCAACCCAACTCACCCACCTGCATGCCCCCCACCATTCTGCTGCCATCCTGGACACACCCCACCAAGCAGGAATTGCTCATGCCGAGGTTTGAAGGTGGATGGCTCTATAGCAAAGGCACCCCTGAAGTCTTGCAAGCCAGTGAAAGCTCCTTTAGTTCCAGTTTCTGGCAACTGCCAAGAAAAAGCTTATTTGAGTTTAAAATCTGTTCAGAAGAGTCATTCTCCTCTGAAAAACTGCATCTGTCAAAGCACTGTGGTGGTGTTGCATTTATTACATATTAATGACTCCACATCAGATGTGTTTGCTTTGCAGTACCAAAATATTGGAAATATCAAAGTATTAGCATTCCTGATGGGAACTGTCAGCCACACAAGTCTCGGGGTCTGGGGGTCCAGCAGAGCCATAACATTACCCAAAAAACAAGCTCCCTGGGCCAGTGACAGCCATCATGGCAGGGTGCAACTGTGCTGTCCTGGGGCTGCAAGGTCATAACCTTACAAAAGCTGGTGTGAAAGATGTGAGCCTATCTCACTCCACTCCAGAGCTGTTGGCTGCACCAGCTGCTCATCTGGATGCTTTCAGCAAACAGGGTGAAGTGGCTCATGCCAGTGCAATAATGTGGAAGGAGATGCATGGTGTGAGAGGATTCGAGGGGAGTAAAGTGGACAGCAGTGTTTGCAGCATGGGAATTTTGACACACAGTGTCAGAGGCTGAGCTGAATGGAGATGCTCTGTGGCATGGAGAGGGTCTTACAGAGTGTGTATGCATTTCTCTGCTCACCAGAGGGGCATATTTGGGTATTGAACCCTATCCCCTGGGTTGCTGAGCAGAGCAAGTATCTGCAACAGGGACCAAGGCCCACTGGATGATCTTGGTTGAGTGTCTTCCTGCCCCTTCACGTCACTACTCCAGTCCTTCAGGGCAGGAAAGGGTGCTGCATGGATCAGGAAAGTACCAGGCAGAGCCAATTCTCATGGGGCTGCTGCTGGATGAACAGCAGTGCCAACTCTGGGGAAACCATGAATGGGACTCTGCTGCTTGCATGACTTTTCTAGGCCAGTAAAGGAGGCTAAAATAGCTGCTCTCTCTTGTTCCCTGGCAAGGCACAGGCACCAGGAATTATCCCTTGAGATGGTTTTCTGCAGCCTTCACTGTACCCCTGTGAGGCACCAGACCCCAGCCAAACACAGACCCATGCACAGCAGGGCTGGCTCACTCCTGGATAGCTTACTGGAAGTGAGGCTTTTGCTTGTGCTTGCAGACATGCCTGGGCAGCTCATCAATAACATGCTCTTTCCTCACACATCTCTCCAACAGATTTCAGTAGGTACAGACACTCTTCCTGGCCTCTCTTCTCCTGCTGTTTTGGTTGGGGAAACTGAGGCATTGTAGGGATGTGAACACAGGCATCTTCTCTTGTGCAGGCAAGCCTGTGGCAGAGCTTGGACCAAAACCCAGGGGCTTAGTACTTCATCTTGTGCATCTGCTGGAAACCCACCTTTTTCTGTCTCTCCCTGCTGCTCAGCGTTAGCATGATATTAGTCTGAAGGAAATGTTGACATTCTGTTGGGGTTTGATTTTTTTCAAGCATGTCATGTGGGAGTTGTTAAAAGGGTTGCCTACATTTTACAAATATTTCCAGGAACAAGCTTGCTGGTGTCTGGCGCTGTGGAAGAGGGAGTGTGATTCTGACCAGCATGGGCTGGCTGCCAGGCCATGCTCTCCATCCATCCTTCCACCCATCTATCCATCCATCTATCCATTTATCAATCCATCCTCAAAACCTCCCTTTCTCCAGTGAATCAGTAACAGTGATGGGTGAGGGGCCAAAGCTTCTGCTTAGCCTGCTTTGCCTTAGCTGAGGTGACCAGAGGCTGCTGTCCCCTTCAGCCTGCCATGGGGGGCTAGTGGCCACATTTCTTGGCACACATTTATTTTGGGGCATTTTCTGCATCTCCCATCCCTGGGGATAGTGGTGTCTGAATGAGGACTGTGAAGCTGCAAGGCTGCTGCCTATTCATTGAGGGGCACAGGATGCTGACCCTTCCTGGAGAGGTGGCCGTGATTTGCTCTGCACTCATGGCTGCTGAAGTTGGGGAATGACTAAGGCTGGAGGGCTCCTTCCAGGGGCCACCAATGAGAAGGAGGAGAAGCTGTGCTTAGCAGAAGAGGTTGTTAAAATGTTGGAGGGGGGAGCATGGAGAAACTGGGGGGGTTCTCAGCAGGAGATCTCCAGGTAACACCAAAGCGAAGAGTAACAGCAGTCCTGGGTGCCACCAAGTGCCTTGATCCCCTCACAGTCATGACTCAGTGTAGAGTGTCTCCTGCACCTGCCTGCCTCTATAAAGGATAAATAATAATAATTTGTGGTTAAAACATTACCCTCAGATGATAATCTGTGGGACATGGTTTATTCAAAGCAGCTGTGCTGGGAAGGGGTAACCTCTCCCTCCTTGGCAAGAAGTTGATTTGTACTCATGGTGTGGGCTCCCAGGCCATCAGGAGAGGGATGCTGTGTAACAATAGAGGTTTGCAGGCACCATGCGTGGCTCCATCTTCCCTGAAGCAGGCGAGGTGCAGGGGACTGTCCACTTGCAATAAGAGCAGTTATCATGCTTCAGACAGAAAATTTATCAGCAAATCCTTGGCAGAGGTCTCACCCAGATGAGCAGGTTATGCTATAAAACAAAGCCAAGCAGCACCATTTTCCCAGGCTTGTTACCTCCCTCAGAGGACAGTGATTCTGAGGGGCTGGGTGACCAGGATAACACCAGGGCAGGATTTCAGCCTTGCTCTTGAGATTCACAAGAGGCTTGGGGACAGACAAGAAAGGTCTCCTGCAAGTGGATATGAGTGACGCAGGGCAGAGCCATGGTATTGCTGGTATGTCGAGCACCTTGTTTGTTATACCTCAGACATGTCGCAACAGTGCTGGATTGTGTAATGGTTTCCAGGAGATATTCCTGCTTTCAGGTTTTGGGACTTTCATTCCCAGGGTTTGGTTTCTGCCAGAGGTGGGATGTGGTAGAGAGAATGAATTAAAATCTCTGCACAGGGATACCAAGTGTGTGATGAAGAGAGGGAGGAGAAGATTTCTGCCTTTTAAAACTGTTGTGTTTTTTGTATGTGTGAGCACCTTCCTTCCTGAGAGCTTACAGGCATGAGGTGAAAGCTGGGTGCAGTTTTTGATCTTGGTAGCCTGATATTACTCCATTCCATGTTAAGTTATACACACTGACACCGGGCATTTCACACACAGGGAGTTAAATACTTCTTTTTGGCACCAATAAGAGGTGGAGGACAAATGTCCTTCCTTGCCTTGTCACCACAGAGAATCCTGTGATCCAGCCTGAGCACTTCTGCAGCACTCTGCCTGCCCCCATCTGCTTACCCCCACAGATGCCAAGGTCTCCCAGGTCCCAGTTTCAGCACATCCCTCCCTTTCCTTTTCTCACATGCAGTTTTCCTCTCCCTTTGCTCCCTGCTGGGGATGGGAGAGCTTGCAGCACAGAGTGCAAGCCCCCTTGGCCACTGCCAGGTGCAAGCACAGAGAGAGCTCAGCTTGCCCTTGCATCCCCACTTTGGGGCAGAGATAAATCCACAGAGCTGCCAGTCAGCAAACTCGAGCTCCTCTCTCAGCACGAGCGACCCAGGAGTTTCAGAAGCTTAAAATATTGCACAACTTGGAAGAATTATCACTGGGAAAATTGCTGCAGCACCCCAGGGAAATTCAGCTCTCCACCACAAAGGCGGAGGCATTCAAGCTTCGCCTTGAAGCGGCTGTAAGAATTTCTCAATTTGGCCATCTTCGTTTTCCAGGACCTCATTCAGCACGTTGGCTGAAATCTGCCTAGCCTGGGTTATGCCTCCAGCTTTCCTTATTTTTGAAAACTCCAGCTAAATGTTGGCATGGTTTATAAGGAATTAAGGGAAGACGCTAAAATGGAAAAAGTTGGGTAAGCCCAGATAGCTTTGGAGTGCGTGGCACAATGAGGAGATCCTTCTCAGTGGGGACTCGGCTCCCTCATGCTGCTGACTGCCACGCTCAGCTAGGCATGGCACAGATGGGATATGGATGTGGGAGGATGCTCCTGTCCCAGCTCTGACCGAGCACAGCAAATAACAGGGTACAGTAATCCCAAATGTGCTTCTGCAGGGGTGTGCTGGGCAGCAGCTAAAGGGGACCTTTCCATCTCACCACTGTATGTCCAGATCCCTTTCACACCCGGGCTTCAGCCCTCAAAGGATGAGTTGCACCACATAGCTGAGCCCATGGCAAGGTCCCCCTCTGCTCTTCCCTTGCAAAGAATGAAATAACCTGGAAGTTGTTGGTTTCTGGAAGCAATTTAGCGTGGGACATGGCTATTAATTTAAATAGATTACAGAAATTTGAACTAAGCTGCATATAAATCTTCTGACCGGCTCTTTGGGCTTTGGTCTCTGTTGTTTACACTTTTTTTTTTTTTTTTTAAGAAACAAAAATTGTGTTTTATTGATTCCTGAAGCAGTGATATTTAGGTGGGAGCTCACTGCTCCCTTTCTGGGTGCACGTGGCAGGCGGCTTTGCTCTTCCACTCGTATCACCTTTCAGAGCTACTGTGAGCAGGGCGCAGATGTTGTTAGGTCTCAGGTAAAGCCATCAAAGGTGGACATTCAATCAAGTTTGACATCATCTTCAACCTGAAGGCAAATGGGTTGGTTTTGATTAGCAGCTCGCAGGGCTGAGCCTAACCCATATCAGAGCTGCTGCTGCTACTTTACCTGAATGGCAAAACCACAGATGGTAATTATAATGATAAGTGCTTACAGATTTCCCAACAACAAAGATAATTTGTTTGCTCCATGCCTTGTTAGAAGGGGAATTTTGTTCTGGTGACTGGGTGGTTTGTGAATCAGTTGTTGCCCTTTCACCCCTCTGTCCCCAGCTTGGCTGTTCCCCCCAGCACGGCCATTAAATGTTGATCCAGCAAGAAGGGTTCCGCCAGTCTAGTCTCCTCCACAGTGGCCATGGAGGCGCCAGCCCAGTGCAAGGAGCCATCATGGCCTGGCAGGGAGGTGCCTGCTGTTCTAACACGCCTGGAATGGCGTGGGGTGCTGGGCAGGGGGGTCATTCCTCTAAATCCCTCAGCTCCTCACTGCATTCTCATGCACACAGCCTTTGGGGTGAAAACTTGCTGCAATACTGCCTTTGAGCTTCTGGACCACTGCTGCTGATGTGCAGTGGGGTAAAACTCAGCAGCATCCCTCATACTCACACCATCATCTCATGAGGGATGATGAGGCAGCATGCAAGTGGCCAGGTTTGCACCTCTTACTCCAGGAGACGCTGCCAAAAACCGCAGCTTTCCTCCTGCTGAAGGTGACTCAGTGGCCAAAATCTTGGGAGGAAAAAGGGGAGACCTTGTCACTGCTGCTCTCTGACAGCCCGAGGTCTCTCTCCACCCTGCAGTTGCTCTCGAGCACTGGGGTTGGGTTACCTGTAAATTAAACCAGCTGGTGAGAGGGACTGAGGGCTCACCAGCAGCCCTGGCCCTTGTCCACAGCCATTCCCCAGGCAGAAGTCCCACAGGTCTGCTCGCTGGCGGAGTCTGAGGGCAGCATCTTGCTTGTCATGTGGGCAGGCAGATAACAGCTTTGATTTCTGGGTCTCATTTTAATTATAATGGAAGGACAAGGCTCGTTTAAGTGCCCGCTTTGCTTTCCAGTGATCCTTCCCGGCTGCCAAGTGTGCTGGGCTAACAAAAGCATTCCTCTCTCCTCCGGGGCCGGCCGCGGCTGCCCGTATGGCGAGCAGACGGAGGCGATTAATGCGCACAAGCCCAGCCTGCCCAGCTCCCAGTTACTGCGCACAACCTGACACCCCAAGCATCTTCTCTGCAAGGAGAAACTACCCTTGAAATACAGACGTCCTCCAAAAAGCACCCTTACACCAGCTCATCTTTGCCTCTCTACCCAGTACCGGCAGAATACCTGCAGGGTCTTGTCCCAGAGCGTGTTTCTCTTCTCCCACAGCTCAGATCAGATGTTTTTTTTCCCAGCCAATAGTACCCAGAGTTGTTCAAGAAGGTGATATTGATCTTGTTCATATTTGTTGCCTTAATGAGTCACAAATTCTGTCTGCAAGCAGAGGTGGTTTGGAGGTGCCGGCTGGCTGCTGCTAACCTGTCTTTCTGGAAAGGTAGGAATTTCAGCAGATTTGGAGAACTGGTGTTTTCTTAGATTCCTAAAGGAAATTACACTAATTGCAGCAATCCCCATGTCCCTGCAGAAAGCAGATGCGATAGTATCTCCCCAAATACCTGCTCCTGATGACAGTAACCTCCCTACAGCTCTTCTCCTGCCCCACAGCACTGAAGGACCTGAAGCAAGTGATCTGCCAGACCAAAACGCTTATGGCTGCTTCAAGACCAAATTGTTTCTGTGCTGGTTCATCTTTTGCTTGTGGATGTTTAACTGGGCTGGCAAAGACATCAGTTTGCCATGTGGGCACGGGACTTAGTGCATCAGCTGCTCTGATCTTTGCTGTGGCCAAGATTTCATTATTTGGAAATGGTTTTAATATTCACTACACCAATATCCGCACGCGGGCATGGCGTGCGGGGTCACAGCGCGGTGCTAGTGTGGAGTTAATATAAATACTCCGTGGGGTATCTCTAAACAATCGTTCCATATTAATCAGCTTAATATTAATCAGCTTTCTCCTCCCCTCAGATCAAGGAAAGTCCCCACTCCAAAGAGGGACGTGGTGCCGGTTTAGGGATGCAGCCTGTTTCCGGAGTGGTGGCAGGAGCAGGACGGTCTGCCTCTCACGTCTCTCAGATGCTCTTCAATGGGCTTAATTTAAACATTAACTCTCAATTTGCCTCTGGGCTCAGTGCATGGAAAAAATTAGAGCAAAAGGAGAAATTTTCAAGAAGCTCTGAGTGAGCAAAGCAGGGTTATAATAGAAATAGTTTTTGACCTTAATTATGGCTTCTAATGGAAATAGTTGTGCAACCTCAGCAGTGGGATTTGGTATGTGCAGGCAGATCTGAGCTGAGGATGATGATGGGAGGATAGCAAGAGCTTGGTGGCCTCGGTTGCTCTTTCACAGAAGGCTCTCAGAAAGCAGGGTTGAGGCTGGTGGGGTGAATGTTCCTCATTTCCACCAGCTGCAGCTCTGACTTGCTCCATCCAGAGCTAAAGTTTCACCTTATCTCTGCTTCAGACAAGAATGTAAGTGGCCTCAAGTACCTCATCGCTGCCAGTGGGATGTGCAGCTGGATACCCAGCACCTTTGTACAGGGGAGTAGGGACAGCTTGTAATTTCCCACTGGGATCAGCATGGCGAGTCCCAGTACGAAGTCAGCACGGCTTGCCCTGCCTCTATCCTCTCCTCCAAGGAAGCAGCTTTCAGCTGTGTACAGCAATACAATAAACTCCAGCGCTGCTCTCCAGGGATGAGTGATGCTGATGAGAACAGCTGAAATACTCTTCTTTTGAGGGATCCAGATTGCAAAATAATGATGTGGTGTTTGCCAGGGGTGGGATTGGGATGGATAATTACAGGAGAGGAAGCACATCATCTGTGATATGGGGTCAAATCTCCTTGCTCTGGAAACCTGCTGTAAAGTGTCACTTGCCACTACCTTGTAGCAATGACGTGTGGAGTTAATGTGACTTAGAAACACCAACTTAGGGCGATAAATGAATGTTGGCCCTTTGAGGGGCTGGGTACTGCTTGTCTCATGTCCTCTCCTGCCACAGAAACATTGGAGCTTCTTGGGCTGTGGGTCCACTGAAAGGCTTGCTTGTGGCTATGGAAATCAAGGTGGGACAAGTGGTTGTATAACATCACTGCAGGGCTGGAGGACATCAGTCAAGTCCACTGCCATCAGCAGGGCAGACTGGGTTGATGGGAGACATGGAGGGACTTGAAGAAGGTGTGATCCCCTCCTGTGCCTGCATATTGCCAGGAACAGTCATAGAAAATGACAGTGACATCTTGCAAAGTTTTGCTCTTCTTTGCATCTGCAGCAGTGCCAGAACAGATGGGGAATGGCCACCCCTCTCCCCCTGCATGCTGTGGAGAGCTCTGTGTCACATCATCCTGTTGCCAGAGCTCAGACAGTTTTAGGCTGACCCCAAAGGGAGCAGTCACCTCCCAGAGGTACCATCCATCTCTTCTGGAATTAAATGCAAGAAATATGTGTCACCTCCCAGCTGAGAAGGGAAATGGGGTACAGCAATCTCCCTCCAGGCCTCTGCAGGGTCTTTGGGAACGTATTCATGGCATGCATCCTGATTTCCTGCTACCAGAAATGATGACTTGAGTGTGACCATGAGGAAGGATAGAGGCTGCAGCAGCTGTCACCTCCCAGGTCAGGAGTCAGTGACCTGCAGTATCTCAAATGCATCTTTTACCTTAGCAAAAGCGGAAGCATGATGCTCCGCTCTCAGGTAGGGTCCAAGGTCAAGGTCTCCCTAGGTGCACCGGCCCCAGCAGCCACCACCAAGGCACATGTCCTCACGTTTCAGCTCCTAGTTCTTGGAAACACTGGGAGCTCTGACCATTAATTTTAATCCTGAAAAGGGTGCTGGGAAACCCCAGCCCCATTGTGGGGGTTGAGCTATTCGGAAAATTCAGGCTTTGTTGCTGAAGATGCGAACATGTTAGTTCCCCTCCGCTGCCCCTGTCTCTGTGTAGGCTGCAGAAATAAAGCATGTGTTTAACATGCAGACATTTAACCCTTTCCAGACTGCAGTTTATACAGGGTGTTAACTAATACAAAGAATCGTTCCCTGCATTTTGACAGCCACTGTTTTAAAGTTCTTATCACATTTACTTCGTTTTTTTATCAAGGGTTTTGTACTTGCGGCGAAGATTCGTCTCTACCCTTGCCTAGTTTATCTATAATTCAGGACGTTTTTACACTTAGGTTATAATTGACTTTTCCACGCTGCAGCAACTCAAACAATAACTATTAATATTCAGCAGTCTATAGTGATAAAGATTTCCATTTACTTTCTTTTACTTAACCATGTGAATATACAGCATCCTATCTCACACAGTTAATATTGAATTCATTCATATTTACTCTCCATTTTCCCCTATAACAATACTGACAGCATGAGCACTGCAGCTCTGGGGACATCTGACTCCCATATCTGTTCTCAGCTGGCCAGCCCTCCTCACTCAGAGGGGAGCTGGCACCAATGAATCCCAGCTATGCCATGCTGCTGGGTGACCATCACCCTTCAGGTCTTCCTGAGGCAGGGACAGAAGGTATAGCACAGCACGAAGCACAGCACCTCTGCCTTCCTCACAGAACTGTCAGGGTTGGAAGGGACCTCAAGGATCATCTAGTTCCAACCCCACTGCCATGGGCAGGGACACTTTCCACTAGATCAGGTTGCCCAAAGTCACATCCAGCCTGGCCTTAAAAACATCCAGGGGTGGGGCTTCCACCTCCAGGAGGAGGACTTGGGTTCTGCCACTGGTGAGGACACTGCATTCACCTCCTGTGGTGTTTGCAACCAAAAAGCAGTTGTCTTACTATTAAAAAAAAAAAAAAAAAAAAGTTTCACAAGGTGCAAGAGGGTTGGAATCTGACCCCAGGGAGGCTGAAAATGGGCAAAACGCCTTGGTACTTCTGCCTTGGGTTTTTTGGTACCCCTCGTGGCATAGGGTACCATGGCTGTGGATGGATGGATGGGTGTGCAGGGCAGGTTGATAGTGACAGGAGCTGAGAGACATGCTTCCTACTGGGAGGGCAGGGCAGCTCATTGTTTAGGAGGACAACACAGAGCCGGGAGCCTGGTCACCTGCCTCAGGATCTTCTAGTGTGATCTTACACAGTACTAGAGCCTGGGAACACACCAGCCCAATCCCCTGTCCTTCTTGCCGCTGTAGAATGCGTGACGGCAGCAACTTCCTCTGGGAGAGACTGCATGCCGGCGCTGCAGCCAAGGCTCTGCCCCACTGCTGTTAGCACCAGCAATTGCAAAGTCTCTGCCTCGGGGGCTTTATTCGGCTGCAAAGCCTCCTACTGAGATGCAAAGGCATCCTACAGCTGCGTGCTGCTAGGAACAGCTCCAGGCAGGCAGAGGAGCCAGGGGGGGAAATGGTGAGAAACCTCAAATCCACTTGCTCTGATGCTGGGCAGCAGAAGATGAGGAGACATCAGTGAAGAAGATGAGGTGATAGAAGGGTGAGCTGCCCCTTGCTGCTGGGACGTGGGGACGAAGCCGTTTATATTCCCTTCCCATTGCCCCTGTGAAAGCTGGATGCCTTCACCCCAGCCATGTGGGGATCTACATGAGAATCCCCAGAGAGGCTGGCACCGCTGGCTCCCAGCACATAGCTGGTGCTGCCAGTCTGGGAAACACTGTCCTGGGGAGATGCCCTCCCACCCATTCATCTCCCTAATGGAAGGTGGAGCAGGGACCAGCTGTGAAAGCCAGCAGCCAGCTAGGTATTAATTGCAGCTGTGTGGAGCCATTGTGACTGAGCTCTTCCTTCTAATTATGAAAAATGTCCCACACAGGGCAGAAGTGGCAGGGCTGTTCCCCCTGTGCTCAGACAGAATGACTTTCCCAGACAGCTTTCTGCCAGGAAGAGAGAGGCTCTTCATGCTCTCTACCCCAGCCACCCACAAAGCGGGGCTGTTCCCACCGGTGCCATTGCCGAGCTGCTCCTGCACTTCACGGCTAGTTAAGGGCTAGTAGGGTTAAATGGATAGTCCATTAATCTCGCCCGCTTAGGTCAGAGCTGAGGGACACACACGCACACGGCGGGTGATTTATGGCCAGCCTGGGCTCATGCCCCCTTCCCGTGGCAGCTGCCAGAGCTACCCAGTGCAGCGTGTGCTTACCAAGCACTGCCAGGAGGACAGTGTGCCAGCAAACTGCTCCCTGGAGGTGATGCCTTCAGCATTTCTGCTGTCTGCCCCCTGAAGATTCCTCAAGAACCGGACTTGCAGAGATGCCTCAGGAGCAAGATTCTTCACATAGAAGCTCTCACCCCAACCACCACCACTGCACTCCCTGTCTCAGTTTCTCCATTGCTGGGCATGCTGCAGCCTCCCCCACAGGACCTATCAGAGCCAGTGCAATGCCCAGCCCAGCTCAAGTGAAGGCTTCCATGCCACTGGAGCAGCCATTCCCAGTGGGATCACAGTTCACAGGATGCTAGGGGTTGGAAGGACCTATGAAGGTCATTGAGTCCAAGCCCCCTGACAGAGCAGGACCATAGAATCTAGCACAGGTCACACAGGAACACATCCAGGTAGGTCTTGAAAGCCTCCAGAGAAGGAGACTCCACAACCTCCCTGGGCAGCCTATTCCAGCGCTCTGTGACCCTCACAGTGAAGAAGTTCCCCCTCATGTTGAGGCGGAACCTCCTGTGCTGTAGTTTATATCCATTACCCCTAGTCCTCAATCTGGCTGATGTTTCGGGGTCACCACGGCCAGCAGGAGCTGGGGGCTGTCCCTGCAGCACGTGCAGCAAGGGGTTTCCCTCTTTTTTTTTTTTCTTCTCGTATTCCCCTTGGCCTCTGCTCAGAAGTGCATGCGATCCGCCTGCTGTTAGCCTGCCTGCTGCTATCTGCCCCGGGAGCAATCGCAGGGTGAATGAATAAACACAACAGCATTTAGCAAGATCTGAAAGGAGATGTGATGATAATTTCTTCCCTGCAAATTGTACGCGTCCGTGTGTTCAGTGCGCCGAAGGCAATTAGAGCAGAGCGGAGCTGGCAAGGCGAGGGGCGACGCTGGAGAAGCTGCGGCTGTGGAGGAGCCATAATAACAATTTAGATTCTATTTAGATACAAGTGGCTACAAGTTGCGTCTCAATATTGAATCAATCGACACAGACAAATGATTTAACATGGAGGCATTTGCAGGAGTGGAAAGAGAGGGACCAGCCTTTTAGAGATGGCCAGGTGGGGGGGACAAGTGGATGGGTAGCCAGGATGGATCCAGAACTTCTGGTAGCGTGGAGGGGAGATGGGAAGGGGCAATCCTGAGGGGAACAAATGGCTTTTCTAGCAGCTTTTGGCACTCTGGGCTGCCTTGTGCTCGGCATCGATTGGGGAGGTATTTTTAGAGGCAGTCTGGTATTTGTTAACCTTCTCATGAGGAGTGGGGCTCACTTCTAGGAAGCATGTGTGCGCGCACGCGTGCAGGAGGCTGGAGAGATCCTGCCAGAGATAAAAAGCAAGTAGCCAGCCCCAGCCAAAGGCCGGGCACAGCTGTATAAATACAGGGCGGTCCCCCTTACCCCCCACCTCCTTGTGGCGAGTGGGGCTGGTGACACTGGAGAATGCTTTGCTGTCATTAGTTAATTGAGCTGCTGATGTTAAGAAAAGGTTATGTATTTCTCCTGGTAGTTTTTCTTCGTAAAACTCTGACAGGGATCGCTTGCAAGAGCAGTGGCAATGTCACAGCTGGGGACTCAGAACAAATCTTCCCTATGCTGGGGATTTTTTTCTTTTCTTTTCATTCCCCCCTTTTACTTTTTTCCCTTCCATGTGTCTCTGTGAAGGAGCAGTGAAGCCCAAGCTGCCTGCCTCCTGTAAGTGATACCCCTCGCTGCCACCCCAGCAGGATTTGCTCATCGGCTTGGGGACCACCAGCAGCGCAGTCCCTCTGCCCCTCTACCTGCTCCAGGAAACAGGCACAGTGCCTGCTGTCCTCTTGCAGACAGGCACACAGCACCCAGAAGGAGAAGGGAGATCAGATCTTGTTTCTAGCACTGGAAGTGTTGCAATTTTCTGGGGATGCTCCCACAAAAGCTGAGAAGCTCCAAATTGTACCCGTGTGAATAGTGCTGCTGGAGTGGTCCCCAAACCATTCACGGCTTGGCTTATGCCATGAAACTCATTTCTCTGCAAGAAGTGTTAATATACCTCCTTTGAGACTGAGTGACAGGGCCCTAGTCTCTTTCCTGTGCTCAAAGATATTCTGCTGGGAAGTTTTCCCAGAGGCAGAAGGATCACCTGGGATAGCTGTGAGCAGCAAGGCAGGCTGCTCTGCAGGGTGGTACCAGGAGAGAAATGTGGGTGTGGGGGCTGCTGGGAGGGCTGGAGTGGGTTGGGCTCTAGCAGCCTGACTTAGCTGCTACAACCTCCATCCCCTTGCTTGGGGAAAGCAGTGGGGAGGCAGCGTGGGAGTTAGCTGTCTATAGGTGCGTTTGCTGGGAATGCAGCAAAGGTGCATGCTGCATTCATGCTTAATAGTCACTTGAACGCCCTGTGCTTGTGAAACACTGCCCAAGTGATCAGCTCCTCCTGGGGACAGCAGGACCAGCTTTTGCTGTGATTCATCTTCCTGCTGCTGTTTCTGAGCAGCTTTCAGGTGTTCCCATCCACAGGAAGCAGAGGGCTGTCATTATCCACCCCCTCACAGCCAGAGCACTGAGGCAGAGGAGCAGGCTGGGCAAGCTCCTGGCTGGGATGGCTGCACTCATGGTGAGAGCAGCTCCAGCCATGCCACACAGTATGGTCCCTGGGCTGGCTGCAATGTCCCACTGGGACTCACTGCTCCTCATGGAGGAGGTGCATCTTCCTGCAAGGGGAGGGGAACAGCTGAGTGTGGTGAGCCATTGTTGGAGCACTGAACATGTGGGCTTCCACCTGCTCTTCTCCCACGGGGATGCTTATGCCAGCATATAATCTTGCTGCAGATTTTGTTCAACCAGTTGCCTTCCACCTCCTCTGTCTTCAGGTTTCCACCAAGTCTGCCTAAATCTCAGTGGTTTTGTTCCCCAGAATACCTCGATTCTGTGCTCTCAGCTCCTGAACCAGGTGATCACTTGGCAGCCAATCTAGCAGCAAGGCAGTGCACCAGCCATGCTAACCAGTGGCAAGCTTGGCTGAACCAGCACAACCCATCTGCATCCCTGCAGCCTTCCCAGCCGAGCAGCAGAGCCCTGACACAGAGCCTTGCAAAATACCTGCCATAAAACCAGTACTGTGGTGGAGGGAAGCCTGTAAGGGGTGTCCAGGTGCAGCATGGGGGTGATGCATGGCTGCACTCCCACACACCAGCGCTAGCACCATGTCTTTCTCAGCAGGATGAAATGTGACCCCAGGCAGCCACCAGGCCACCACCACATCACCCCACTGGGGTCAGAGCCTGGCCTGGCTGTGGCTCTGTCCACAGAGAAGGTCACTGACCTCAGCTTCCCACTGCTGCCTGCCACAGGGAGGTCACCATGGCCCCCTCCACCAGCACAGCAGTCGCTAGCTGCTCCTTAATTAATCCCAGGCAAAATTAATCAGTTGACATCCGACAGCTGAAGAGTGGATGGCAATTGCTCTGGGGCTGTGTCTCCTCCAAACAGCAGAACCGGACCTGGCTGACTGCCTCGGGCCCCAGTTTTGGAGCCAGGGGCCACACTGGGTCTGCCCAGTGGTGCCATTACACAGTCTGGCTGGGATAATGGATCTGCTGGGTTCTCCTCCACGTACTGCCAACCTGTATTTGCTGGAAATGGCCCTGCTGGAAGTGTCCTGGGGGCTGCCACATTGCACAGAGAGGTGTTAGAGAGGGAAGTGCTGTGCAGCAAAGAGTGCTATGGCCACAGGTTAAGCTCCTGAGAAAGGTGACAGAAAACGGCTCCAGTGGAGTGGGAGAGCATTAATTTACACCCCACTGCTTGGTTTGCTCGGACAAGACAGCACAAGCTTGAGCCTGCTCTTGCCAGAACTCCTCATACCCTCTTCGCCTGGCAGATGGAAGAAGTACGATCCTGGCAAGCATTTTGGTTAAGTGGCACCTGACATTTACTGGATGTCTCTTCACGTTTTCCAGGAGGTCTGCTGGTGGCAATGGGTAATGTTTCTTGCCAGTCCCACCATTGGGGTCTTTCTTTCAGTGTGCTCAACCTGAGCACACCTGGGATACATTCAAAACTCTCTGGGGTTGTGTTTACCAGTCTTCATCCACCACTGCAGAGCAAATCATCCCTGGCACCATGGCAGCAGCTGTTTGGTGCCCACATTGCATTCCCCTCATTGCAGAGAGGATGGCTTCCCTGACCATGCATTCCCATTTCCTCAGTCCCTCCTCCTGGCCTGAGCCTTTAATCATTCCCCCACAGGCTTTGCCACTTTGGATTGCTAATCAGGGCTGGTGGATGCTGGGATTAACACTCTGATCCAATCAACACCCGTGAATCCCTAACGAGACTCTGCTTGAGAGTAATCGGTCATTAGGCCAAAATGCCAATGCAGTGCCTGCAAACTATTTGTCTTTACCACCCTGCTTTCTTTTTCTTTGTTTCATTTCAAACACCAAAGGATTCCTCTGTTCCTCTTGTCCTTCTCAGGAGAGGGAGTGGTTTGACTGCCAAGAGCCCTTCACTGCCGTTCTCCAGTCCCTCACAAGCAGCCTTGGATGCTGTGACCCTACTTAGCTGCAGGTCTGCTAATTTGGCTGGAAAAAAGAGGAAGGTCAAACCTGACCCTAAATGCAGCAACACCAGGTTGTTACAGGAGCAGGCACATGCCCTCACCTTTATGGGCACTGCAGAAGGGTGCCAAGGCTTCTGCTCCAGACCTGGCTTGTGTTTTACTGATCTCCAAGTGTTGGAGATGCTGCACAGCTGTGGGGTGTTTGGGACTCCGCCCACAAAGGTGATGGCAGTAACAGCCACCATGCCAACAGGCTGCCTGAACTGGGGTACTGTGCAGACACAGTAGGTGCTGACTTGGAGGTAAGGGTGAGAGCAACCAGGGTCTAGTTTTGGTGACCTCATTCCTGCAAAGGACAGTGGAAAACAGTAACAAGATCAGAAACAGGCTGATATGTGGCAGAGCTGAGCTGCAAGACCTGCTTACGGTGAGAAATTTAAGGATCCAAATCAGTTGATCAAAGGAGAAGAGACCTGAGCTGCACCAGGGGAAGATATCTGATAGGCAGAGGGTTCTCCAGCTTAGCAGGTAAAGCAGGATGCCACAGCTGAAGGTTTCAAAGGAGGAGAGAGAAAAAAAATTAATTCAAGGGGGAAAAAGAATTAATTCAGCCACAAATACTTATTTGAGAGAGGAATTAACCATTGCAGCAAGAGAATGCTGCAGATCCTTCAGGTATGGGGTCCTTGAATGTGCGGGTGTTGCTCAGATGCTGAGGCCTAATTTCCTACACATGCAAGAGGAACTGATGGGGAGTTTTCTCAGCCACGTGCAACGCAGTGCTAATGCCTGTGGCCTCCTCTGGCTCTGACACATGAATAAAACAAAAGCAGTTCCCAGCTCTTCCACGAACACCTCTTTGGAGATGGAGGGGGAAGGAGCAGGGTTTGCAGCGTGTCTCCATGGCTCAGCCTGATCATGCCTTTGTCCCAGTACCCTCCCAACAGAGATCAGGGTAAATCTGATAAGGCAGCCAGGGTTTAACTTTATCCCAATGAATAGTTTTTGAAGCATGCCTTGGTTTTAGCCAGACCTGCTCCTTTTCCTAAGGAGTTGAAAATCAGCCTTTCTCAGCTTGCAGAGAATAGCAGCTGATCTGTAAAACGTTATCAGCAGTGCTGCAGTGGCCTGGCAGGGCACAGGGGTCACACTGAGGAGATAGCCTGGTTGTGCCCACCACATGGCAGAAAAGAAGAGGAGAAAATCCAGCCTGCACCGAACCCCTGTCATCAGCTTAGCTCCCTGATGCTGAGCATGTCTTACCACTGCTTCTCTTCGGCTGCTTTTAAAATGGGAGTTTCCATCTCTACAGGATCTCAACATCACTCAGGAATGGGGTTGAAGGCAGGGGGGTGTGTGGGTGCTTTCTCCCTGTGCCACTTTGGTACTTCCTGGGCTGCTCCATGCTCAGCACCACCGCAAGACATTGCTAGGGCAGAGTCTTTATCCAGGAGCATTGGTGGATGGAAGTGCTGGAGCCGCCTTCAAAGGCTGCAGTGTTGCAGCAGGGTTGGACCCATGGTGGTCATCCATAACAAGGTGGGGAGTGGGAGATGGGGGATGTAGGAACAAACAGCCCTTCCCCACTGCAAACCCCATCTCCCACCCCACTCTTGTTCCATGCAACACACCCTCCCCACCTGCTCTTGTGAGTGTCACCCCTGGGAGCCAGTGGGGCTCCAGAGAGGTAACCCTGGGAGCTTCCCCATGCCCCTCAGTTAGGAAAGCCTCTTGCTGCAGCAGCAGCCCTGGCTTGCAACCTGTGCTTCCAGCCCCAGGAGCAGAAGCTGGAAGTAGGAGATTCTCTGTTGTGGGGGCCGCCCAGTCGATTGCCCCCCAGGGCCAGCCCCTACCTTCCAGCTGCTCCAAGGGGAACGAGGGACCAAAAGGTGCCGGGAGCTTACTCAGGCTTCTCGCTGGAGGAGGGGAGTTTATTGGAAAACACCTGGAATCTATTAGGCCTGGAATATGGAGTCAAGGTTTTGCCGCCTGCAGGCAGCTCAAGTATAAATAGCGGCAAAGGGTTTGTTTTGACTACTTTAAATTGTGCAGGTTTCATGCCCTGAGAATTGGGAGTTTGAAGCTGCTCCTAACGTAATAATCCTCCCGCTTCCCCCCTCCCGCCCAGCGGCCAGGAATCTGCACCTTGTTCTCTTCTCCTTTTCATTCCTCTCTTTGTTTGACTATTTTCCCTATTTCCCATCTGTTTATCACAAACCTCCCGCTTCCTGGAGCCTTCAGGAGTCTCCAAGGAGGGGAGGGTTGGAAATGTTGTTGCACGCAGGGAAGTGGAGGGGAAAGTCTGGAGCTTTACAATAAAAAACAGAGAGCTGAGGTTACAAAAAAAAAAAAAAAAGAGAAACAAAACCCAATGTCAAACCACCAGGAGAGACCCCTCTGTGGGATGGGGTGACCCACTGATGATGGGGGGCAGGGTCCCCAGCCCTGGGTAATGTCATGAGCATCACCACTGCATCCTGGCTGGGAAGAGAGCAGGGAAGTCTGATGGGGAGCTGCTGCCCCACCACAGCCATAACCTCTCCCACTCCCACAGATGCCACAGCAGCAGCAGTGCTTTTGCTAATGCTGTAGTAGTAGAGTGATGTGAGGCTCCTAATGGAAATGCTACATCCCTGCCAGCATGGAGTTCCCTTGGTCCTGGTCCTAATGATTATTGTTACTCTCTCATGCTGAAGCCACCGTGCCGAGGTGTCTGGCGGTTCCAGGCAGAGACTGATGTAGCCTGCACTCAAAGGAGCTGCTGCTCCAAATTAGACCATACATCTGTGAGGAGAAGGAGGAAGGGAACTCTAGGGATGTGGGCTCCTGGAGGAGAGGCAGAATGTCAGCACCACAATCCATCGGACTGAGGGGTGAGTGTGGCTGCCAAACTGCCCCAACCTGCCCTGGCCTACCCTCAGTACTGTGTACTACCAGCAATATGCACTCTGACTGAGGTCAGCCCTTGTCTCCTGCCTTTGGCATGGTGCCTGGCTTGGCCTTCTCCAAGTGTTCTAGCATCACCCAGTGCAAACAGAGCTGCGTGAGAGGCAGCACACAAGATATTGGTATGGTGACACCCATCTGATACAACAGCCACAGGAGGAGAGCCTCTGCTGAGCATGCTGTGGTGGGACACAAGAAACCCTTGGTCTGTCATGGGGCTGAGCTATGCCCCCAGTCTCTGAGGAGACGCTCTGTGAAGACTGGAGGCTGCCACGCATGGCGGGTAACAGCTCTTCCCCCAACTTCAGAGGTAGCCATCTGTGCTGTAGACCTGAAAGTCAAACCCTGCTGACAAGCCATCTGGGGTGTCCAAACGACTGCACATGGTGCAATTTATTTTCCTACTTTTCCTTTTAATCATTGGTTTATTTCATTCATCTGGTGAGAAAACAGCCTTGAAAACCAAGGGTTTATGTCCTGGAAAGAGCCTGCAGTGGCCAGGGTGGCCGGGTGCACCACGAGCACAGGTGTTGGCTTCTTGGCTGCTTGTCACACATGGCCAATGGCTGAAGTCATGCCTGAGGGCTTGGAGGGGGTGGGAGCCCGGTTGTGGGGACTGGGGTCAGGCTGCCTGGAGACAATAACAAAACCCTAATCCACAGGAATAACAGCAGCCACAAACCACCCAGGAGCATTGCATGGCTGTACATTCCTGTGCCGGGGGACAGGACACACCATGAGACCAACCAGGGTCATTGTGGAGATGGAAACTGGGGACCACCACTCCAGAACATTTTACCACAAGATTTGGGCTCCTGGGAGGATTCTCCCAGTATAAGTTTCCCCCTCATATGCATCTCTGCTCTTTATGATCTTTGGTCCTTTAAATCCAATTTAAGAAACAAGTGCATGAAAAGAGGTTGAACTCAAGCTGCTCAATAAAGCTGAGCTCAGCCCTGCAAGGTGGGAGCCGGGAGATGCCCGTGGCCTCATTCAGCCTGTTGAGTAGCCATGGCCATAGTGTAGCCCAGTGTGTCCC
This sequence comes from Indicator indicator, assembly GCF_027791375.1. Classification (NCBI taxonomy): domain Eukaryota; kingdom Metazoa; phylum Chordata; class Aves; order Piciformes; family Indicatoridae; genus Indicator; species Indicator indicator. The sequence goes on along the minus strand of NC_072022.1, from coordinate 20,455,694 downwards.
ACTGCCAGGGTTTCCCAGCTCCCTGTCTGGTATTTGCTTGCACACATCCTGCAGGCTGGCCTTGAGGGATTGGCCAGGGCTTCAGCAACAGGCAAGCCTGAGTGTCATCCTTCTCTGAGCCACTGCAATCAAGAACAACCATATCTTGTTGCCTGTATCTTTGCAACAGGAACACCCATGGAACTCAGAAAATCTCAGGCCATGGGCTCTTCCCTCCACACTGCCAGAGCTCCGGCTTCACTCCATAGCTTCCCAAGCTGGCAGCACTCTCAGCATCCCAGCCACAGGCATGGACCCTCGTGAGCCAAGGATCACTGTGTGGGGAAGAACCTTCCCTCACTCCATGTGCTGCCCAGCACCCAGTATCTCTCCACCACGCACCCACATGAAGCTCAGGCTGCCCTGAAGCAGGTGTGCTGTCCGCACAGAACAGTTCCACCATTCACCCCCTGACCTCCAGAATGGTCTGTGCCACTCACACCCAGGCTGAACGTCATGTGGCAGTGCCACAGCAGCCCAGCCACTGCAGGGTGGGAGACACTCCACAGGCTGGGGTCTTGCACCCGCTGTGACTGCACACGTGCTCGATCTTGTCTCCTTTCACGTGGAATTAGTGTGACACAATTAAACCATCTCGTTAGACAGCATTATTTACTCCAAAGGAAACGTGGGGCCGGCCGCGGGGAGCTGGCAGCTTGGCGTTTCGCACATCATTATGTTCCCCCCACAGCTTTGAAGTTGGAAAGCCAAGGCAGCTCTTATTCTATCGGCAGGCTCCCACGCGCCTGGGCGGAGGTGGTGGCAGGAGGGCCCCAAGGAGGGCGTGCGGCACCCACGAGCCTCTTCCCATCCCAGGTCATCGCTCTGCAGAGTACCTCCCAAAGCCATCACAGCATGGCTTGGAACACCAGCGGAGCAGCTTGGGACCACTGCTTGGGGCTGCAGGGATGGGACATCTCCACCTGCTCCTCCAAAGTGTCCCCTTTACAAATGTCTGGATAACCCTCCCTGGCTGTGCCACCAGCTCCTGCACAAGCCTCCAAAAGGCCAAGGGCCTCCCCAGGAGCCATCCCCTCCAGCGCTGGTGTGCTCCCCCCAGGCCACAGGCTAGGACAGGCAAGGAGGGGTGTGGGAGACCAGAGCTGAGGCCTCCTTTGATGCTGCGAGTTTATTTACAAATGACGTGCGATATCCTGTTCCTCTTGGCGCAGAGGGAATCGAGCAGTGGAGGGTGTGGGTTGGCTCAGCCTGCCAGGCCTCCCCAGGCAGCTCCAAACCCATGTGCTCCTTCACCTTTCCCTCTTCCCAGGGCTTATTCCACCCCTTCTCCGATCTTCCTCTGCCCTTGTTGCTCCTCCTTTTATTTTTTCAGCGTGACTTGCTGCTCTGTGCCAGCAGCACGAATCCTTTTATCCCTCCGTGCCCACGCAGTGGGGCTGGAGGAGGCTGCCCGGGCAGATGGGTCATCTCCAAGGTTAAGCAGCATCTCGGCTTCACTCCCAGCCGCCGTTTGTCTCCGTCCTTGCATTAAGGTTGGAGGCATCTGCCAGTGTGGCTGGCTCTGCTCCGGCTGCAGGGATTTCACCAGTCATTTCTTTCCATAGGGCTGGGGAAAAAACCAAAGCAAACCAAAACAAAAATGTTATTTTCACACCTCTTTAACCAACCTGCTCATCTTTTCTGCTAGACACTTGCTGTGTGTTGCCTTCCCCATGGCATTTCTGCCTGAGCGTTGGCATGTGTCCCTGCCGGGGCCAGGCTCCCATGTGCCTGCAGTGTCTGCTGGAGGCAAACAAGGACAGACCAAAGGGGCACCATGCTAAGGGAGCAGAGCACAGCAAAGGGGGTGCCTCCTTTCCTGGGGTGACCTAGGAGTCCTATCCCACCACAGGGACCCTCAGCAGGTTCCTTGAAGCGAATCCAGCCCCACTGGACCCTTGTGGATTTCCACCAGCCGCCACGTCTCAGCCTCTGCTGCCAAATGTTTGGGGGAGAGGAGCCAAGTCAGGCAGTCGGGAGATAAATCTGAGCTCGCTCTGGCTGTGCTGGGACTATGCTCAGGATTAATTGGAGGCAGCGGTTCTCCTCCTGCTCTTCTCCCCCCAGGCCAGGCCCAGGGCGGCCGGGTTGGCAGCCCAGGCTGGCCTGGCTCCTCACGGGAAGCTGCCGACATGTTTTCAGCATGAGGAAGGTGTGTGTGTGTTTGAGCTCAGGCGCAGTCACTTGTGAAGGTGGGAGGAGGTGGAGGATGTGTTAAACTATGAATGAGCACAGATCGGAGCCTCTTCCCTGCAAGCCTGACAGCCTCTCTCTATGAAGTGTTTAGAGGTGCTTGCAAGATGTTGTTAGGTCTGGCTGCTCGTGGGATTCCTTTTCTTCTTTTTTTTTTTTTCCTGGAAGAAAGCCTGGCCTCCACCTGAAGTTAAAGCTAATCTAAACAGTAGGGGAAAATGAGGAAGGACAATAGCCCCAGCACTACAAAACCAGGGGAGCAGGAATTGGGAGCGGCTGGTTTATTAGCCACACAGTACCAAAAACATCTGACGCATGTTACAAGATGCAAAATGCTGTCTCTGTGCAGCAGGATAAGGCACGGGGAGATGTCAGTGCTTGTCATCCTGAAGCACCACAACCCTGCTCCTCACAGCCTGAATTAATCAGTCTGCCAGGAGCAGCCTTGCTTTGACCTCCGCCCTCCCCTCCCGCCCTCCTCAGCAGCAGAGAAGCTGGGAGTTCAATGTGATTTAAAGACTACCTCTTTCTGAACATGAAGTATGAGTACACCCAGGGTGGCTAAAAGTGCTCTGCAGCAGCCGGCACTCCCCACCCCATGGGTGTCGATGGCTTTGGTTCCAGGGGTGCCAGCCCGCCTGGAGCAGCAGTCCCAGCCCGCAGCCACCCAGCATCCTCCTCCAGCGTGCCGTGGCGAGGATGTAATTCCTACAGGAACACGTTGCTCTGGCTTAATTATCCCACTTTATAGAAGTCACTTCCGGCACCAAGCTCGAGTTATGAGATACATTTGTGAGTCGTTGTCTGGGTGCCAGCAAAGAAGAAAAAGAGAGAGTCAGAGTTATGATTGTTATTGAAGTGTTTTACCCTGGGTTTTAGATGTCTGGGTTTCTGTTATAAAATGTATGAACTGCAAAGGAACTTAAATCTTTATATTCACAATATTAACTTCTCATTTCTAGGCTGAAACAGTTATGACTCTTCTTAACTCTCTTGGAAATATTCTGTGTGTTTATTTTTTTTCCCCCAAATGTTTATATAACTTCCTCTGGAAGCTTGATTTTTAGTTAATTAACTTCTTGTCCAGAAAATTCTTTGCTCAGTTTCTTTGTTAATATACTTGGCATTTCCAATTAAGACCATAGCTGTGTCTCTGCTAAGTTCACTTGGTTTCCACCACATAAAATATGTTGCTTGAAGGGTTTCAACTTTTCTCAGAGCAGACCCAGTCCAGCTACAGCTTTGAAGATGCTCAAGGAGCTTCAGGAGGTGTGAGCCCAGCATGGTCAGAGCCGGCACAGCCAGGAGGGCAGCAGGCAGGAGAGGTGGGTACCATTCCAACAGGGATAGTTTTGGCAGCTGGAACCAGGGTAATAGGATGCTGGGCACAGAGCCAATGGGCTGGGGTAGCTCCCCACTCACTCCCACAGATGCAGCATGAGACAGCAGGGAGAAAGGGGTGCCTGGAGACCCCAGCTTGCCCCTGATCCTCCTCTCAAACAGGGCAGCTGAGTCAGCCTGGTTCTCCTCACGGCACTGCTGCTTTCCTTAGCCCCTCTGCATGTCCCTGCCTGCGTCTAACACCTTTTCACTGTAATGTCATCTGAAGATTTAATTAAGGTGCTGTTTGTTCCCTCTCCTAGATAATTAATTGAAGGTGTTAGATAAAACCAGGCCTTACACCAATCCTTGCTGAGTCTGAACAACGCCTTGCAGCTCAAGATATTATTGTTCCCTTTTGTTTCAGATCCTTCGCTTGTTCTCAGCCCCTGTGAAAAGCTTATATCCAAACCAATTTGAATTAATTTTTCAAGCAGGATACCACAAGACAGAGATACTATTAAAAGCTTTGCTAGAAATCAAGGTTCATTAGAATACACCCAGCTGCCATTCCCTCCCCTTCATTCTGCCCTTCAATAAAAAGACACAAAAAAAAAAAAAAAAAAAAACAAAAAAACCCAACCAGTTTTAACTGCCAGGTCTTTGGTGTTTAAGCCAAAGGACATGCATGGCTGTAGGGAAACCAATCCCTCACGTACCACAGGCACTGAGAAGGCTTTCAACAGTGACCTTGTATGTCCTCAGCAGCAGCTCTCCTGGCAGAGCCTGGTGCTGGTCCCAGTCACAGCAGCTTTTCCATGGAGGTGTGCAGTGATACTGGCACTGCCTTGGTCATCACACAAACACCACACCATAGCTGGGGTCTGGGTTGGGACTCGAATTTTGCTGCTTGTAATTTTGGAGACTAAGCTGCAAGGGTTCCTCCAGGCTCACGTGGACACCACATGTAACTGTCAGCAAACACCAGGGTCACAAACCCCCCACCACTTCTCTCCCTTCACCAGTCTGTCCCAGAAGCCAGAACCATCCAAAACCAGGTGCTCACAGTAGAAATGCTGGACTCTGGAAATGTGGCTTCAACAACAGCCTGGCCAGCAGCATCCTCACCAAGCAGCTTCCTCAGCTCAGCACCATTGCTGTCCTCCTCAAGTCAGGATTTCATTCCCAGACTAGAAAGGACCCTTACAAATGATCAAAGGAGCCAGAAAGCTTTTGTAATTTCTTCTTTAAATGGAATTTTATAAAGCAACAGGAATCCAAGGCTTGTTATTTAAAGAGAGGCAATATCAGCAACGGGGGTTTTGTAATGAGTCAATCTGAGAGTGTTCCAGCCTGGGTGCCTTCACACTCGTCTTAATGCAAGACTTTTAATGTCAGCAGCAGCAGTAAGCATTTCACAACAAATGTACTCCCAGCCCCTGGCACCCTGGTTTGCCTGCTCCTCCAGGGCCTTGCAGCCCACAGGGGAAGATGGATGATGCCCAAAGGGGTTCAGCCCTGATTTCTTGCCTTTCTCCAGCAAGACGCAATTCCTAATGTCAGCACAGCACTAGACTGTGCTGCTCAGGCAGCTCCTCAGAGCAATGGCAGAAAGGGCAGAGCAGGGCTGGGAGAGGATGCTGTGTCTGTTCTGATAGCCAGGGAGGGAGTGGACTTGTATCTGAGGTTGTATTTGATTCAAACCCTGGAAGTGCTGACAGGAAGATGACAAAAGACACTATTTTCAGCACTGGTGTTTTCCAGACATGCACCCAGTCTGCCTTTGCTGTTGGAAAAATTGAAAACCTCTGTCCCCAGCTCCCTGAACCACTGAAGAAAGGCATGGGGTGTTCTCCCAGCCTGGCTTATGTCACCCCACGCATTGCATTTAAATGGAGCCCTTTTGGTCTTCTTAAGAATGACACTGCTTTGCTTATTGCCTATTAACTCAAGAGGTGAAGACGCCAGCCAGCAGAATCAGAAACATTTACCATGAAAAGGAAAAGCTGAAATCCCATTTTCTACCTGCAACTCAATAAGAAACAGTCTGGCAGGGCCATGTTCATTAGGCGTCTGCTCCAAAGTCAGCACTTCCCAGAGGCACTGGAGGTCCTCTGAGAAGGAAGAGCACCTTAACAGTGCATAGTTGAGAGGCAAAGTGACAAACTCCTTCATATCTTCCCAGTTTCTGTCCCCGGTGCTGCCACCCACCCTCTGGTACCCTCACCCATGCACACCCTCTCCTCCAGGGATGATGGCACCAAGCTGTTAAAATCGAAGAAGGTCACACCACCCACCAAGGACAGTGGCACAGGAGACCCCTGCTCCCTTCCCTCTCCTCTAAGCACAGCCCGTTAGTTCTGGGGATTTGGGTTTCCATTAGTGCCTGTTTGGTGGCCTTTCTCCTTTACACTGGCATTTCCACGGCTGCTTAACTCCAGCGCATTTCATTAGCACAGAGGTTTCTGTCGATATTAGAAAGTCACTGTAATCATCAGGGGGATTTGCACGGCTGTTAGCCCAGGAGCTTCGCTGCTTGGCAGCATTTTCAGTGGCATTTTTACAGCAGAAGGTGTCTTTGACGTGCACTCTGTTGGCAAGGACTTTATACCCCTGTGTCCCGCTCTGCACTAAGGGTGCTGTTGCTGCAGCTCAGGCAGAGAAAAGGCATCAGTGGAGATGCCATTCCCAGCCAGGAGCTGCGCATGCCCACCAGGATGCCCATGACTGTTGGGATGCCCAGGCCCTCTAGGAAGCCCATAGAATCACAGAATCATTTAGACTGCAAAGACCTTCAAGATCTCTGAGTCCAACCATTAGCCTCACCCTGACAAACCCACCACTAAAGCACGTCTCTAAGGATGCTGACTCCACCACTGCCCTGGTCAGCTTATTCCAGAGCTTGACAACCATTTTGGTGACAAATTTTTTCCTAATGTCCAACTAAAAACTTCTCCTGGGGCAACTTGAGGCCATTTCCTCTTGTCCTCACTGGGGAGAACAGGGTAACACCCATCATGTTCCAACCTCCTTTTGGGCAGTTACAGGGAGTGATAAGGTCTCCCTTCAGCCTCCTTTTCTCCAGGCTAAACAACCCCAGTTCCCTCAGCCACTCCTCACAAGTCACATTCTTTAAACCCTTCATGACCTTTGTTGCTCTTCTTTAGATGTTCTTCAACAACTCAATGTTTTTCTTGCAGCAAGGGGCCAAAACCAAACAGTATTCAAGGAGCATCCTTACCAGTGCTGAGTACGGGGAAACAAATCACTTACCTAGTCCTGCTGACCACACTATTTCTGATATAAGACCATGCTCACAGGGAGAGCTTCTGGGATGTCCACCATCAGGATGCCCCTGTTCACTGGAACGCACATACCCTCCAGGACACCTGTACACACCATGGCAATGGTACTCCCATCAGCGAGTGCTGTTGCCCCTTTCCTGCCATAGGGCACATAGCATGCTGCTAGGTCATCCTCCCTCTGGCCCATTGCTGTCACCCATCTCCATCCCACGGCATCCATTTCTTCTTCAGCCCCGCTTGCTGGCATTTTGTGTGAGCAGCAGAGGTAGGTGGAGAGATGCAGGGCAGCAGGGAGCATGGCAGCGGCAGGGAGCGTGGGGCTGTGGAGATGGCCTCCCATCCCTCCCCATTCCCTGGCGCTCTTTGGGGCCGGCCAGCCTTGCGCGGACAGTGCAGTTCTGTTTTGCATCACCGCTTTGAAAAGCCCTTGGAGAGAGCAGTGATTTATGAGAGGTTTCTTGTATGAGGGGAAATAAACCTTTGACCAGACCCAACTGAAATCCACACTGCTTAATTTTCTGTGGAATCAGGATTTTACCCTATCTGAGGATTTTGCTCCTTTCCAAGAAAAACAACCCGTGCCTGTCTCATAAACAGCCACTTTCTCTCCCTTTTCAGAAGCAGGGCTGGCTGGGAAGGGCTCCTCTCCCCGATGGCCTGCATGCCCTGGTCCTCACTCCTCCATGCCAGAGCCCTGCGGTTCACAAATCACCGCATTTCCGACCAGCACCGAAGCGAGAACATCTGCTGGGGAAGTTACAGTAATTAATTAGCTTTTAACTGAGAGATAGAGAAGCAGGAGAGAGGCACGGACCACTTTAATGAGAATAAAAGGTGTTTAAGTTTAGAGGACTGTAGAGGCTCCCCAGTTACTTTGTAATGTGATAAGGGGCTGGGAATTTAAACCAGAAATGCTGGGACTTGGGGGCCGGGGGGTTGTTTCGGGTGCTCTGGTAGAATCTGGGAGGGAGACAGTACCAGAGAGCTACTGTTCCTAGAGAAAAGGGTTCCAAGTGAGAACAAAAACAAATCAGTCCCTACCATGCCCCAGCTGTGTGAGGGTGGTGCTGGAGGTGGAAGGCTCAGTTGCTACTTGCAGCCAGGTGGTGCTGAATGGGACCAGAGGTGCAAAAAGGCAGCAGGACAGGGCTAAGGGGTGGATGTTAGAGGTGGTGATGGTGGCAGCAGCAGGGTTAGCATCCCCTGTGTGACAGATCCAGGATGACTTGTCCACCTGAGACCAGGTTTGTTGGGACTCTGTGGCACTGAAGGGTTTGGGGGTGGCTCAGCAGAAGTTCCTCACTGGTTTAGGGACCTGGGGGTGGGTACATGGAGGGATTTATGTCTGGGTTTGGCCATAGCTGAATTCAAGATGAGGCTCTGGGAGCTGCTGGAAGCAGGGAACTTAGGATCCTATTAAAAATACCACAGGGGCAGGCAGTGAGGGGAAGAGAGGAGAAAGAGGTGATGCTGAGGGCAATGAGGTCTGGGATGGAGGTGAAAAAAGCCAGTAGGGCTGGGGGTGAAAGGCAGGAGCTGCATCCAAGGTTTGATCTGCTTGCCCTCTCTGGTCTGTGGGTAAAATAATGGTGGGAAAATGGTGCTGAGACAGCCCTAGAGAAAAGGGAGAGGGCTGCTTATGAGAGGAAGAAAATTACCAAAGGCATCTGGAGGTGTATAATTACAATTATGATATGTTACGTGTTAGTGCAATATACCCTCTGCAAATGGATGGCACTGAAGCTGTGAGGGAAAGGCTGGTATAGGAAGAAACTCAGTTAATTAGTTAATCAGAGCTCTTTAGGAAATGTTTCCTCAACTTGCTTTTTTTTCCCCCCTCTATTTCTGTAACTATCAAATCATTTATTGCTCATCCTTAAAGTGAAATCCCCTCTGAGTCTGTCATGGGAGGCTGCTCTGTGTGGAGCAAAAGGAGGAAAATGAAAAATCTCTGCTGTGGATAGGAGAACTCATCCAAAAGAGTTTAATTTCTTTGAAAAACCTGTTGTGTTTTTTTGGTGTTGAATGCTTTGTTTGTTGTGGTGTGGTTTGGTTTGTTTTCTGATACCTGTGCAAAACTGAACCTTGGAAATTCTCCCTGTGCGTTTAAGCCATCACCCCATCTCACTGTCACCCCATCTCACCTTGCTTGCTGGCGTCTGTCCCAATGTGCCCCTGAACAAGAGGGCTCTCTGGGGAAAGGTGTGACTCCCTGTCCTACCTCCCCCAGATCAGTCCTGAGCCCCCTCCTTCCAGTGCTGCTAGCACTGGAGGCTGCCATAGCCCTGCCAGGGAAGCAGAGGGAGAGCATTACCCAGCTTCGCACAAGGGAAATGATATAATTGGAGCTGTTTGGATTTAGAAATTAAAATAATTTGGGTTTGCTTGGAAAGGTTCACACAACGTCAGCTTCCATCAGGCGGATGAGAAGCAGAGATGCCCCTGGAGTGAGCGCTCTGACAGCTCTCCCAAATAACCCCAGCTTTGCTGGGGCTCCATGCTTTCATTTGACCAGCCCTGATTGGGGGTTGGCAGGAGGGAGTTCCCTCCCACACTGGACACATCTGTGTGCCCTTTCCCAGAGCAGCAATGTCATCTCCCTTGGGTGCCTGGCCAGTCAGTACCCCAGTTCCCTGAAGCCAAGAGAGAAGCTTTCTCCGGGTCCTCAGACCCACCCTTTCTCCCAAACCTCCAGGCAAGAGAGCAAGCAGACTCCTCCTTGTGCTGCAAAATCATAGGATCATTTTGGTTGGAAAAGCCCTTTAAGATCATTGGCTCCAACCATGAACCTAAGATGGCCAACTCCACGACTAAACCATGTCCCAAAACATCACATCTATGCATGTTTCAAATGCCTCCAGGGATGGTGACTTCACCATTGCCCTGGGCAGCCTGTTCCAATGCTTGACATTTTGGTTAAGAAATTTTTCCTAACGTCCAATCTTATCCTCCCCTGCTGCAACTTGAGGCTGTTTCCTCTCATCCTATCACTTCTGCTTAGGAGAAGAGACCAACACCCACCTCTCTCCAATCTCCTTTCAGGCAGTAATAGGAAGTGATAAGGTCTCCCCTGAGCCTCCTTTTGTGGAGGTTAAACAATCCCAGTTCCATTAGTTGCTGCTCATAAGATTTGTTTTCTAGACCCTTCACCAGCTTCATTGCCCAGGCAAACATGCCAGTGGTGGTTTTGAGGGACATTTGGTGCCTTTCAGAGTGCTGAGAGTTGTGGGGTAGATGCATTGAGACATCCCACCTAACCTACTGCTTCCAGCCACCTCCTGTCCCAGGGCTGTCTCCCATCTTCTCCTCACCATCTATGCTGAAGGCATCTCCCCTGAGGTCTCTGCATCCTTCCAGGCTTGTCACTTGCCCAGTTCCACCCATCTTTCAAACCATCCTGGCTCCTGTGGCGTTATTTCTGTTCTCAGCATGACCTAATTAAGCATCATCTGTGGATGCAATTACTTTGCCATTTATCTTCTGGGTCGTTAACGTTCCTCCTGAACACGACCAGGCCTAATGCTGGTTCCTGAGCTGGCTGCTGTGCCACGCAGGCTCCTGAGCCAGCCTTGCTTCGCAGCCAATTAATTCCTCCAAGAAAGATCTCCGAGACACGAGGTGAAATGCCATGTGTCCTGCCAGGTTTTATTCACTAGTCTCTGGCCTCCAGAGAGGGTCCAATGCCCTGTAAACCACCAGTCAGCTTTGACCGCCACGGTTCATCCTTAATAAATTCTTCCCTTGCACTGCTCGTGGCTTTGCCTTCCTCTGGGAGCAAGCAAATGCCTTTTCCTTAATCCCTGATTTTTGTGGTGTTCCTTGCCTGGTGGATGAAATGGATTTCCTGGCTACTAATTGTCAGTCTCCTTCTGCAGTCTCTCCATGATTTTTCTATATTTTTTTCCTTTTTAATTTTGCTTTGTGCTTATTTCCTTCTCCACTGCTCCCCCCTACACACCCAAGCCCTCCACCGATTTGTTACGCCAGCTCGGAATGTGGCCCGCTGCAGCTTTATTTTTGTGGATAGTGGTGGGTTTTGAAGTGGTAGAGGCGAGCTAAGTTCGTTAGTGAATTCCCTTAATAATTCAAAATGCATGCTGCTCGCCTTGGCTGATTTGTATACGTCGGGTTTGCCAAGCGTTCCCTTACGTGCTTTTTATCAGTAAGTATTTACAAGGTCTTCATTACTTCCTAATTGACCATGCCTCTTCTCTTTAGTTATCACCTTAAAGAGCAATTTTAAAAACCAATTCAGCAACAGCCATTTTAAAGCTCTTCACTCCTTCCAGCCTCTTTCTCATCTGTTATTATCCTTCTGGATCACTAGCACTTCTTTCCCCTCCCCCACCGCCCCCCGATGTCTTTAAAAGCCCTTCGTATTTCCTGGAACATTTTATCAGTTCTAGCTTGTTCCACCCGCCAGCTGCCATCCCTCTGGCTTCACCCACCTCACATCCCTGGTTTTGGTGCTTCCCCACTCCTTGCTGACTGTGTTAACTCTGGGGGTTTTCAGCCCCAGTCCTCCCAAGGGTGCAGTATTTGGTAGTGGGATTTCTTCTTCCATTCTTGGGCATTAGGGGATGAGGAGCGATGCTGCGTTTTCTGATGTCCCATGCTCCCATCTTGCATGTCCTCCCAGATCCTGCTGCCTTCAGGGCTGATCCTGGTTCAAGGGAGATGTTTTCCTCCAGCCTTAGCAACCCTCAATCCCCTTCATCTTTCCGTGCCACTTCCACTGCCCATTTCTAATTTCCCCCTCCTCCTGCTGCATCACAGTTTTACCAGCTAGGGGACTGGAACTAAACAAGTCTTCTCTTGATTTATTCATATATTCATAGGCTTTAAGGCCAGGAGAATCTATTAGCTCACTTAGCCCGACCTCCTATGTATTACAGGCCATTAAACTCCATCCAGTTATCCCTGTACCAAGCTCTGTAATTTGTTTGGCTGAAGAGTATCATTTTGGAAAGGCCCCCAGTCCCCATGCGAAGACAGCTTTATATAATAGTATTTTCTGTCTCACCCTTTATGTACACCATAATGTTTTATTTGGGTTTGGAATGCTGCTGCGTGATGCATAGGCACATTTGGGGGAATATCTGCAGAGATGTTCAGGCATTTTCCTTTTCAGCTCAGCTGCATTCAGACCATTTACTGTGCACAAATAGTCAAAGACATCCCTAGGCTGGGTGCTGGTTGTGCAGCACACTCCTCCCCACCAAGATACCTTGTGCCCCACACTGTGTTCTCTTCCCTCCATTAACCCACCCCAAAGACTTTTGCAAGTTTTCATCCCTTTACCCCTGACTTCCCCAGCCCTGGTATAGAGGGAGGCAAGTCTTGTTCTGGCAAAGATCTCCAGGCACCCCATGGTTTAATGTTTTCTTTCTCTTTCCTCTTTGAAAAACTGTCTTCTGTCTACTTTTTTTTTCCCTGTGTTTTGTCTTCTGTGGCTTCTGTTCCTTGACATGTCGGCTGGTTTTGATCTTTTTTCTCTTTCTGCATTACCAAATTGTCAGCTGCGTAACCTAGAAACGGAGATGGCTGAATGATATGTTTGCAAATAATATTTGTTAGAAGTTTCTCTCTCTAGTTTGTGAATTGTATCTGCCCCAAACCTGATTTCAGGCATGTGTTCATGAAGAGGAGCCAATAGATGCTCTGTGGTGTGCTGCTGCCCAGCTGGGGAAAGCAGGGTTTGCTCCCACCTCCCATACCTATTTCTCCAGGACTGGGTGTGAGTCGCATCATCCTCCTCATCCACAGCACCCCTGCCTTTCTGAGCCAAATGCAGGTATATTCCTCTCCTCTTATTTCTTGTGGCTTAAGCAGGGAAATCCCAGACTCACAGGGCTCTGTGCATCCTACCTCTGGGGCTCAAAGCTGCAACTTGGTGCAGGTACTGTCCTTCTGCAGGTCATGAATGACTGCCTTTCCTCATCCTGCTGTGGTATTGGCCACTTAACAGCACATGTCAGCAGAGGCCCTGTTTCAAAATAACACTTGGTAGCTCAGCATGGGGCCAGGCATTTTCCTCACTCTTACCACTGCTGTTTGGAGGAGCAGACACTCCCTTTAGCTTCTCTCCTGGGTTTTCCAAATGCATCTCACCTTTTCCCTTGCATCCCTTTGCTGCCAGCTATGCCATTGCAAGGCCAGTGTGTGCTCTGCAACCTGTCTTCTGCTCCTGGGAAACTCTTGTCCATCTTCTCCTTCCTCACAGCAGCACCTTGTTGCAAAGCTGTTTCTGGTCTAGGGCTGCAGCCCTTGCCTCACTGTCCTTCTTCCCTCCCCTCATCCACAGAGGCCTGGTGGCATTTCTTGCCCTCTCTTGTAGGAAATTCATCTCCTCTTGCAGCACACCACTATCCCCAGCCTTTGCCTTGTGCTAGGTACATGGTCCTAGGTGTTTCTGCCAAAGCAAGAGTACCTCCATGTCTACCTTCATTTAATTTAAACACCAACAAATTCTCCTGGCTGTGGCATTCATCCATCTCATAAGCTGTCCAATTCATGCAGCCACCTCACATCTCTCTCTGGCTGTGTAGTTAATGTGTTCCTGGGCTGGCTGAGCATCAGAGCTGGCTGTTTTTATTTTTCTTGAAGCTGGCCCTGGTTTTCCAAGCAGATATCTACCTGTACCTCACTGTCTCCTACCTCCCAGTAGGTAGGAGCCTCTCTGGTCAGGTCAACAAATCCTAACTGCAAGTCACATTTCTGCCCCTTCCTTGGAGCTGCTGGACATCCTTGGCCCCATCTTTGGGAAATCCCTGGAGTTGGGGGCACATAGAATGTTTTGGATTGGAGGGGACCTTAAAGATCATGTAGTCCAACACCCTCCTTGCAGTATGCAGGGACATCTTTAACTAGATCAGGTTGATCAGAGCTTCATCCAATCTGGCATTAAATATTTCCAGGGATGGGGTTTCTACCACCTCCTTAGGCACCTTGTGCCAGTGTTTCACCAGCCTCATTGTATAAAAAGCGCTTTCCTTAATTCCAGTCTAAACCTACCCCTGCCCTGTTACAACAGTCCCTGCTAAAGATTGTCCCCATTTTTCTTACAGGTACCCTTTAAATACTGAAAGGCTGCAATAAGGTCTCCCTGGACCCTTCTCTTCTCCAAGCTGAACAACCTCAACTCCCTCTTCTGTCTTCATAGGGAGGTGCTCCAGCCCCCTGATGACTTTTGTGGCTCTCATCTGGCCCTGCTCCAACAGGTCCATGTCTTCTCCATGTGCTGTGAGCTCCAGAGATGAACACATAGGTGGAGTCTCACCTAAATGGAACAGAGGAGCAAAATCACATCTCTTGACCTGCTGGCCAGGCTTCCTTTGATGCAGCCCAAAATACCTCTGGCGTCCTGTGCTGCAAGTGCACACTGTGGGCTCATGCCCAGCTTTTCATCCAACAGTACCCTAAAGTCCTTCACCCCACCCCCAGCCTGTATTGATAGTGGGGGTTGTCCTGACCCAGATTTCAGCCCTTGTTCTTAATGTTGGTGAACCTCACGAGATTCATGTGAGCCCTTAAACTTGTGCAGGTCCCTTTGGATGGCATCCCATCCTTTAGGAGTGTCAAGTGTGCCACTCAGCTTGGTGTTGGCACATGGTTCTCTCCTCCTCTGCGCTCTGCCCAGCTGGAGCCTTGCCATCTAAAGCCATCCTCCCTGGTGTGCCTCAGGAGCAGTTGGCCATTCAGTCCCTCTGCCCACCCCCTGGGAATGAGGAACAACTAGGGCTGTGTACCCCACTCCACCACTCCAAACTAGCTCTGTTCCTCTCCACATCAGCCCCTCTTGGCTTCATGGGTAAAGCTCGCATCTCAGTCAACACTTCATACTTCAAGTGTTCTCTCTTTGCTTGTTGGAGCCTGTTAATCTTGGCAATTAGCTCTTGCTCTGATGCAATTCTCATGCACACTCTCCCTCTCGCAAATCCCTCTAAGACCCCCTCAGAGCGTGTTCCTGCACTGCTGCAGCTGCCTGCCTGGCTCCGCACCATCCCTCCCCGGCAGAGCCTGAGCACGGCAGGGAAGCCAGGCATTTATTTAGGTGTTATGTGCACTCAGACGCCTGCTCCCTGACATCACTTTCTGCAACTCTGACAAGAGCAGTATGCCGTCCTTCTACCTCTGCCCTCCCACCCTGCTGGGAAGACCAGAGAGCCGAATGTCTCCTTTATGTCTGCAAAGCCCGAAGGCCTGATAAAGATTCAGGGTGAGCTACCACTGGAATGAGGAGCAGGGAGAAATCCGAGCTGCATAATTAGTGACTTTGGGGACTGTATAAAAATGCAGCTGACTATAGATTTCTGTATGGTACATGCTCTTCTGCACTGACTTTCTTGCTTTTTTTCTTCCACTCATGCACCAGGAGGTAGTGAGAAGCTTCTTGCACAGGCCACTGGAGATGGAGCTCAAAGTGATCCTGTGAAAGAGCTGAGCAAGAAGTTAGAGGTGAAAGGCTGGTTGGATGCATCTTGGAGCCTGGAGTTAGGAAACTTCAACCACTTACTTCCTGCATGCTCTGAGCTGTGTGACTTTAGAGTCCTTCTGTAAATAACCAGGGTTCATGGAAGGGCTGTTCGGTGCCACTACCAGTGTCTGTTCCTGGCAGGAATAGCCCATAGCACCTAGCTAATGGCTTAGGTTAAAAATATGTAATTGCCTAAACCAGGCAAAGATTTACCGTATGTGTTCCCTCTCAGATCAAGACAAAGTTGAAATATGAAAAATGTTCACAGAATGGGAACAAAAAAAAGATTAAGAAATGTCAGACTTCACTGTCGACATTTTTGATGGAAATACTTTGACATTTGCAAACTCAAATGTTTAGTTTGTCAAACCAGATGGAAATGTCATGCTGAGCCAAGTTGAAACGTTAATCTGTCTGCACCCAGGAGGCTGCAGTCTCCCACAGGACCTCCCTTCCCCAGCCACCCTCCAGGGTCCTGTGAGCTGCCTTGCATCCTCTGGCAGGAGTGGGCCTGGGATACATCCCACTCTGTTTAATCATAGAATACCAGGTTGAAAGGGACCTCTAGGATCATCTGATTCAACAAATCTCAGGAAAAGCAGGGTTTAGATGAGATGTCTCAGCACCATGTCTGGCTGTAAAAGTCCAGTATGGGTGGGCAGGCAGTCACAGCTGAAATGTCCATGGAGGAAGGCCACTCATGGGCATGGGAAGGGAAAGACAGATTCGGTATTAGGATGCTAATCCGAGAGATAGGAAACTATGTCCCTTTGCCTGCTTTGCTATAGATTTCTCCATAGATTTGGGCAAGCCAGCCCTGCTGGGCTGTGGTTCCCTCTCCGTAAACAGAAGTAATAACTCTTCCCTGCTTCAGTTAGAGGTTGCAGGCTTAGATCCATTAATGTTTGTGAAGTACTCGGATGTCAGAGTAATGGGGGTCCTGGAAGCCATGGAGAGAGCCACGCTGGCCGTTTGGAGATGGCTTTATGTGATATGCAGTGGAGGGCTGCCTGCAAACTCGGCAGCAGTAAATCCTCACTGTGGGAATAGCATTTGAAGTGCAAAAGTGAAACGTGAAGTGAAAGCACACAGCGTGTCGGGGACTTTGGAGCATGACTGGACTCGGGGCCCAGCGCTGGGCAGCTCCAGACTGAGTTTGTCTGGGGGAGGAGAGTTTGGCTGCTCTGTGGTTGTCAGGGTGCTGGTGTGGCCCAGCAGTGGGGTGAGTGTAAAGCTGGTGAGAGGCAGGGCTTGCCACTGCTTGAGTATTTTTATTATATTTTTTTAACCCTCTTTTATGCTGCTTGCTGGGAGAGTTTGAGGAGCAAAGGCAAGAAAATGTGTTTGAATTAATAAATGCTTCTTGGAGACACAGTTCACAGAAATTACTTTTACTGGATTTTGTTATGGTCTGGCAAAAAACATTAGTGTATTTTTAATCTCCCATAGGTTAACATGCTGTACTGAAGCCTGTAGGTGAGCCATGATTCATTGTGTGGACAAACCTCTCATCTTCTATTGCTTTGGGGACCAAAACTACAGGGCCAACCAGCAGAGCTGTCACTTTTCTCCTGCCCACAAACAGATGTACCTCGGGCATTGGTTTCCATTAGCGATGCTTTTCTACTTACGTGTTTTCTTGCTTATAATTATCCAGACTTGTGAACTGTTTAAGCCTCCCGCTGCTCTTTTAGGCTGGTGAACACCCCACCCTGAACCACCCTTGCCTCATGACGGGGCAGCAAGGGCTGTTGCAGAGGCTATGGAGCGAAGGCAGCTGGAGATGCTGTGTCCCCACTGCAGCGTGGGTTGTCTCTTGGTGATTATTAATGCCTCCACTTTGCTTACCCAAGTGCTCAGACGGTTCAATACGTTTTCAGCCCTGTCCTTACACTATTGTTGGGAAAGATTCATTAGGACTTTGGCTGGAAATTATAGTGACAGATAGAGCTGGGTAATTTATGGCTTTTCTTGAGGGTTGTGCAATTATTCAATAAGTGTCTTTCCTTCCTCTACCTCCTGCCAGACACTTGTTGGAAATAAATACTGTATTTATTTGTGGAAAAGTTGCCATTGACAAAGTTGTGAACGGCTGGGAGAAACCTGGAGGGGCCCTTCAGGCATCTTTACTTGCTTTCCTCTGCAGGGATGAGTATTCCCTTCCTCATGTCCACTCCGTGCGTACAGCCTCCTTGCCACTGTTTCCACCATGTCTTCCCTGTCTGCCTCTCATGAGGTCCTTGCTCACCTCAGGCCCCCCAGCCTGCAACGGTGAACTCCCCCAAACCAGTACTGGGGGTGAGCAAAGCCCCAATTGGAGTTTGGTATCTGTGCAAGGTATTAAAAGTTTGCTGAAGGAGTCCTTGCCAAGGCACCCCATGGGACCCTACTGGCACGGGCCCCGCAGTCCTGGGGCCCACCTTCTGCCTGGCCATGCACCCCCACCTCCCAGCAACCACCCCCCAACATCTGCTTCAAAGGCACTATAGATGTTTATCGCTTTCAAGCGCCTGCTGATGGGAATTGTTAATGCTGACAAAGTCCAGCCCCAGCTCCTCTGCACTGGTTTTGGCAGCACTGGGGAAGAGTGAGACAAAATGGGGACCTGGGGCCATTCTCAGCTGAGCTAACAAGCAGCTTATCCTGTCCAGGAGAGAGATGGCATTGGGGTCAGACACAGGGTGGACTTCACTGGGCTGGCCAATCCTGTAGGATCTGGTCTCTATGGGGACTTTCCACCTTCCTCATCTGCTTAAGACCATCATCAAGGATGACTGATCCCTGGGCAGCTTAGCATGGGGCTTTACCTTACCTTACGGTCTGGAGGTTATTCGATCAAATACCTGGCAGGTTTCACTGGGTTCTTCATCTGGTTGATGAGGAGGGTCCCTCTGAGGGGACAATCCCAGCCCCTCACATCAGGCTCTTGTTCAGTAGTTACTAACAAAGGAGATTTTTTTAATCCCAGCTGATGGACTTTGTCCATCTGCACTAACCCCACTGCCTAACAGAGTAGGTCTCCCCTACTCTGTGCCTATGCAGCCTTTGGGCTTCTGCCAGAGGAAAGCAGGGATATAAAGTGCTGTTTTCCAATGGGAAGCAACCAGGGCCGAGCACAATGTCCTCAGCAATGGGGTGCTATCAATGGAGTTATTGGCACCACAGTGTGTGCCCTGTTATCTCTCCTGTTCCTTTCCATTTTAACATTTTGTTTGAATTAGTGGGGCCTGTTCCTCACAGCGTGCATGACTACGCATTTGTCTACTTTGGATTTCATCTGCCATTGACTGGCCCATCCATCAAGCTCTCCTCGGGCCTTTTGAAGTTCCCTATAGTCTTCTCTTGTTCTGAACACTCCGTGCAGTTTGGGTCCCCTGCCAGATTTTTCTTATGACATTTTTCATTCTCCTTTTCCAGATTATTAGGGCATCTCTTTAACCACTGGTATTAACATGAAAACTTGGGGAGCCTCCCCGTGAGTACTGTAGTCTTCTGGAAGGTAGCCCTCATTAATATATGCTGCTTTGCCTCTTTTTGTTTCCAACCATTAGAGTTACTTTTTCCATTTGCTTTGCAAGCATTTAATTCCCTTAATAGCCTCTTGTAAGGGACCGTGTCAAAGAGCTTTGAAACCCCAAACACATTATGTCAAGTAGTTCTCCTTACTTCGCCCTCCTGATGATGGGAGAAAGCATCCTAGCAGATTAGAGGCATGAACTCCCTTTCAGGAAGCTGGGACAGCTCGTCCCCCTCTTACTTAGTTAATTCAAGGGTTTTAAAATTCAGCTTCTTATGAGCACCTTCATCTTTAACCACCAATTCAATTCTCACAGCCTTAAAAAGAGACATGTCTCTACACCTGCTGGAGATCAGACTATTTCCCTCTCTGGCTCTTTTGTTAGCAGCTAGGTCACTTGGCAAGCGAAAGCTATCAGAGCCTTTGGATGTTTCCTTTTCAACTCCAGAAGCTTTGAGCTGGATGGACTCATAAAATCTCTGCTCCTTTGGCATCTCTCTTTATAAAAAATACTCCATTGTTATCACATGAAAATAATGGGCATCTCCTTGCCAGCCCTGCCAGGCACCAGCTGCTTTAGAAGAAACCCTCCTCAGTAGCTCTTCTGCAATGCCTTTGCCTGGCTCCTCCCATTGCCCCAGCAATGCCAGCAAGGTGATGCCGGCAAGTCGAGTCATGCACCAGTGAGGAGGGAGGATGGGGCTGATAAGGTCCTGGCCAAAGCTGGGTTGCCTCTGCATCAAAGGTATGAGGTAGAAACCTGTTCACCCGCTGCCATGTGACTCACGCTGCTTGGCTGCCATGAATCATCCTGGCTGTTGTGCAAGCTTTACGCCGCTCGCGGGGCTGGACTGTATTTTCTGTGGCTTTTGGAAAGTTCCCTACAATTTATACATCCTGCTCCTGCCTTAAAACATCGATGCTCTTTATTCAAGGCTTTAGGATTTACGTTCCCTTTACCTGGGACCCTGGGAATCGTACTGCTGGCAGGATGATCCCAGGGCTAAGATGCTATTTATCGTTATCGGAAATGATCCTGCCCCGCTGTGATTTCTGACCACAAGGAAGGGAAAACCACCGTTGTTTATTTGTTGTTGTTTTTTTTTTCTCCAACACCAATATCCATGAATCTTTAAACAGGAGGAATTATTTCCCTGGGTAGTGCACATTGGTGAAAGCGTTTAACACTAAGAATATGTGACAACTCATTGGATGAGGAAGCAAGATGGTGTTGTGGGGTGGTGGAAGGGAATGCTAAGCACCTTCACTGGGAGCAGCCCCTTCACCATGAGCTCCCACAGCAGCCCCAGGCAGCTGCCAGGCAGGAGAACCAACTGCAATTAGTAGTGGGGTAAATCCCCAGCTCCTGCCAGGGTACTCCGTGCCGGAGCAGCTGGGGAATTCCCCAGCACAGCTGCCTGCCCTGGCCAGGGCTTGAGGTTTTGTGTTTTTTAAACAGCATGTGGCGACTTCTGCTTAAGCTTCTCCAGACAAACCTTTTGTGCCAAATTACCTGTCTAGCTGGGCTCTTATCTCGGTGTTTATCACTGCCGCCTCTCGCTGTCAGCACTGTTTATAGGCAGGGGAACCGAAACCCTATGCTAAGAAATTTCCTCCTCCTCCTCTTTTCTTTCAAATCTGCATCTGTTCCAGACTCCCTTTCATTAGAGACCACATGAAAGCCAAAATAATCCCAGGCTATCAGGCACAGAAACCTTCACAAGGTAAACTTCTCCTGCCACTAAATAAGGCACACACTGGCCGGGGGCTCTGCCCTGGCACCCAGGGAGGTCCTATCTAGCCTGTGTCACCTGTGTCCCTATTCCTGGGTACCCACAAGGCCTCCAGCACCCACTGGGGTGTTTGCAGAGCCACAGGAAAAATCTGGAGTGCAAAGTAATGTTAGGCTCCAAAGATATCTTCTCACACCTATATCCAAATTTGGAGCAGTGATAGTGTGCCACAAGCACCCTGGGGGAGGTTTGGGCAGAGGGGATGCACTTGGTACCTTTTTTTACCTGTTGTAAAAATGTTTGTAGAGTTACAGCAGGCTGTAAAGAGTGATTTTTTTTTTTTTTTTTTTTTTTGAGGAGGGAGGAGCAGGGCTGATACTGATTAGGCAGGAAATGGCTCTGCATGGATGGCATCCATATGGGAGAGCTGATAGATTTGGCATCTCGAAGGCATTGCTTGATGGATCCACTGATAACCTGGCAGCAAAACAGACCTGGGCTCTGTGATTCCCTGCCAGCAGCTGAGCCTCAGCCTGTTTGGTCGGCCTTCGTTAACACCTTTCTACCATGGGAACTTGTTGCCTTGCCCTGGGGACTAGTCGCCCCATAGTCCCCCTGGGACCCCTGGGGGGCTCAGCTGGTTGGTCCCCATGGTGCTGCTTGCTGGGGATGCTGCTCCAGCTCCTTCCCTTTGAAGGCTTGGCGTGAAATCTGGTTGGAGTTTAGGGAGGCAGGAGGGCAGCACGCAGAGAGCAGCCTGCGTCCTTGGGATGAAAAAGCTTCATTTTGCAGCTCTGGAAAGAATCAGTGGGTTTCCATGCTGGGCTCCTTCCTTGCATTGGAGACAGATGGAGAGTGCAAAACGCAGGGCTGCCTGCTCCCGCTGTGCTGGGGGCTGCCTCATGGGCATAGGTCCTGCTCCATGTCTTTCTCTGGGCACATTAATTTCATGACCCACCCCTTCTGCACCTCGGCAATGTCCAAAGTCTGCATGGAGGTGATAAAAAGCTGATGGCCCAGACATACCATGACGGGCCCTTTAGGGTGGCTAGAAGTCCAGCAATATCTCCCTGTGTGGAGAAGAGTTGGTTCCTCCTGCTCCGCAGTGCCTTGCTCTCTGTTGAAACTGGTAGGAAAAACAAGGGGACCTCAGGGAAAAATCAAAACACAGAGAATCAAGATGGAGAAAACAGTCATGTAGCAGAGGACACTGGTGCCTTGCAGAGATGAATTTGAGAACTGGGAGACTGCAGCCACTGTTTGCTGGCCAGTGCCTGGTGCTGCTGAGGGACTACAACCCCCTCACCAGTCCTTGTCTATTCTAATACAATGCAAAGCATGAGACTAAACCCTGGTATGGCTTGGTGGGAGAGTTCTGTATGGACAGGATCTCCCCCTGCACAACTCGCTGCGTAATATTATTCAGAAAAATCTCCGCCCAAGCTCTGTTTCCCTACATGCTCCCAAATTGGTCCAGGGCAGTAGAGTGTCCTGGCACCCACATCCTTGGGCTTCCAATCCCTCCATCTCTCCCTCGCTGCTGCTGCTGCCTGGCAGCATCCAGCTGACCCATGGGGCACCATACTGCAGCGTGATGTGGCTCTGCCCATGCTAGTGACAAGTGTGTGCTAGGAGCAAACCCAGCTCTTGTGGCAAGAGGCAAGATATGTAATGATTGCTGTAAAGCTGCTTGGGGTAACAGCAAATCTGATGGCTTAAATACAGCCCCTAAAATATAGCAACCCTCTCACTCACCTCCTGCATTAGTCATGGGGAGAGCTGGTTGCTCATGCCCCAGGGTCATGGCCTCCCAGACTGTGACTCGGGTCTGTAATTTCCCTCTGGTTATTTCTGAGATAACTTATTTCAGGTTTTTATGATGCTTACAAATCAGACAACATCTTAAAACATAATTCAAGCTTTAACTGGCTTTAAACGTGTATGATTTTACAGAGATACATAAAATATTTTTAAGTGTTGGTAAATTCCAGGGAGCGGAGCTGTGTGGGCAGGTGGGGAGGAACGAAGGGTCCAGCCTGACATGGCTTTTGGAGACCTAGGATGGAAACCAGCTACAGGAGTTGTTTACAGCCATGAGAAGCTGCATGGTTCAAGCAGGTTGTGGAGCTCGTAACAAAGTGTGTATGGGTAGTGAGTCCACATCTCCCCCTTAGAGCAGGTCTAATTTGTTATTTGTACAAATTACCTGGGGAGCTGGGCACCTGATCAGTGAGAGGTGACTGGTGGGATGGCTCCTGGTTGCTGGAAATTAAAGAGGGCAAATGAAGAGAAGGTGTGTTCCTTGGGAACATTGATCAGGGCAGCAGTAACTGACCACATGAACCACCTTGTGCCTTTGCACCATCCTCCACCAAACCCTTCCTGCTGGGGAAGGTGGCTGCTCTGGGGACAGCCAACCACAGGCCAGGCACTAACCCAGTTACTGCAGCACTCCCTTGGTCTCCAGCAAAGCAGCAGACATGGGCAGGAGGCAAACTCCACCCTGAGAATTTTGGGGTCCAGGCCGGGTGTGCAGGACTGGAAGAGGGCTGCAGCTGTCCTGCCTCTTGCCTGGGGCAGTTGCTGGATCTGGCAGAACTATGGTGGCTCCCATCTTTCACACAAGGCGATGGCCAGACAGAGGTCCAGCTTGCTGCCACGTGTGTTAGAAAGCAACCAAGTGAGGAGAACATCTGAGAGGTGGCTTGCAGGGCTGGGTAGGGAGGGTTCTGTTGTGTGTTCCCTTTGTTAATAAGCTCACAGGAGGTGCTGCTTCAGCTGGATTTGCCAATACCAACAGAAGCACGACACAGCACACAGTCCTGGGACAGAGGCACCTGGGTAGATCACACCAGTGAGACCAAGGAAGGATTTGGTCCTTGTCCTTCACCAGCAAGAAGAGATGACCCAGCTGTGTGCTATGGAAGACAGGCTAAGGAAAAGGGCTGTGCTGAGAAGAGGTGGAGGGAGAGGTAGACTGGAAAACAATCCTACATGGAGGAGCTGGAGCTGATGAGCGGGTGCTGCTTTTGGCAACGTGGTGCTGGGACTGATGCTGATTCCAAGCAGGGAGGCAGAAGAACCATCCCAAACAAACTCTGTTACAGAAGGTGGCATCTCAGTGAGCCAAGCACGTGGAGGTGAGAGCTGCACAGACATGGCACCAGATCACCTGCCTTCATCTCCAGCACCCAGAACAGGCAGAGATCTCTTGTAAGTGTTTGCATTTGCAAAAATAACACTGTTATCTTGCCCTGCTCTTTCTTGGAGGTGTGGGGATTTCACTGAAATGCAATCCCAGGAAGGACTTGGGCTCTTGTTTCAGGCACATAAGGAAGATGTTATTGCCAAGTGCTCCCCTCCATCCTGGGGGTGTGGTGCTGTGGAGGTGGCTGGAAGCTGTGGAGAGGCAGCACCCCTGGACAAGGGACACCCCTGAGCAAGGCAGGGTGGCAGCAGAAAAGACTAGGGAGCTCTTTGGCAGCACAAGACCTACCATTACGATGCCGCCCATGACCAGGCTGGCCTGGCCGGGCAGCTTCTCCCTGCTGCTGGACTTGGATGCCAGCAACCACCAGTCTCCTCACCAAAGCCCACATGAGCCCTCCTGCCTGCCTCTTTTCCGAAAAAAAGCAACTTCCAGCCCACAGGATAAAGCCAAATGTAATGGCAGAGACACTGTGATGATACGTCCACTCACCAACACCTACCAGCATCTGCTGGAGGAGGGACCTGGCTGGGCAGTGCCAGACCCCCACTGCAGAGGTTGCCAGGGGGGGGTGCTATGGCCACCATCTCCTGCTTTATTGTGGCATTGGAAGCTTTCATAACTCTATCAGGAGAGAGTATGTGATTAACGTCCCTCCAGAGCAGATTGCTTCAGGAAATTCAGAGAGATACTCTGAGAAAACTTTGCATGAAGTTCCTCAGGGACAGGCAGAGCTGGAGGGTCCCTTTCTCCACGCACAGACTGTGCCTGCAAAAGGGCCTGAGCTCCTACAAAGCTTTCCCAAGAGACAGAAAGGAGGTGAGGACTGGCAAGGCTGTTACTGGGCTATGGCTGTGTGCTGTCAGCAAGCACAGGGTGCCCCAACCACAGCATCTGTGCACAAGGTTCTGGGCAAATAATGCTGGAGGGAGTCTGGAGGTGAACTGGGCATTTGGAGGGGGGCTGTCTCCATCCCTGAGCTCTCTGTGGGGTGGGTTTGCAGGCAGAGGGGAGTGCCTTGGAGAGGTAACAAGGTGGTGACAAGAACCCATTTGTCCTTTTGGATGGTGTTTCACATCTCCCCATCTCCATGGAGGAGGGAAGCACCAAGGCAGGGGAGCACCCCAGGGGGTGAGGGCTGGTCCCACGCGTGGGAAAGGGTGCAGAAATCGCTGGCTGTTGGTACACATTCAGCCCGGCTCCACCATAAGGAAGTGATTGAAGCTTTCACGATCTGTTTAACCGGTGACATATGTTTCCTGCAGGCGCGGCGGCATGCTGCATGCCGGCGGATGAGATACGGCTGCTCGTCCCTGCCTGGCTCTGCCAGCGTGGGGAAGGGCTGGCCTCATCCCCACGGCCACGTTTGATAGGGCTGAGAGCCGCCGCTCCCTGTGTGGGAAGGGGAAATAGCTCACGCGGCAAAGGGAAATAAACATGAGGAGCCCAGCCCCGAGAAAAAAGCGAATGTGCCTCTGGTTTGAGGCCCCGCTGCAGGCGAGAGCCACATGATGCGCAGCGGGGCAGGGGACGAAGGAGGGGAAGCCGGAGCTGTGGTGATGTCTGTGAACTCTCTCTCGCTTACGGGGGGTCCCTCCCTCCGGGTCTCATCTCGGCTTTCATCGCCGAGACATCAGAAGCAGAAGCGAGAGGGGAGCTGTGCGTTGTGGAAAAGGTCTCATTGCCCCAACCGCTGAGCCTGGGCAAGGTGCTCTGCTGAATTCTGCAGTGGCCAAAGAGGCTGAGTGCTTTCCCTAGGGAAGAGACTGTCTCCTGGAAATCACAGCAGCTCAGCACCCAGGCTCAGAATTACATGGATCCCTGGCCCATCCTTATTCCAAGCCTTCTGCTATTTCTGCCCCATTCCTTGGCACAGAGGAAATAATTAATATGGTAAAAGCCCAGCTGGGTGCCTTGGACTAGGAGCATGCCAGGTTCCTGGGATACTCCTGAGTATAGACCTCACCTCTGCTAATGCTGCCACTGCAGGACTGGTGGAGTGGTCACAGGGAGTACCCTGGGGCAGGGAACATGAAAAAAGGTCTCAAAAGAAGATGATTTTTGTCTCAGAATAGCCTATGTGTCCCCATGGTGATTGGGACAGACAGAGGCACAGCCAGCTGCCTGGGTGTGCTATGGTTGCCATGAATTGGACAGGCTCGGGGGGGACAATGGAGATGCTGGGCAGCTGTGAAATAATGAACAAGAGTATTTGGGCATTATTGAAGAGATGGAAGCAGGGAAAGTTGTTGACGGCCCCAGGTCTGTGAAGCATCTTGCGACCAGCTGTAAGCAACCAGGGCCTTCATTACGCTAGGTAGAGGCAGGAGGTGATGGAGGCCTTTGCTGGTAATTGAAGCCATGGAGGGGGCTGAGCTGGGGAAATGAGATAGGCAAAGTGTTAGGAGAAACCTGTGGTCAAGCAGGCTGGGGTTCATTTGGAGAGATGCTGGCCTCACTGAGGTGGGGAGCTCCACCAGGGCTGCCACATAGCCTGGAGCCTGGCCAGGGTGAGCTTCAAGTCAGGCTTGTTGCAGAGGTTGTAAACTTGGCAGGAGGGAGGAAAGGGATGTGGAAGTTTTACAAGTGAGCTGGGAAGCCTTGGAGTCTCTTCTGTCATTCCATGGGGCTAGCATCTCCCCCTAGCACCAGCAATCTGTCGGTTTTAGTGATGGGAAAGGGAGAGGCAGGAGCAGGGCTTCCTATCCCTTACTAGAGAGTTGGGCTTTAAAATGGAGCCTTCTTCCTTATCTCTGGGGCAGAGAGTGCTATAGGCCAGCACCAGTTCCCCAGTTCTCCCATTAGCTCCCACATCCTTCAGAAACCAGGCAAGCTGAAGATCCTGTGCTCCCCTCTGGAGCATTACCCAGCACTGGAGCAGCACTAGTCCCTCCTCGCCATGTGCCTTGCCAACAGGGAAGAATGATTTCATGAAAAGACTTGACTTTCTGAAGTTTTCTTAGCAAATGCTTTTATTTCCCTGTCACTGAGTTCTGTGCATTTATCTGATGGATTAAAGATACTTCTTGGAGTAGCTAGGAAAACCTGCTTGGCCAGGGGTTGCCTAGCTTCAGAAGCCTTCGGCTTGCATCTGTTGGCCCTAGCACAGGATGCTGAGCAGTACCTTGCTTGGGAGAGCTGGGCTGAGCCAATGAGACACCTCAAGCCCATAAGTGTGTTGGAGGGGGCCATTTTGTCAGGGATCAGCATTACCCTCACGAAGTTCCAATGCCGCATTGGCAGCAGTCAGACCTCTCCCTGTTGGATTAGCTGTAACCCTGGGATTTCTCTGCAGCTTTTGAATATCCCAGCCCTGTGTTCATTAGCAGATAGCCAAGGTTAACCTGTGACTTGGTGCAGTGGTTTGTTCCAGCAGTGGATTACCTTCATGCGTTACAAATCAGTCCTGAATTTCTCAATGGTTTTGGCACCAGGCAGGTGCCTGGAGCACGTCGCAGTGAGGTGGAGAAGTGGGGAGGGAAGGGCTGAGAGAGGCAGTGCAGATGAAGCAGGTGAACTTCACTCTTCCAGCTCTGGAAAAAAGGTTTTCTGCTCCTGGCTGGATGGCCTTTGCAGGAGAGAAACGTTGTTCTGTCCTGCCAGCAGTGCGGCAGTGAGCTCTGCAGTTGCCTGGGCACATGGAGTGGCACAGGGATGGAGATGCTTTTCCCAAAAGCTGGTCCCCAGCAGAGACTGAGGCAGCCTACGCCAGCAGCCCGGAATGAGCAGCAGTTGATCATCCTCCACATGACTGCTAGAGGTGCCTAAATAATTCATTAATGGTTTGAGGAAACAAAAATATTGTGAATATTGTGCAGTCAGTAATTGCTTGGCAGTGACGCTGCACATTGCTCAAACAGGTCACAGGCAGCCACAGCAGTGTGGTGTTAGTGTGGGGCAGAACGGTGCATGCAGGCTGTTTCCTCTGATTTTTTTATTATTCCTTCTTTTTTCTTTTTCTTTTTTTTTTTTTCCCCACATGAATTTCCCTGCCTCTGGCTCCATACAGATATGAAGGTTTTTTTTGTTTCCCAGGGAACTGAGTCCAAGGGGTAGGACTGGAGCATGGGCTGGCACCACAGGATGTGGGAAGCAGGCTGAGGCTCATGGGAGCACCATAGTCCCACTTGGCCCAGCTCTTTGTATTGCATGAGGGAGAGAAGGGGCCATGGGGACAGCAGCCTTTCAATCTCCTAAAGCCCCATTTCCAGCAAGGGGACTGGTGGCACCATGCCAGGTAGAGCCCTCTACATCCAGTCCCCACGTGTTGGTGACAAAAGGCTCCAGGCATCCTATTCCAGACTCGGCCGTGGGCAGAGGAAGAACCCAGGAGTCCTGTGCTGATAACAGTGACAAGGGACTTCTGTTTCTCTGAAGGGGTCTGGGAAATATCCCTGATTGCCTCTCTGTCCCCAGCACAGCACAGTGCTGGAGCTTAGCAAACGAAAGCAGGACTCCAGCTCCCTATGGATACCCCAGGGTGAAAGGTAGGAAGCACCCACCCATGCTTCCCTGCACATCTCTGGGTAAGGATGGTAACAGGGCTGAGCTTTGGGTGCAAGAAGGAGTTCGTGCCCCCGTGCTAAGCTGCGGCTCGTGTGGGCTCCTGGAAGAAGCCCGCACTGCATCCCCCGCAGCTCCTGCTTGTCACTCTATTAAATTTCCATTTTAACATGAAAACAGCTGGTTTCATGGTACTTCTAACTGTGTTATTTACACAGTCATGCACACAATCCCTGCTGAAAACCGCATTACTCACTGCGGCAGCAGCCCTCTGTCTCACAGGTATTGAGTGTGTGGGTGGGGAGGTGATGCCAGCCCCCAGGTCAGGCCACCAGCATTCCTTTTGCTTACCCTGGCAGCTCACGGTGAACCCGGGGTGATTCAGGGGGGCAAACACTTCTTGAAGAGCTCCAGGTTCAGCCCAAGGGCAGGATGAATTGGTTTCTATCCCCACCAGCTTGCAGTTCCCTGTGAACCCAGCCCTCTGCATCGCCACCAAACCCTGAGGATGGGCTGCTTGATGCACATCAAGGGGCAGAGACAACAACTATTGGCCATGCTCAATAGTGCTTTGTTCTCAGCCCGGGAAGCAATGAAAATCCTCCCGCTTTGAAGCCCAAGGAGGCCTTTTTATTATCTCCAGGGCTCCTGGAAAAGGAAACTGCACATGCTTTTCCATAACATGATAAAAAGCTCTCCTGGCTGAGGCCAGGGCAACTTGTTACACATGAGAGCAGTGAGTCAGCCCAGTGTGGGGCTGAGTTCACCACTTGCCCAGCCACTGGAAATCACAGGTTCTTAGGGTGTGCATAACTGGGACCTGAAGAACCTTGGTATGAGTCCTGTTGACCCGGCAGCTGCCTGGTCTACATCATGTTTGGTGTGTGGTGGCCACAGGGAGCAGCATGAAGGGCAAATGGGTGGTGGGCACATCTCTTCCTGTGCCCCCTCAGCAGGGCAGAGCTGAGCCATGCACGTGCCCTCATTTCAGGTTTTAACAGCAAACAGCTGTCTAGGAACAATAAAATGATCTGCTAATAGGAAAAGTACCCAGGAGACAAGAGTTGCTTAGCTTGGGTGGGAAGCTGGGCTGTAATTTACAGTGGCCATAAAGCAGCTGGCGTGGGCTGAGCAGAGGCCTAGCCCCACCATGCTGGCTGGGGAGCTCAGGGAGGTGCAGATCACACAGCTGGGGAGAGACCACCAGCATCCCATGTTTGTGTCTAACAGGAGGTGGCTGTGGGCAAAGCCTGGGGTGCGTGGTGGAATCCCTTGTGCATGTGGCAGGGATGCCCCTGGCTGCATGGGAAGGCCTGGGGCTGCTCATCCCTTCCCACCGGGCTGGGACACAGCGGGTCCTCCCTGGCACAGCCCCCAGCTTGGCTGGGAAACTCCTAAGTGGTAAGGCTGGCCTAATTAGTCTGCTTAATCTTCCCCCATAAATCACTCCTCCCCAGCCCCTGCAGACTATCGGCAGCATCTGAAGTCATTAGTTAATTTAAACCTGGGAGTTCACACGTTGGCTTATCGGGAGCCATCTCCGTTCCCGCTAAGCGCTTGCTCGGTGCAAGTCTCTGGCTGCCAGATCCTATCTGCGCCTGCTTTGAAGCGGTGATGGGCTGCGAGCAGGCGAAGAGCGCTGCCTGCTTCCCTGCCTGCTGCCAGGTAGGAGGAGAGATGGAGAGCTGCTTTTCCCCCTCCCCATGCTCCTCTTGTTTTGAACTTCTCTGACTCATCCATCTGATTTGATATTTTCACCTTTGTGTTATGAATAGCAGTTTGCCTGAGCACTGGAAGGAGAAGGCGGCTCCAACGCTGCTGCGGCTTCCCTGGCTGCAATGGGAAAATGCCCAGGTCCCCCAGGCGGGCTGGCAACCAGGTGAGCAGGGTCCTAGGGAGGGAGACCTGTGGATGCCCAGCCTGCATTTGCACCCAGCAGGAACATGGGAAGAGCTGGGACTTCTGCACAGTGGCCACAGGGAGGTGGGGGTTTGGCCAGAGGTCGTACTAACAGCTTGTGTTGCCCATCTGCCATGCTGTCACCTTTCCATCATCTTCTTCTTCTTCCCTGGGTCTGCAGCTCAGCATGAGTGGGATTCCCCAAGGGTCTGCAGTGGAATGTCCTCTCCTGTGCAGGGAACAGGGCTTCCTAAAGTGAGCTGGGTTGGATTGGGAGCAATCCCGATGGCCTGGGTACACATGCGTCCTGGCAGCTATGTGGGAAGGCAGTGGTGAGCCTGAGGGTCACTGAAGGGCTGACAGATCAACATGACAGCTCAGCCCCCAGTGCAAGGCAAGGAAAGGGAAAGGCAGGGTTTCACACTGGGAGGGGTAGCCAGGCTGGGGAGACCCAACAGGAGCCTGCAGTAGTGGGGTCTCGAAGCTACCAGCTGGATTTCCACAGGGTGCTGTGAGGTGGTGTCTTATCCTGACCATACCATGCTGCTCTGCACCTGTGGACAGCCAGCACTTAACCCAAGGGACGCCTGGCTGGGTACAGGTAGTGCTATAAACCTGGAGAGTTATGTCCACCTCCTGCACCCCCTGCACTCCCAGGCTCTGCTCCTGCTGCTCCCAGGAGAGCAAGGGATGGCTGCTCTCTCTGGGACCTGTCAATCCAAGCTGTCCATCCCTCAGGACTGACAGCCCCCAAGGACTGATGCAGCTAGCTTTTTGGAGCTGTATTTTTGGCTGGAGCACCCTGATCAGGCCCCTTTAAACATCTAGCATTCCTGCTGGCATGGGCAGCTATAGGAGGGGACATTGTGCCTGTGGTCCCTGCATTGCTTTGTGGCTGTCTTCTTCCTCTCTCCAGTTCCAAGGGGGAGCTGTGGCTGTGTTTGGTTTTGTAGTCCAAGCTCTGGATTTATTGCTTCCAGGTCTTTGTGTGTTTGTTCACTAAATGAAAGATGAGTGGGTGGGCCTGATCTCAGCTCCTCCATCCCCTCTTCTGCAGCCCAGAGGGGGTCCTTCACCTCAGCATGATGCCTCCCTTCATATCCCACTGGCACCCAAACACCTGGTGAGGCTATGTGAGCAGGGGACACATTTGTGTGGGGTCCTGTCCTGGGAGATATGTCCTGATGATGCCAGTTAGATGCTAAACCTGTGTCTTTGGTGACAGGGATGGTGTGGCTTTGGGCTGAAGGCAAGCAGGGGCAGGTGCTGGTACCAGCCTTGGCACCTCTCTGTGCACTTAGGGTGATACTGAAGCACAGCATGGCTGAGGGGCATGGGGCACTGGAGGAGAGACCCTGGCTGGGTGTGCTCAGTTTGTTCCCTGTCTCCAAGCTGATGTTCCCCTTCTGCTGTGGCTGGAAGACAATCTTCTGACTAAAGGATATTTCAACCAGACAGAAGGGCTTCAGCAGCTGCTGAAAAACACAGCAGGAGGGGATGGGGACAGGACACATCAGAGATGAGAGGAGAAGCCACTTTATGCTAGAATGTAAGTACAGCAGCACACACTGCTCCACAGGGTGTGCTGCCCCACTCCTGGACCTGTGGCCAGAGAGAGAGCCACAAGTGTTAGTGCAGACAGTGTCTGTGCCATGGGACAGCAGAGCCCACATCTCTCCTGGGCACAACAGAGGTGAGGAGAAGGAGGGTCAGGGAATGTTTCAGTAGCCCAGTCTCAACGCTGCTGGTCCTGCCCTCCACACTGAGGTACCATGGATCTCAAGTCTGCTGGCAGAGGGGTGAAGTCCTCTGCCATCCCCTAATAATCCTAAGAATTAATAGTAGAATCTCTAGCCACCCAGGATGTGTGGAACCACAGCTCAGAGTTAAGAGGGGAACTTCTCAGCAGGATTAACTCAGCAACTTAGTGACAACACTTTAAGTATCTGTGCTATCTGTGTCACTGCTGTTCACTCTAGAAGCTAGCTCTTACTAATGAGGTTTACTCAACAGCAGTACATTTGTCTGTAAGAGCAACCTCTGGGGATCAAGAGGTAAGGCTTAAAGATGCAAATATTCACTGAGATATCCAGATTTAAGTGTCTTTTCTTTTGTTGTTTCTTAGCCTGGAGTCCAGGGATAAGTTTTAAAGGAAACAAGAAAAGATCCTCCAGTATGTGAGACAGAATTTTTTTTTTAAGAGATCAAATAAAGTAAAACCACTTTTTTTTTTTTTCTTAAACCCACTGAATCTGGAAAAATTTCTTCTGCTTGCACAAGGCAGCATACAGGTCAGGTTCATCCACACCTCTCTGGTTTCAGAGCATCACTAGTGGGTGCTGGGAGCAATGGCACGGGGTGAACCCCAACCAGCCACCTTGCTATGCATGGCAGAGGGAGCTCAAGCAGACAGGCCCATGAGAGATGACAAAGAACCTCAAATAAGAGCCCAAAACCTCCATCCTACACTGGCAGCAGGCTCCTCTCCTACCCCAAGGCAGGACCCCAGTTAGAAGGACCGGAGCTCCTGACAGATGCAAAAAGAATTCACACCTTAAGGCAGGTTGGTTTGGGGTTTGTTTAATCTTCCACGTGGCCTTTTTTTTTTTTTCCCCTTCATTTTGAGGCAGGAATAATAACTGCTAAAGATGCATATGGAATTTGAATATGAATGATAAGAACAGCTGTGTATATCTATTATGAATGAACATAAACAGAAATGTATAAACTGAGATTTTGGGGCTTTTGGAAGAATTAGTGCCTTTGTTCCTGGATTTTTTTCCTATCAAAGTTTGAACCAAAGCCCATTAGCCTGGACTTTCCCGCAGCCAACCAAGCCAGGAGCTTCATTTCACCCTGGCTCTGAGCCACACCGAATTCTCCTCAACAGCTCAGTGAGCCCTAATCCTAACAAATTTACCCAGAGAAGTGGGTCTCTTATTACACAGCCTAATTTGAATGCTTTCCAAGGTTAATTTCTGCTCCCACTCTCTCTCCAAACATGCCTCCCCCACCCCGGGTGCTGGCTCCCCCCTTCCCCAGCCCCTTCCAGCTCCCCATCAGCACCAGCCTGGGGGGAGCAGCCCCCTTCACCACCACGATGGTTTTTAAATGAGCAAATAATGTGATGTGCGTCCTTGTGTCCGGCTCTGCCTGGAGGGTTTTTTAATGCTGAGCGACTTCCTTTGCAAATTAATTGCAACTTTCACTGGGCAAAATTACCCCTGAAAGCCCCTTCCCCACAGGCTCTTCCGCATGTGATACTACTCCCTTCATAATCTGATTCCTGCAACTCTATTTCTTCCTTCCTCTCCTCAGTGTGCCGGTGACTGCCTGTGAGGATACCAAGAGCAGGATGGCCCACCAGCAAGGCAGCAGACTGGGGTGAGGGGAGCATCACTGCTGCCTGGCTGAGCTGGCCCCAGCTCTCACTTTGCAGCAGACTGTGCAAGAAAACCTCAGCCTGGGGAAACCGAAACCCAGGAGCAGCTGCCAGATCCATTAAGGAAGGAATCAGCCATGCCTGGTGGACAGCTATCACAAGATGAGGGTGGTAGAGGTTCACGGTGGGGTATTATAGGAAAGAGCGAGGTGGAAAAAGTGTCCAGAGGAACTGGGAGCCCACCTTACCCACTAGCTTGGCTGGATGTGGTGCCGGGGTGCATTCTGATGGCTTTAAGCTCTAAAAAGAAAAGTCTTTTCCCCTCAGCCATGCCTGGGGAACTATACTGTGCTGCTGCAGGTGTGGAACAGCAGCCTTGAAGCCCTCTAAGGACAGGGGTTTCCCACATGCCCTAAGGCAGGAGGGTCACTGCTGCCTGCAGCAGGGTTCCCTGCCTGTCTCCCAGCTGAGATTCACCCTGCTCACTCTCCTTTCCTCGCATTTTTCTTCTATATACTCAGTTATGATTTGATGTTTGCTCATGAGTATCACAGGTAGCATGTCATCCTGTCAGCTGGGATGGGGCAGGGAAGGGGTTGGGTGTGTGCCCTGGGCTGTGCCAGAGCAGCTGAGCCAGGATGGAGTGTTAGCAGGGCTGAAGCACCAGGAACAGCCTTCCCAGCAGTGACACCACAGAGATACCCTCTCTGAAGTGCCTTTGCAGGTCCCATCTGCTGCCACATACCACGGCCAGGCAACCTCCTGTTGCTGCTCCCTGTCTCCCTGAAGCCTCACTACCCACACTGCCCAGCAGTCATCTCACCAAGAGGATGCCCACGTTAAATGATTTTGCTCCAGGCATATGAGCTGCAGGTATCAAAGCTGAGCCACATCTTATCTCCTGGCTGTGTTCCTGCCTGCTCCCAGCCTGGGAAGTCTCTGCTGCATGGTGTTCACAGTGATTCACTGGCACCGTGTATCATGGAAGACTAAAGTGCCAGTTTTATGGCATCAGGGAAAACCTGGGCAGGTCTCTGGCATGTGGGTTGGAGGGCCCAGCACAGTGGGAGTCACATCTGCTAGAAGGATGCTGGTCATTGATGTAAGGTCAGCCTTAAATAATGGGAATAACAAAAATAAGGCAACACAGAGGGAAAGAGAGAGGAAACTGAATCCTAATGAGGTTGCATGGGCACGTCAGCATGATTATTTAATGGAATTCATTTTTTTAAAGTTAAAGAGGCATCACGTTTAAATTGAAGGACAGGGGACGCAACAGTTGGGGCACAATCCCACAAGGCTGTGGAGGTGGTCTGTGCTCCTGTTCCATTGGAGGTCCCAGGCCCATGAGCTGCTCCTGCTGTGCTCTGCTCTGCTTTGCTGGGGAGGGTCCAGGTCAAGCCCTGGATGCAGAAGGAGTGGGAAACAGGCCCAAAAGATGGGTGTAGGGAGAAGCTGCCCAGTGCAGGATGGGAACTGGCACCTTTTCACCAGCTTTACTACAACCTAATATAGTGCCTGGTGCAAAGGGGCAGGACGTTTGCTTTTAGGGATAGCCAAAATTTACCGAGAGTTGCAGTGGCAAACACTGAAAGTGGAAGTTTTAGAAGGGAAATGCCTTAAGACTTAAAGCAATCCTCAGTGCCAAGGCAGGAAAGTGATTAGTGCTGTAGATGGGGAAATCATTAGCATTAAATGGAAGTAAGGTGAGGGCAGGTTCAAGAGGCTGTGAGGAGGACGATGGGCAGGGGCTCTCCAGGAGATGGCAGGCACTGAGCCTGGAGCCCTGCAAAACCCCTCCAGCACATAAGCCCTGGCAGCACGTCTTGCCATAGGGATGAGCCTGCCAACACCCCAGCCCTCCTCCTCCTCTCCATGGCTCCCGCTGGCCAAGGGCCAGGCAAAAGGCTCACCCAAGCACGGCAAGGACCCATCCAGTGCCGTGCAGCTCCAATTATCCCCAGCTGGACACCTTCCAGGAATCCTGTCCTCTCTCTCTCCCTTGACCCTGCCTTCCTCAGCCTCCCCCCTCCTCAAAGCAATTTGACTTTTATAGTAATAACTTCTGAACCCTGAATTGGGGCTGTGCCAAGGAAAGCAGCAGAAAACAATGTGATGGGCCTCGGCAGGCGCGGAAACGCCAGCAACTGAGACCAGCCCTAAAATAACTTTTGAGCAATTGTTATTTATTCTGGGAGAAAGTTCGTTCATTCACAATTTGGAGGGGAGATAAATCAGGGCGGGCTCAGACTGCTCAGCCCTGCACAGATGCAGCACGCAGCAGCTGCAAAGGCAGGGTGCAGCCAGCCCCCTGGGCGTCTGCATCCCTGTGCCCTGCTGAGAAAGCCACACTGATTTCATTTTTTTGTAAGAATATTTGGGCTCAGCTGAAAGCCCTGGGTTCATGTGGAGGAGTCCTGCTTGAGGCTGGGATGTGTCACCAGGTGCAAGGGACTGTACACTGCGTGTTTGTGCCTGCACATGATCCAGCTTCTCCTGGCATGTGGTTCAGTGTGACTATTGTGCTGTGTATTGCCAGCCTGCACCACTGCCCCTGGCCTTACCACAGTTGTGCCATCGGTGTCTGATGGTGATACAGGCAAGTACTGGGCAGAAGACACAGCCAGCACCCTGCTGCAAATCACAGAATCACAGAATCAACCAGGTTGGAAGAGATCTCCAAGATCATCAAGTCCAACCCATCACCCAACCCTATCTAATCAACTAGACTATGGCACTAAGAGCCTCATCCAGTCTTTTCTTAAACACCTCCAGAGACGTCAACCCCACCACCTCCCTGGGCAGCCCATTCCAACGGGCAATCTTTTTGTGAAGAATTTCTCTCTAAGCTCAAGCCTAAACTTCCCCCTACACAGCTTGAGACTGTCCTCTTGTTCTGTTGCCAGTTGCCTGGGAGAAGAGACCAACACCCACCTGGCTACATCCACCCTTCAGGTTGTAGGTGGCAATAAGGTCTCCCCTGAGCCTCCACTTCTCCAGGTGATCACCAGTGTGGGCACAGTGGCTGCCAGCCTGCATCAGCTGGGCGAGCAGCGAGTTGTGCGCCCTCAGGACCGTGGTGCAGTTTCTGCAGCTAGGAGCTGCTGCGACTTCCCTGCGAGTCACTGGGGCCGCGCCAGAGCTCCTGCGCTGCCAGAGCAGCCTTGGGCAGGCAGGGCAGCCGCGGTCGCTTCCTGAATCAGGGAAAACACTCTCTGGGGGAGGCAGCCAGCCAGCGAGGCAGTCTTCAGCACTGCTGCATGTCTGTCTGCTCATACGGACGTGTTTTATGGTACCTGTCACCACCGTCTGGGTACCAGCTAGGATGTGAAGCGCAGAGAGAGCTCTGCCAGCCAGGGCTCAAGCTGCCTGCAAGACCCCTAGGCTGGGCGTCTGAGCCCCCTCAGTAGGTTTGGAGAGTAAATGGTGGGGAAACGCTGCTGTCTAAGGGCTGGGGGACACACAGTCCTTGTCTACTGGGTGACAGAGACCTCACAGCATGGTTCTGCAGGCAGATGGATGGGGCAGGGACAGACAGTGCCCAAACTGGGGGTGATAGGCACTGCCACCTTTGTGTACAGATCCAGGAAGTATGCAGATCCAAGACCAACTGCCCATGAGCATCTTCGGGGCAAGGATTGATCCTGCTCCACTGTGGCACTGGCCAGCCCAGCCATGGTGCCACAGCAGCATGGAGCAACATTACCATTTTCACTCACCCTGCACAACAGCCCTCAAAGGGTGCACTGCTTGGGGGTGGGAAATCCCTGCCACATGCCCTCCCTGCATGGGATTCATCTCTGATGTGTGAATGCAGCAGAGCTGGGGCCTCAGACCTGCAAAAGGAACCCAGCCTGGTGTTGCCAAGGGGTGATTCGGTCCTGTTCAGCTGAACAAAGAGAGCACCAGTTTATGTTTAGCAACACAAACAGCCTGGTGCTGGATGAACTGCTGCTCAGCCACCCTTGTGGCACAGACCAAGGGGAGAGCAGGGTTACTGCTGGGTCAAACACAGGGCAGGAACAGCTCTCCGGTCGGCACACACAGCTTCCTTCATGGCACAGTGCCTGTGCCGGTGAGACTGGCCCTGCCAGGCCACATCCCTCATCCTGCCAGGCAGGAAAGCCTTCGGTCTTGCACTCCTCCTCACCTCTCCCAGTCCCCTGCCCTCTGTCCTGCCACCAGTGTAGGCAGCCCCATGCTTGCCAGCTGACTTCCAGCTTCAACACTCTTCAGGCTGAGCAGCTTGTGATCTTGGCAGGCAGCTCAGGGTCTTACCAGCCATTATTACAATGATTATTTTTGTTTTCCTAGCTCAGAAGGGCTCTCCTCTCACCTCGTTCATGGCTGGCTCCGAGCCAGGTGGGACTGAGCACAGAGTGAGGGGAGCTGGGAGTATCCTGTGCTGCCAAGGCAGGGGACCTCAGTGGGATGCAGGAGATGGGGCAGAGGGGAGAGGAGATCCTTTCCCTCCCCCTAAAGGTTCAGATTGGAAATCAACACCCACTTGGTTAATTCATTAGCTTTGATTAGCGATTCTGAAGCTTAGATCAGTTAATGGGCTTCCTCCTGCTGGTAAATCTCCAAGAGGAGCTCAGTGAGGTTATCTGCACTAGCAATGGTGAGGGAAGAATGGGGATGAGCACAATTGAATTAGGAAGCTGTTAAACAAAGAAACCAAACTGAGCCAGCAAGGGAACGATGCAAGATGGTCACAGCTCTGGAACACAGGGCAAAGCACCATGCACCCAGCTGGGGCAGCAGCCCTCTATGCACACCAGCCCAGGCTGGGGCTTGGCATGTTATTAGCAGGCTCTGTCCCTTGCAGACCCCTTCACTTCATTTTCTTCTCTCTATGTGGGCTGCATCTTTCTCTAAGTGGGGGTTCCTCCATGGCCTGGGCTTAGTCGTTGATTAAATTCCCTGACAAGTAACTTATGTGTGATGATGATGATGTGATGCAGCGACCTTCAGTGTTTTCATTAGAATATCCATGTATATATTTGTTTTCTGCGGTTGTGAATGTAATTCCACAATCCACTTAGGAGCCGGTAATTTTCTGGCTGAGGTGGGAAGTTGCTGACATCTTGTGATACATGACAAGATTGATTGTATTTGCTTACCCTTTAACCTAATAAAGAAAAATAACGTTCCTCAGTCTGGCTAATTCTCCATAAACTTGGGCATTGCTTTAAATCAGCTGCAAGTTCAGGCACTGAACCATACCATTGCCGGAACAAAATCTCTCCCCCCAGGTCATCTCCAGCTCCCAGTCGAGAGTCACCTATATGTGAGCATCATCCCCAGGAGCACTCAGCACCTCTGGGGCTGAAGGGACTGTGGTGGTCATGGTGGGGAGGTGGTCTTGGCACCCTGTGTGTCCTACTTACTGGGAAAACATTAATCAATTTGCCGCTAATCATCTTATCACCAGCACATCTGAGCAGCTGCTGGGGCAGTGGCTGGCCAAAGCAAACACGGCCCTGTGCCCCGAGGACAGGGAGCACAGGCAGCTGTGCCTGCTCTCAGGTTTCCAGGATCCCCTTCTCCCACCACAATGGTCCACTCAGCCTCTGGAAAGAAGCAGTTTCTGGAGGACAAACCTGGCCAGCACCGTGGCAGAGAGGAGGGGTGCTGCAGCAGTGAGGGAGGGTGGTGCCCTGGACGGGAGCTGGGCTGGTGTTCTGACCTGGGTGACATTGGGCATGCTGCACACTAGGCACCATGCCCAGCAAAACATCTGCCTTATTTCACTGGGCAATTGGATGCAAAAGATGGACTGGACTGGATAGCAGGGTGTATGCCACAGGGGGAGAGCTGGAGCTGCAGAGAGGAGCTCTGCCTTCCCACAGCACCATCTCCTCCATCCTCCTTTCTCCAGGGGGAAAGGATTAGGCAGGGCAAGCGATGCCACTACAACATGGTTCCCCTCAATTACTTTCAGGCCCTCAGGGGAAACATCATGCCTGGGTTGTTCTTACTAAGTTACAGAGCCCTGTGCCTGACTCAGCTCCTCTGACCTTCCCTGGAGCAGAATGCAGAGCAAACTGGGGTGGGTGTCTGTCCCCAGGGCAATGGCATCTGTGGCAGGGGGTGTCACCTTGCCCTGGAGCAGTGACCATGCCCATGGCAGCATGTCCCTGACTTGGGTGTGCAGAGGCAAAGGCTTTGGAGCCTGGGGAAGGGTTTTGACAGCTGGACAGCAGGCAGCCGTCCCGAGGCTGGGCTGTGGTGATGCGACTGGCAGGGGCTGCTTACCTTGCCAGTGCAGTGGTTTGCCTGCCGGCTGCTGCCTGCCTGGGAATTGCCTTTGCCTTTGCCGATGTGCTTAAAAATAACCTGCTGGCTTGTCAAGGTTATAAACAGAGGGAGAACAAATTGCTTTCTGAGTTGATTAAACTGCTCAGCGTGGCTGCGCACGCGGTGCTTGCTGTACGGCTGGGACGAACCAGAGTCTGGCACGTTAATTTGCACTCAGCAGTTCCTCTGCTAATAAGGCCTTGATGAGCTGCCTTCTCTTACCCTCAACGCCGGCCCCTCAGAGCAACGCTTGGCTGGGCCCCGAGGCCTTTGGGGCACTTTGTCTTTTCAAAATGGCTTTTTTTTTTTTTTTTTTTTTTTTGGTTTTTTTTTGCCTTTCCATTGCTTTTGAGCAATGCCATGTCCGGAGCTGCCCCAAAGCCACCAGACCAAATCTCCGGAGGTTTTCACCAGGTCCCTGCTTCAGGGCAGCTGAGGGAGGACGAGCAGCAGCAAGCACACCCCAAAATTCAGCTGCAGGGACAAAACACACCCTCAGCCATGAATTACTGCCAGAAACATTTCTCCATGCCGATGCAAGAGCCGTCCTCGCCGCCATGCCACTTAGGATCACCCCACGACGCTGTAGCCGCGACGGGGTCTCCGTGCTTAAAAGAGGTTTCCAAATATAACCAGCCCCTCACCTCCCCCACCCTCTCCTTCCAACTTTCTGGGAAAATCCCTTTCTGCCTAAAATTATCCAGATGCGCTTTACAGCTCGAGGGGAGTTTGTGGGAAAAAATATGAGCTTTGCTGGATGAGATGTTTCCTGACTCGTGGGGCTGGGAGCTGGTTCCACTTTGGAGCAGACCTGCATCACTCACACGCCTGACGCTGCCAGAGCTTGGCTTAGTTAGGCCAGATTGGTTTTTATCTATAACAAGAACTAGAGAATGAGGACCTTTTTTGTTGATTCTTTCTTATTATTTTAATTCGTACTGTGTGTTGGGGAAAGGAGGAAAAGGGGTTACTAACAAGATTGGTGCTTCTTAGTGCTCTGGTTGTGCAGAGATAATCAGCACTGCTGGTTCCCACCAACACCCCCTATCCCAAAAGAAATCCCAAGGAGCTGCTGTCAGTGCCTCATCCAGGGAGCAAATTTGGGCCAAGTGATGCAAAGTACCTGATTTTCCCCTGGGAAAGTGGCCCAAAGGGCTGAGCTGATGTGGGGGCTGCTTGCACTGGGCAGCCTCCAATTGATGAATGAATTTTCAGTGGTGATGGGCCAGTGGTTGGTCCAGACTTCTGGGTAGCGTTTTCACGTAAATCGTGGTAATTTGCTAGCTCTGCCAGTCTAAATCCTGTCTAATTATACCAAGGGCAGCATCTGACATTGATTTGTTATAGTATTTGTGCAAGGAGCACTAGACATTTTGGGGACAGATTTAAGAGCAGCCTTCAGATCTTTGCCCTTCTGTCCACCATGAGTCACAAATTACTGCATTTGTCCACCTGGTTACCTGGCTACATTGGAAAACAGGTTATTTTGAAGTTCTAAATATTATTATTTTTATCTGCAATCATTTTACAAATCTGAAATGAGAGGCTGTGTTCAGGCATCTTGGCAGGGGAGGAGAAGGAAATATTGGTCCTTTGCTCCTCTCTGCCCTTTTCAATCTCTGATATGTAAAATAAGATTGACAGCAACTCTGAGACATCAGCAGCAAAGCTCAACCCAGGTCAAGAGCCCACAGAGGTCTCTGAAGGGGAGGATGCCTGGGAACCAGGCTGAAAAGTAGCCTGTGTAAACTGAGCCATGCAATGTCAGGTGTTTAACCAGCCTGCCAGAACTCTTTGAGGATATTACTGCTTTGCTAGATAAGAAAAATTCAAGGGATGTGCTATACTTAGAGTTTCAAAACACACTTGGCATCAGTGCAGATCAAAGCCTAATGGTGCAGGCAGCATCCCGGAATAGAAGGTGAAAGAGAGAAAAGATTTGGAATTTATTGGGAGGAAAAAAAATATATACGCTGAAACCAACAGTACTGCTGAGCTAAAAATAGCAAAGAAGGTATTAGCAGCAGCTCTGCCTGCTGATTGACACTCGGCTCCACTCCTAAAGCTTGAGGAGAAACCTCCTACCCAAGCTGGGAGATGTGCAAGGAAAACAGAGCTTGTCGTGGGAGCCTCCACTGCCCCAGCCCAGCTCCCAGCCGAAACCAGTGGGAACCTGCAGGGTTTGGGTGTCTCCCATGCTCCGTGTCATCCTGTCCCCTAGGCAGCCAGTCCTGTCCCCGCTATGCCAGGTTGTCTGTGTCCCCCAGGCAGCTGTTTTCAATCCCATAAACTGGAACAGCACTGCTTTGGCAGCTCCCATGCCAGCGGCCAGCCACAGTTGGGGACTCTTACACAATCCTGCTCTCCCTGGGGACATGGTGCTGCCACTGACACAGCAGGATAGCTAGCATCATCCCCCAACCCAGGGGAGAACAGGGAGGGCAAGGTGACCCATCCACATGCCAGTCTGATACCCCTGGTCAGGGCTGTGGTTTAGGAATAGCTCTCCTGTGACGCCCAGACAGCAAGGAGAAAGCACAGCCTCCAAACACTCTCTCAGAGCACACATTGTGTTGCAAACCTGCAACAGAGCCCAGGGTGCTGAAGGAACCTCTCTAAAGCATCAGACACTGGAAGACAGGGTTCAGGCACTGGGGAAAGTCCCATAGAGTGACACCTGCAAGTGATGGATGGGTGGAGCTCCTGTAAAGTGTTAACTTGCCCCCAGCTGTGTGATGGGCTGTGTCTTTGCAGAGTAGGAGGTGTTGAGATATAAAAGAAAGAGGGATTTGCCCCTTTAGCTGTTCTTCCTGTGCCTCTCCTACTTGTGGGTTTGAAGGGTGAAAGTTTTCCTGCTCTCTTCTGGGGCAAGAATGTTTCTGAAGTATCTCAAGCCACGGAGCTCTCCTCTAGGTTAGTGCAATCAAGCTTATTGCAGCCCTGTGAGGGGCCACACGTTTGTTCTGTGCTGCTAGGGATGATCCCACTGCAGCTGGGGGCTAGGGCCTGGGGGCCTTCCCCTATGGCTTCTGGCAGCTCCTGTGGTGGCTGGGAAGAAGACCCTGTACCCCTGCAGCAATGCAAGAATCTCCCCAATAAGGACTAGGTCCTGAGATGGATGGTTCTGAGTACAGGCATCCTGGGGGTCAACTGAGCTCCTCCCCATCCTGGGGGTGACAGCTCACCCTGCCCTGTGCTCAGCACAGGGGACTGGAGCAGAGTGCCATGGGTACTGGGCTGAAGGCTGGGTGCTGGGGTACATGCTGGGAGCCAGCCGGCCTGGCCCCACCGTGTGCCGAAGGGTTTCCTCTCTGCCATGCCAGGCCCCTGCCAGCTGAGTTTGAGGTGAGGCACTAACACTGGTATCTCTGTTAATATTGCCATAAAGGGAACTTGACTGCGGAAAGGCAAGGAGAGCAGTGGGTTTGGAGCCATTCCACAGTGCTGCTATTAGAGAGCCTGAAATGAGAGTTATTAAATTACTGCCAGGTACTGCAGGCTTTTCCTAACAGGGAGACTTCAGCTTGGCTCGGAAATTTAAGCTCTGGCTTGTTCAGGTTAATTAAAAGAGAGCTGGACATCTTCCAGGGCCTCACTTCTCATTTCTGGCGGCCACCCCCTCCCCTCCTGGGCCCAGGCATGTCTGTGCCATGGGCACTGGTGCAGAATTACTCTCTCCAGGGGGTGCTGGGGGTGCCTTGGGCATTGGCTCTGGGTGGGGATAACAGGCCAGGAGTTTGATATCCCAGAGAATAGTGACCAGATTGTCATTCACGGTACCCAGGTGCCATTATGACATCTGTGCTGGAATGCTCTCCCCAGACTCATGGACTTGGGAGGTATTGTAGGGGTGAAGCCAGGATCCCCTCCCTTTCCCTGGAGAAGGGGCCTCAGGAGTCCAATGCAGGCAGCAGACAGAGACTATGTTGATGCTCTGCCACAACGGCGGCAGCTCTGCCTTTGCCCAGTGCCCCAGTCCGTCCCCAGCAAATCCCTGGTGCCTTTGTAGGAAAACCAGGGATGAGCACAGTACAGCAAGGGGTGGCTGAAGGGGTGGCTGGGGTCAGGTAGGCAAAGAAGGTCCTCACTAACCCTCTTCTCACCCCTCCTATTGTGTTGCTCTTGGCATCTGTGGTCATGTTCTAGCTGCTGCACAACTGGCATTTAAGGATTCACTTGCAGAATTCAACAAACTCAGCATGACCAGGGAGGACAAGGGGGCTGGCTTTGGAGGGGATCGTCTGCTCTAGTCAGGGAGTAATTTTCGTAGAAGCATAGCATGGTTTGTGTTGGAAGGGACCTTGAAGATCATCTAGTTCCAACTTCCCTAACATTTTCCTTTCCCTTGTGCTCAGCTGTCTCCTTTGCTGCTTTGACTCCTGCCCCAGCCTCTGCAGGGATTTTCCTGTTCTTTCACTGACTTGGGTGATTGAAAGTTTTTGTCAGACCCCTCCTCTTGCCCTGGAGCAAATCACCTGCAGAGTAGCCTTTGTGGGGCTGGGGGATACAGGCAGGTGTCTGTGCTGCCTGGGCCCCC
Organism: Indicator indicator; assembly: GCF_027791375.1. NCBI lineage: Eukaryota > Metazoa > Chordata > Aves > Piciformes > Indicatoridae > Indicator > Indicator indicator. The sequence continues at coordinate 20,411,282 of NC_072022.1, read as the reverse complement.
TCGGGCTGGAATGACAGTCAAAGGAGTCGGGGGCCTTATGGCTGCACTGACCCTTCCTCCTCTCCTCCTTGCCTGGTTTTGATTGCCTGGCTGATGGGTAAGGAGGAGATGATTTACCCAGCAGCTCAGACCATATTCCACCAGCATGGCTTGCTTCTGCACCACCTGACCTCCAAGTGGTGGAGGACTGATGGTTCTGGAATTCCCCAGTGGGGGCTGAGCTGAGTTTCCCCTGTTTTGTTCCTGTCCCCGTGGAAATGAAAAGCAGCCAGAGATCAGAGTCATAGAATCATTTAGGCTGGAAAAGACCTCTAAATCATTGAGTCCAACCATTAACCAAGTCTGTTGCTAAACCATGTCCCTAAGCACCAAGTCTACATGTCTTTTAAATAACTCCTGGGGTGATAATTCAACCACTTCCCTGTCCAGCCTGTTCCAGGGGTTGACAACCCTTTCAGTGAAGAAAGTTTTCCTAATGTCCAACGTAAACCTCCCCTGGTGCAACTTGAGGCTGTTTCCTCTCGTCCTGTCACTTGCTACTTGGGAGAACAGACCAGGAGTTGTAGAGAGCAAGATGGTCTCCCCTCAGCCTCCTTTTCTCCAGACTAAACAAACCCAGTTCCTTCAGCTGTTCCTCGCAGGGCTTGTTCTCTAGACCTTTCACCAGCTTCGCTACCTGTCTCCCAACCCACTCCAGCACCTTGATGTCTTTCTTGTGGTGAGCACATCTCATGAGATGTGCAGCGCTGGGAGGGTGCATCCCTCTGCTTATCAAGCACCCCAGGGAAAAGGATATTGGAGTGACTCCTAGGTCGGGCTGCCATGGTGAGGAAGAGTCTTGTCCCCCATCCCCTCCCTAAAAACAGCTTTAAGAGAGCAGGCAAGACCCTCGAACCTGTGACTCTTCTACCCAGCTCCAAATTTCTAGATGGTAGAGGGGTGCCTTGATTCAGGACCAACACCCCTAGGAGGGCTGGGGCCAGTTGCCCCACCCCTGGCAGCACTCTTAGGTCCTGGGCAGGACAATAGATGCTGGGGGGTGGCGAGCGGAGCCAGGTGTTGTAGTTGCTTGCTAGCACCACAGCACCCTCTCCTTGCCTGCCCTGGCTGGGTCTCTGAGCTGGTCTGGCAGAGGTGTGGGTAAATGCCACTCGTAGCTCTGCTAGTGACTCAACCCCCCCAAAAAACACTTTTTGGACTCATTTTCCCAGAGAGAGTTTAATGGGGTTTGTCGTGCCAAAACCCCAAGCTATGCCTCACTTTCATCCCGTAATGCAAGCCATATATCAAGAGACACTAACGGCGCAGGGAGGCTTTCTGACAAGGGGATCCTGGGAACAATCAGCCAATACCACCACCCCCCCATCCCCTCCCCAGCCTGCACCCCCCTGTTTTGTGCATTCCTGGTAATGTAAATAGTGCGGCAAGCGCTCGCAGCTCTCCTCGGCCCGAGGAGCCGTCTGGGGACGGCGCCAGCAGCCCTGCCGACAGTCTGCTCTCGGGGGCTTTAGCCTGTACCGTTTGAAGTGTCTTGACTGCCAGATCGGCATTGTGTCCCTGAGGAGACCGTCCCCGCGGCGAGACACGGCCCTGCACATCCCTGTTGCATGCACACATCGGTTTGGAGGTGGGGGGCCTCCAGCTCAGCCTAAACTGTCTTTTTCTTTTCCCCTGAAAAGCCACCCCTCCTGTCCTTCCTGCCAAAGCAGCCTATCTCCTAGCAAGCTGCGAGATGAGGATAGAGGGTGCAGCCCTGGCACCAAAAGCACCCTCAACGGCTTTTGTTACCAACCACAGGGTCTTCCTTCTTCCTTGAGCTCCCTGGGGTGCCTCCATTCCATGTGTGGAGATGGCTGCTACAGAGGGTCAGGGTTCTCACACCCTGTTTATTTAGGGCAACATCGGGTGCTGGGCTGCACATGGTTGTTTGGAACTGGACACCCCAGAGACAGTCTAGAAAGGGGCAACTACGGGTGGCTGTCTTTTTTGTGGTGCTTTATGAGGCGTGAGGAAACCTGGAAGACTAATTTGCCTTAATTTAAATGCCTGTGCGTTTCCTTGCTGTACATGTTAGCAATGTGGTTTTCTGCTCTCCTGGAGGATGCTGGCTGTGCGTGGCACCAGGTCACCTTGGAGGCAACCTGAAAGCCAGCCTGGGCCTGCAGTTTTGTCCCCATGCACTTTGCTCATCATCCTGGGAGAGATCCAAAGTCATCCCAGGCAGGGCCAGAGAGCCCAAACCCAGGCACACCTCATCCTTCTAATGGAAAAAAAAAAAAAAAGGCAAGCCAAAAATCTTCCCCTGGGAGAGTTTCCAAAACAAATCTTAAGCCTTGGCTCACTGCAGAGAAACATGAAAGCTCCTGGAGGTTTTCCTTCAGCTTGCCTGGAGGAGGATCCCTAGCAGGTTGCAGTCAGGGCAAGGGACACAAAAGCCAAGGTGTGACCAGCACCAGTCTCTGACCCATAGGCCATGGCAGGAGGATCAGACACATCTGGGAATATCTGTGTACATATGAGATGGTGCCTGCAGAAAGGATGTCAAGGAGGCTAATGCTGGCTTATGTGCTGGGAGCAGGATGGGCATGAGCTGTGGTGTCCTCAGGGAAGTTCTGGGCCAGTGGGAGAAATCCCCAAGCCAGGCACTCCAGTACAGGCTGTGGAGCTGAAGGCCTGCATGAGCAGGGGCAGTCCCTGCCACCATGTGTGCCTGGGAGAGGCTCCAAGAAAGGAAGCTGCTGGGATGGTGACAAGCCAGTGGACTCAGTATGAGAAAGAGAGACCCCAGTGTGGGTGGAGACCACTTGGGGCCACCTTCCTGGTCCCCAGCCTGCTAGGCAGTGTGGCTCTACCCTCTATTGCCCATGTGCCCTGACAAAGCTGCAAACAAGGCCAGGAGGTGTGGGACTCCCAAAGCCGGGCAGGGGTGTGCTGCTTACGGGGTTAGGTCCCTTTCTATCCCTGTTGGGTGTCAGTATTTCAATCAAGGGCCAGAGAGAGGAGGACTGTGACATCCTCCCTGCAGCAATCATGTGAGAAACATAGGAAAGCAGAATCATAGAATTAGTTCAGTTTGAAGAGATCTTTAAGATCACCAACTCCAATTGTCAAACCAACCTTCCTTATGGCTGCAATCAAAGTGCTTGCAGGATGGGAAACTGCACCATACCAACTCATGACTGAACCAAAGCCACTGTGAGGAAATGCTACCTTAGTGCCATGCTAGTGAGATGTTTCCCCATGGGTCTGGAGACACCCTGTCCCTGCAGGAGCCTTCCCCAGGGACCAGCCACCACACCACCAAGTGACATTGCTTTGGCTGCCCGTGGCTTTCCTCTCTCACGCACACAGAAGGTCTTGCAATGGGGCCAGTGATGCTGGGTGGCCCTAGTGGACCCCAGGGAGTGCATGGGGGCTGAGGGCATCTGTGAGGGTTTTATTTGCTGGGACCAGCCCTCCACAGCACTGAGGTTTACGAGGCAGCCAATGCGGCTGCTTACTCATGGGCTGCAGCAGTAAAGCTTGCCAGGGGGTCAGAGGTGATGCTGATTGCTCTTAAGTGGTCAAAAACTGCGGTCTGGGATGGAAACTGAACTTCTTGAGCCGTAATCAGAACCAGTGGGGTTAAATTCCAACGGATGAATATGGAGGGTTTAGCCTAAACATCTTTCCTGTCTTGCTCAGTCCGTCCCAAACAGGATCCTACAGCGTGCAGTTGTTTGGGCAGGGTCAGACTGCCAGCATGCCAAGGTTTGTGTGCCACATCTCCCTGCTCCTTGAGAAGTGGCTTCACCAGGGCCACCAAGTTTCCTCCATCTCGGTGCGCTGTTGCACTGGGTAAATGCCTCTGCAGTGCTTGGGCAATTTGGAGAGCCCTGCAAAGGGATACAGAGTTAAACAGTTGCTGGTTTCAGGGCTCTCCAAAGCACCAGGGTGAGGCTGATGCTGGAAACCTGAGCCCTATAATTGTGTTTTCCTGCCTGAGTGATATCTGAAGGGTTGGTTGGTTTGTTTGCCTGTTTGTTTGTAGTACAACTATCAAAGGAGGTCTCGTCGGTGATGCACACCGCTTCTAAAAAAGGGCCTGCCCCGGAGCCAGCCAGCCCTTCTCCAGGTCGAGCCACTACACGTCCCCATAAGCATAACCTGTCCTACCGGTGGCGGCTCCAGAGGCATGCCAGCATTCCCGAGGGAGTGGGGGATCACCTGCCATGCCTGAAAACAGGCTCCAGCACTGCTGAGCGCTTCCAGGAGAGCCCTGGGAAGGGCTTTCTTCAAGGAGCAAATGGTAAGTGTGGAAGAATGAGGTCAAAATATGGAGAGGTCAACCAGAGTGGAGCTGAGCAGCTGCATCACCATCACATTTCCTCAGTCATGGGAAACCGACAAGGACAGACTCCTAGAAAAGGAAGCCAAAGAAATGCAAACATGGCCACACATCTCCAAGGTCCATGTGCTGATCATAGCACAGTCCACTGAGGTGGCCTGGGCTCAGCTTTTGTGGACTGGCTTCTCCATTGGCCAACCCAACAGGGAGGTGGGAAATCCCTGGGCAGCATCCACTACACAAAGCCACCCCCATTTGGTGTCTGTCCAGCTGTCTAGACACTTCCACCTTGCCAGGGCTGGTTTCCTGCCTCCAGCCTGTGGGAACAGAGCTGCTACTCCCTGTGGCAGGAGGTTAGCAGAGGGCCAGGCAGGCTGCTGAGCATTATCATCAGTGTGGTTTATTACGCTCGTTAATGATGTGGAGAAGGCAGCATGTTAGCAAAAAACGTGACATATTTAGGTTAGCTAAGGCTGAAGGACTCTGCTGCTGTGGTAAAGAATTGCACAAAGATATACGACATCCACCATGGGCCTGTGTGAGATGATGCATCTTGGATAGGCTAATCAAGATAATTCACAGATATTGTCCTAAATTAATTATAGCCACTAAGTACAAGCCCAACATGTCAATGCAGACAGCTCAATTAAGAGCTCTTATTCAATATATGCTGATGGTCAAAAGAGCAAAGGAAAGATTACAATGGGCAGAAAGATGGAGCAAAGTAGTGGAAACATTGCAGTGTCACTACTTAAATCAAAACGGCTCTGCCAGCACATGGAAGAACAGAGGGTGTTGGGCACAGACAGTGCAGTGAGAAGCTAAAAGTGCACAAAAAGGGACCTGCTTCAGCCCTCTCTTCCTGATAGCCTCTTTAAAATGGAAGAGGTCAAGTATATGCAGTAGATTTTTAAATAACAAGGGGAGAAAGAAGGAGAAAATGAGCTGTTCCCATCCATGTGGGGCAGTGGGCCCAGGGCGCAGCACCCATGCACCAGCCAGGCTGTGCATGCCCCAGGAGAGACGGTGGGAGAGAGAACACAGCCAGGTCTGTACATGGAGAATGACTCCAGGAGTGGGTGCTGCATCTCAGCCCAAGAAAGGACACGGAAAAATTAGAGAAAGCTCAAGAATATGGGAAACTGAGTGGGAGGCTGAGGCAGGCCCCTGCCTATTTAGTCTATCGCAGGCGAGGTTAGGATGTGACTCCATCGCAGTCAGCACGTCCCTCCGTGGGGAAGGGATTTCTTTCAGTCAGAAACACATAATGAAACCCAGCAGCCAGGGGCTGGAGCAGGCCTTGCACCATGTCAGGAACCCACTGAGAGAGTTCTCTATTCCCCACCCCATGCAGCCAAGGGAGTCACCGCAGCCTCCCTCCAGCCAGGGTCCCTTTCCCCAGGGTACTGCAGTGATCAATGGGGGACCCTGACACTGGGGGCCCTGTACCCCAGGGCAAAGCATTTTATGCTGGAGCCTAGCAGTGGCTGTGGGAAATCTTTGGGCTGATTTCCCTCCTGCAAGACTCCGGCCAGCATCATGCAATCTCTTTTCATTCCTATTTCATGAGATGTGAATAATTAATGAGAAACACAATGCAGGGAGGGTAAGATGAATATATATGTATACATACACTCACACACATATTTAGTGCTAAAAAGAATTAAGGCTCAAATGTATTTTGGATGTCACATTATGGAGGCTGTGAAAAATGTGGGGCAAAGGACAGAGGCAGGGGGGTTTGGAGAGAGGTAGAAGATAGGATGTAGGTGCTGCGTCCTATGGAGGGAAAAGCCTAAGCAGGCTGTCCTGCAGAGCCCTTGGGGGTCCAGCCACAGGGATCGCCAGGCCTCCTGCCCAACCTGGCAGCTTACCACAGGCAGAGGCATCTCCCCCAGCTCCTTCCCCAGAGATGTGCAAGGCAGCAACAATGCCAAGGAGAGGGCGATGCCAAGCGCTGCTCCTGTGTCACCTCAGGGAAGGAGCAACATCCTGGTGAGTGTCTGTGCTGCAGTGGGAGGCAAAGGCCAAAGAAGGATGAGAAACAGCATCTGTGGACCTCAGGGGTTTGCAGCCCTGACAAAAGCACCCTCCTCAGTCTCTCAGCAGCAGCACTGGATTTGTGGGGAAGCAGCTGTCTTCTATGGAGCTGTCCTGAACAAGCCTGGAGCAACCCTGCAGTGGAGCTTGTTGGCTGTTTTTCCACCCCAGAGTTGAGCCATGGCACATGGCCAGACAGGTAGGACACATGGGACAGGGAACACCTTGGAGATGGCTGGTGATACAGCTGCAGGTGATGGCTCCTGAGCTCAGGCATCAGCATGGTCACATCTTCACTTGTTCAGGACGGGAGGAGCCTGGGAGTCCCCCACAGCTCTGCCTCACATTGCATGAGATTAATTTGTAGGTTGTCTGCATCCCAAAAGGATTTGGCCCCCATGGCCCACCCTGACCCAAGGGGTGGACTTGGCCTCTTTCAATAGGAGGGTCTGTGCTGACCAGGTGTGTGAGGTCCCCATGTGGGGACATGGGGAATGTGTGGCCACACTCACTGCACCTTGACCAGCTCCTGTGTCCTGGTGGCACTTTGAGCAATACATAGTTGTGTTGCAATAGTCCCCTCAGCCATGTGTTCCCCAGAAAAAGCATGCAGTGTCATGACACAGCCCCAGCCATGAGCTGGCTTTGTGGTGGGACACAGATTGCAGGTGCTCCTCCTGACAATCCAAGAGCAGGGTGTTCTCCTCCTCCTTGCCCCTGCCATGGATTTCCAGCTTTTGAACTTGCTTCACCCCCAAAATATCCTCTTATAAATAACCCCACTGGTAATCCTCCTCTGCACAGCGTCCTGCCCAGTGACCCCCACCTTCCCCACCAGGTTGTGCTCTGCCATGGCAAGGACTGGGTGCCAGTCTGGCACCACCAGCAGAACAAAGTGTGTCCCCAGTTTGGTTCACCCCAGCTTGGCTGTACCCCACTGGGGCTGGGGACAGGCAGAGGCATCCGGCGCCTGGTCTGGCCCATCCTGCTTTTTATCTGCAGAGTTGGTTGCTCTCATTTCCCAGGTCTAATTTATCACCTCACATTTTATAAATGGGTCATTTCCCATCCCCAGCCTAAGAGACAATTGCAACAGGCCCTGGCACCATGCCACAAGCTCCTTTCAACTTCATAGTGAGTTCATCAAAGGCCTGAGACGCGATTTCCCCAAACAGTAAAAGTGTCAGAGAAAGAGGCGTGTTGGGAAGCCTCGGTGACAGCCAAGTGCTTAATTAGTAGTAATACAAAGTTTACAGCCCCCCTCGCTGCTTCCCCCTGGCCTCTTGTTTCTGGGAAGGGCGTGAAGGGTGAGACAGGTCTCTCTGCTGTTCGGTGACCCATGATGTCCTCCAGTGACACAGCACTGGCGGAGGGGATGGAGGCATCCCAGCCTGGCTGCTGCAGGAAGGCAAGGAGAGACTTCTCCATGTGGTGGTCATCCAAGAGCATTCCCATCTCTGGATGCCACAGCCCTCCCCAGAACCTATGGGTGCCCCAACATCCACAGGCACCCTCTGTTCCCTGACTGCTGGGTGACTGGGGAGGATATGGGAAAGCCCTGGTACAGAGGCAGCAGCAGAAAGAGTTTCCCACCCAGCTGTCTTCATTCCATTTGCTATCTCCTGGTTCCTGAAATGCCTCATAGCCTCTCAAGCTGCTCCAGGGGAGGTTTAGGCTGGATGTTAGGAAGAAAGTCTTTTCAGAAAGAGTGATTTGCCATTGGAATGGGCTGCCCAGGTAGGTGGTGGAGTCACCGTCCCTGGAAGTGTTTAAAATAAGACTGGATGAGGCACTTAGTGCCATGGTTTAGTTGATTAGATGGTGTTGGGTGACATGTTGGACTAGATGGTCTTGAAGGTCTTTTCCAACCTGGTTGATTCTGTGAGACCTGCTAGTGGGGCACCAGACCAGTTCAGGGGGCTGCCTACTGTTGCCACATCTTTTTCATTCCTCTCCTCTCTGTGCTAATCCTTTCTCTTTTCCTCCAGAAATCACTGCGCTGCCCATCACATTCCCTGCCTCTCTCTGGGCTATTTTTGCCATAGTCCTTTGGTGACAAAGCAGCCAGATCTGAGCACGATGACTTCAACATTCAAAGGCAGAGCAGAAGCATGAACAGAGCTGATGGCATTACAATATCAGCACTCGTCTCTCTCACAGCTTCCCTCGTACAGCCTAACATCAGCCAGGATTTCTAGCCACACCGCCTTTAGCAGGGGCTTCTCACTGCCTCCTGCGTCTACCAGACCCATCCTCTCACCCCTGGCCTCACCATGGACCAAAATTTCCACCAGAAGTTGCCAAATACAGGTAAGGCTTAGAAAGAAAATCAAGAGGTTTGATGATGTGATGTTTCTTCTGCTCCATGCATGGGTGCTTGTGGCTTCCAGGGGAGCAGATCACTGTGGGGAACACTGTGAAAACAGAGGTACAGACAGTGAGCAGAGAGGGCTCCCCCATCACTTGGCCAGCAAAGTACCATATCCTGCTCTGGGATTAAGGTAGCCCCAGCCAGAGCACCTCTGTGCCTTGCTTTTCCTGCCTGTGAAGGTGCCACATTAGCCCTCCCAGGCCATGCACATGGCTGATGAGGACAAACAAGGTGATGGGTGTGCCTTGGCACTGCTTGCTCTCCAAGTTCTTTATCCCCACTGGGGGCCAGAGCAGTGCTGAGCTGACACAAAGCAGATACAAAGATGATTTTCATTAGGGAGCAGTCTCAGAGCAGAACCAGGTCTCAACATGGGGCCTTGCTTGCACCCAGCAGGCCTGTGAAGCTGGCAGCTCTGCTTGCTGCCCGGGCAAGTGCCCCATGCCAGACAATGGATGGTAGCTCCCCACCACTGCCCCATGGCACGCAGGCAGAACTTTCTCAGATCCATCCCATCTCAGAGATGTGATGATGGCCTTGACAGAGCAAGTGTCCATATGCAGGACCACACCACCCTGCATGCAGGACGTCCCTGCCCACAGAGGTATCTGGCAGCTCCCAAGCTGCCTGGTATATCCCACCAGGCCAAGGTTCCCTGCTTCATCTCCCTGGCTTCGAGTTTCCTGAGTGCTGGGCTCCCCCCCCCGCCGCCCTCCTCAGCACGGCTGGGGCCTTGCAGCTACAACCAGGAAACTATAAAACTTTACAGAGTGCGGCTGGAGAGAAACAGGAATTGCTGCAGTGACTGCCAGAAGGGCCAGCGTTAGATTCACAAGATTTTCCAGGGCTTGGACTCGCCAGGAAGGGATTTATCCACCTAGGAGGAGCTGTAAAAACTAAAATTAAATTCTTCATCTTGGAAAGGGAGGGGGGAGAGAAAGAAGAAAATGCTTGACCTCCCCCCAAATGCTCTGCTGGAGGCCAGGAATAGGGGGAGGGATGTTGGGCACCCCTGCCTGCACCTGCTGAGCCCCTGGCTGAGGGGGCCTTTACACCCCTGAGGTTCCTGCACCCAAGCACTGGTGGTGTTACTCATGGGTGCTGCACCCAGAACCCCTCCAACTTGACCTTTGCCTTCAGGGCATGATTCAGGGTTCTCTGTGTGTGTCAAGGGGGAAGGTTTGGGTCAGTGTTCCCTCTGTGATCCCAATCCCCATTCTTCATGACTCTAGTAAGGATGGTGTTGGGCACAGCATGGGGGTACTTTGGGACCTCAGCAAGGAGTGAGTAGTGATGTTTTTGCACGCCCAGCCTGAAGTCATTCCAACAGCTCAGTGCAGGGTGTTTTCCACGGTGTTTTGAGGGCTAGTAAGCAGTTAGGAGGAAGAAAACATGCTGACCTGTAGTCTTCAGGACCATGCCATGGCATTCAGATAGCCATCTCTGGGGACTGAGCAATACTTGGATGGGTCAAGAGTTGCTGCATTGTGATGAGGTGCAGTTGATTTGGGGACCACACATGGCCCCTAGCTTTGGGCCCAATGAGCCATGGCAACCTCCCCTGCTGTGCACCATGGCAAAAGGGACCAGATCTGGCCACCTGCTAAAGAATAGCAGGTCCCCTCCTGTGCCAGGACCACCAGCTCTTGGGCTGAAGGCATTTTGGGACTTGGTTTCCCCAGGCACTTTACACAGTCCCAGGTGCATCTGTCTGCCGCCTTCTCCACGTCATCCCACCAGGTTCCCGCAGAGTGGCAGGCAGTGGCATGCCAGGGTCACCCAGTCACAGGCCTGTTGGACCAGCCCTAACACCCACAGGCTGTTGGAGCAATGCATCCCACATTCCTGTACCCCTCCTCACAGGCTTTTCCCCAGTATAAAGGTGCATGCAAATACTTTTACCAAAAGCTCATGCTGCTGCTGGCTTTGGGGGCTGTTCCTCACATCAGGGCAGCCAGGATGACCAGTACAGCATCCCAGCTGTGCATGTCTCACCATGACAGACTCTTTTCAGGAATACAGTTCTCACAAGACAATATATCTTATGTCACCAATCTCTTTGCAACAAACCAAGTTCCTGGAGCCTAGCTGCCAAGTGGCATGAGAAAGCATCCTGCCACGGCCAGGGAGAAACCAGGCTGCTCCTCCAGACGTGTGGAGGCAAAGATCAAACAAGGCTGACTTGGAAATCTCAGCAAAATTGTGCCAGAGGACACAAAGGATGTCCAGGCCAATCCAAAGCTGCAGCTCTACCATTGCTGGCTCCTGGGATGTGCTGGGCTGTGCTGGAAGCTCTGTCTCTCTGTCCACTGGAGCAGAGCATGACATGCCAGCAATTTGTTTTGTGCTCACATTTTCAGCTGGAAAAGCCAATGGAAACATGCAGAATAGAAGTTTATGTGCAAAATCCCTCCAACTGAGCACCTGGCTGCTGGCAGCACTGCATTGCCAGTGTCCTGCTCTGTCAGGACACTCAGATGCCACTTTGTGAACAGGCTCTGCAGCCACTTCCTTTTATTTCACTTTTTTTGCCTGCCACAGATCTTACACCAAATGCATGGAAGCACTGCTGTGAAAGTATGGATCGGGGAACACTCTTTTGTCACTTATTCTGGTTTTCCTTCTATTTTTTGCCTGTTACTGCCAGTGCAGGGTTTTAAAATAACTGGCTACTTTAAACCATATTCCTTTGTTCCCTGGCTGAGCACTGCTGGGTGCCAGCTGGCGAAGGAGGGAGGTGAAGTGTCAGGGCCCTGCAGAGAGTCTTAAAGGAGATTGTGTTGTTGGGGACAGCATGTTACACCCCAGCTCCTTCAAGCTGCCCTCTCCCTTGTCACCAGCAGACCCCTGTGCCATGGGTTTTCCCACAAAGACACTGAGTTCACAAGTTCTCAGCTAGCCCAAACTTCATCCAGGCTCCAAGGGGGCAGCTGTAGGTCTGCACCTCAGTTTTGCAGCCTGATAACAGATCCCTCCACAGCACCACACCCCACAGGGACTCCTGCCATTCCCTCCAACTGCAGACCTCTGCCTGCAGGGCTGCCCCTTTCCCACCCTCAAACCCTCCACTTTGTAGCAAACTTTTTAAACTAGGGAAGGTCCCAAGTGCTGGAGGAGACAGGAGGAACAGAGGCCACACAGCTCCCTTGACCCCAGTTGCTGTGGGAAAGGGCTATGGCAAAACTGGTTAGGAACTGGGAGCTGGCCCCAGGGGAAGCAATAGCTAAGCCTGGGCTTATCCCTCCCAAGATGAGTGTCGGGGTAGTGGATGCAAATCCCAGGCAGGCCAGGCACTGCCTGGCACCTCTCCCAGGGCATTTGCACGCTTGTCCTTGGGCGCCCCAGGAATGTGGCATAGCAGGGAGAGGGGATCCCTTCAGCTGGGGGGAAGGGGGATTGCAGCCATCCAGGGTGCTGCCAGCAGGCTGGGCTTCACTGCCTGCAGGGCACCAGGACTGGGTTGGAGCCCAGCTTGGAAGTGCTACGTCAGAGGCTTGTGCCATGTCTGGGCACATCTCCACTTTGTTTATTCCTTCAGCTCATTATTCTGTTTGACTATTTATTCCTGGCTGCCTTTTTCTCACGGTAGTTGTGTTTATTTAGCACAGGCAGCCTGGAGCCCACCGGGCTTGGGCACTGCTGCCCAGCAGAGCCATAACTTTGGCATGGCAAGTGCAGTGACAGGAACACCGTGCTGAGGTTTCCCCCAGTGCCTAGCAGTGTGTTTGCAGTGGGTGGGACAGTGTTTCAAGGGTATAGCAAGCAGGGGACAACAAGGTAGAAGGGTGGTCATGCATGCTTGGTGCTGTTGATGTTGCCAGCATGCAGCCACACCAAAGGGCTTTGGCATCTTCACAGTTTCCCACCAGCACAGCCCCACAGGGCTGGGGCAGCTGTGCCAGTCTGGGGCAGCTGTGCCAAGTGGAGAAACTCTGGGCAGGAAGGAGACAAGTTTGGAAAGCATGAATGTGACCCACGAAGTGTTGCCACCCCCTTGCCATCAGTGATGCTCCTGAGAGGCCCTGTGCTCACCAGCCTCTCCAGGTATCGTGTGGTCCCAAAGCCAATACTCCCATGGTACCAGGGTGATGTGGAGATGCCAGCATACCGTCAGCACTCCTCCTGGCCTCAGTTCAACCTTCCATTCCCAGGTCCTGTGCAGCATTCCCTGTAGTGGTAGGCCCTGAGGACCCAAAATCAGCATTTGGGTCCTCTCGATGCTGAGGATGTGGCTGCAGCTGGGGGCCGGGAAGCCATGGCAACCCAGCAAGGACGGGGGTTGCCATGGCAACATGAGGCACAGCATCCAGAGCTGGCTTTGGGCAAGGGATGCTCCAGGTGGGGTGGAAGGCAGGACTGGGGTACCCTTGAGTCTGGGGGATGCCGAAGCCTTCACTCAGGGTCCAGGAAAGCCCCCATACTCTGAGAGCTGTCCCTGGCCCACAGCACCTGGAGGGGGCGGGCAGCCAGAGGCTGGTGGGGTCCAGGCTTGGCCCTGCCACAACCTCGCTGTGCCCACTGCCACTGTCACCTCCAGCTGCTCCCAGGCAGCCCCAGTGGGACACAGTGCCAATGCCTGCATGCTTGGTCCAGGGGAGCGACTGGGTCTGTAGGATATGCAGTGTCGAGCAAGGCCTTTTGGCTTTTTGAAGCCAGGAGGATCTGACAGACATCTCTGTATGCTCCATATGTGAGCATGACCCCCGAATATCTTGTCAACTTGGGAATGGTACTACAGGGTCAGGCTGGGGCATAGGGCAGGATTCAGCCCTTCAAATCTCTATGCTTGCAGAGCATCTTGTCCTGGTAACTAAGGTGGGCACTGGGCTGCCCCAGGCTCAGGGCTGGGCATGCAAAGCCTGTCTGTGCTGGTATTTTAGCTGCAGCCCCATAAAATGTCACTAATGTGGCCAGGCTGCAATCAGCCTGGTTAACAAAGGCACTTGAGTGGGCAGCAGGCTGGGTGAAGACCCCACCATGGGACATCACCAGCTGACATCCCTGCCTTGTGCCCTTCCAGCCCCATGGCCACTTAGTCACAAATGTATCCCTCTGTGCCTCACCTTTACATGTCCCATCCCACTGCAGAGCCAGGAGGCAGCAAGGGGAAGGGAGCTATGTGAGGCAGGAAGAAACAGACCTCCCAGCTGGGAAGCACACAGAAGAGTGACATTTGCCAGACACCAATGCTGCTTTTGATAAAAAGAGTGGGGGGCAGTTTGCTGCCTGCAGGCACCCATATTTCCCACACCTCCCAGCAGCTGGGGCCAAGCCTTGTTCCTCTGCCCTGGAACCTTTGCCTCTCACCCCTCCAGTGCTGTCCCAGCAGCTGGAGCTGTGGGAGGCCAAATGCCTCCTTTCCCTTTCAGACCTGGTGGGCCACAGAGCAGTGAGAGAAAAGGGCACAAACACTGGTTTGGTTTTGAGTGTTTTTTTGGGATGTAGGTTTTGTCAGTACCCAATGAGAAAGGGCTACTACCTAAGCGGCTTGTGTCACCTGGGCAGCATCAGCACAGTTACAACATGTACCCCATAGCAGAGGGACAGGGCCAGCTCTGCCAACACACAAACCTCACCGGACTTTGCCCAAGGGCTCATCCTCAGTGCAGGAATCACCCCAGAAGATAGGTCTTCCTCCTCATGCTTCTTCTAAGGGCTCCAGCACCCTGCCCTTTGCCCCTGCAGAAATGGTGGCTGAGCTCTCCTGCAAGCACACTGGCAACCGGGGCTGGGAGGCGCTTGCAGCGATTCCATCCTGAAGCTTGTGGCTGGGCTTTAGATCCTAAGCCTGCTTCAAACTTTGCACTGGGAGAAGTGATTTGTCTGCAAATGTTATGTGGTTAAAATAAATGCAGAGAATTTTAATCCTGGGAATTTGGAAAGTAGGCGATTTAAAATAACAAAACCCTTTCATATGGCACTTAATCTGAAATTAGCTGGGTTTTAAGTTTTACGGCAGTAGCTGATCATTCCTTGGCCACCTCCGGCTCGGTGTGGGAAGGAGGAAGCTCCCCAGATCGGTGGAGCAAGGGCCAGCAGGGGTTGCAGGTTGGGTTCTCCCAGCCAGGGCCAAATCGTGCCAGGGTGGTGCCGGAGCAATGCGGCACTCTTTGTTGACATGGAATGGATCTCCCACAGCTACTTAAGGTTTTAATTGCCCTGTGATTAAAGTTTTCATTACTATGCAATTAGCACCTGAAATTTTAAGTGCTGAAGTGTTTAACTGCATCCTGAAGCTGCCAGAGGTGAGGGGTTGTGGATGTGGGTGGGACAGGAGAGGTTTGAAGTGGGGACCATGAACAGCAAGAGTTGGCTGCCTCACTGGGACCTATCTGAGCTGGCATGGGCACTACCAGTTGCCCCAATCCCACTGGCAGTGTCAATTGCCCAGCAGCACAGGGAGGAGTGCCCAGAGGGTTGAGCATCCAGGGATCCTGGGAAGGAGACAGGCTGGAGCCAGCACTGACCCAGCGGGAAACACAGTGGCTGGGCAAGCTGGCATGCAGTGGCACTCCCTGCCCTGGGAATGGGGTGACAGGACTTCCCAGGGCCCCCTTTGTGCCAAGGATGGCATGGGGGACTTCTAGCAGCCAGCTATTCCAGGTGCCCGCTCAGGGCAGCACTTTATGGGTACTGCCTTTGGAATAGGGGATGTGGAGATTCCACCTGATGCCACAATGCCCCCACTGTAGCAGTACCCAGCTCAGAAACGGGGGGGATCCCCACCCCTACAGCTTCCCTCATCCCCAGAATAGATGTGCTCCTGATGAGCAGGTGACAGAGGCCTCTTTCAGGGCTTTTTTCTCCCATTCACTCAGTTGCCACCCTTGAGACACGTCCCCTTATCCATCTTGTGGCAAAGCGCTCCCAGGGCTGGCTGCCTGGCAAGGAATCAGCTCCCTCCTGGTTGTGTGAAAACTCTTGCTGGGTAATTTCATTTGATGCCCCTTAGATCTTCTGAGAAAACAGGAATAATTGTTCCCTAATCACCTCCTTATTAAGTCACAGCCAAGGCTGCTGCATGCAGGCAAGGTGAGTGGCTGTGGCTCAGTGCATCCATGTGCATGACCAT
Source organism: Indicator indicator (assembly GCF_027791375.1). NCBI lineage: Eukaryota > Metazoa > Chordata > Aves > Piciformes > Indicatoridae > Indicator > Indicator indicator. The sequence goes on along the minus strand of NC_072022.1, from coordinate 20,395,472 downwards.
GGTCTGACACACATCAGGTGTGTGCCAGTGTACTGTGGACCCATCACCAGAGCACACTGGGGCTGCATTTGGAAGTGGTGAGCAGCAGTCAGTGGGATGAGGTTTCTGGGTGAGGAATTTCTCATGGAGAGTGGGTTGGGAGGTTTGTCCTCTGAACGTCCATGGCTGTTGCTACTTTTTGAGGCTTTCCTTTCATCTCTTTTCAGCAGGTCCTGCCACTCCCCGACTGAGCAGGAATGCCTCCTGGAGACACCATGGGCACTGCAGCTTTGCAATGCAGGCTGAAGGGCTCTTCTAAGGCAGAGCATTGCTAACTCAGGTCAGTGCAGACACGCTCCCCTGCATACCCCATGGCCTCACATTTCACCTCTCAGCTCATCCCTGACCATGTCGTGCTGACAGAGTCCCTATGGTAGCCCTGTCCATCTCCAGCCATCTCACCAAGGTGCTAAGGAGTTGCCTGTGGAAGGAACCAAGGCTTGGTTGCATGTGTGCAGGGATACTGTGAGGCTGGGAGATGCCTGGGTTTCTATGAGCAAACATGTCCTCTGCCCACAGCGTCCTCAGCACCAAGTCTTGGTACGAGCAGACGGGTTGGTGTTGCAGAGCCAGCCCCTGCCAGCAAATACCACGGAGTTACCACAGTTATTTCCTATTGTGCAGATGCTGGAGCCTGCCAGCACTGCTCCCCAAGCTGCTTGCTGACTGCAACACCCAGGCAGCGACCCAGGGCTCCCCAGCCAGTTACCTGCACCGCTGCCGGATGGACCTCAAAATCCTCAGCCCCCAGCCAGGACCACAGCACCGCACCCGCCCGCGCTGGGGGAGCAGGAGGCTCCAGGAAGAGGCTGGGGCTGGCAGCACTAGCCCGGTGGGAGCAAGTAGGGGCTCATTAATTACAGCGTGTGGGGAGAGAGGCGATTATATGGAGCATCCTCCCCCTGCCTGTGCCCCCCCTGCTCCCTGCTCCAGTTTCTCATCCTTTTCTGAAATAAATTCCTTTTGGACTGAAATTTGCCAGGCATGGCTTGGCTCCAAGGGGAATTCTTGAGGAAAGTTTAAGTAAAATTGGTTCAACCATTTTTGAGTTATTCAAGTGTGAATAAGCAATTTCCCCATGTGCTCCGTTCAGAAATTTTGTGCTTGGGTAACTCAGACCTCTGGAATCACAGAATAAATGAGGTTTCTGCATCTCACTAAGTCGACAGGCTGGGGTATGGTGTCTCCAGCAGGCAGGATTTCGCGGGAGTGACTTCATGGGGAGACAGCAAATCCTCCCACCCTGAGTCTGGCCTCTGGTTAAGTTTCTCAGCATCTCCATCAGCCCCCACCCCAGCCCTTTCTCTCTTTCCCTGCTTGCACAGCATCATACCCCACTGCACGTGTTAGAGGTGCCAGCTTTGTTGCTTGCTTCTCCATTGCCCATCTTCTTGAGTGACGGTGTGTCCAAACCAACAACTTCTGCTTCTTTGCTCAGACTTTGGTATTTTCCATCACAGCAACTCCCTTTTTTCTGCTTTGCTCCCCAACCACTTCCCTTTACCTGGAGAATGCAGTGCCCCACTTGCTGCTTCTCCTGTCCCTTGCAGAGATTTATCATAGTCGTATGTCATGTCCCATCTTAAACTAGCATGCTGGCTCTCTCAAGCATGGCTTTTCCCTTCAGGAGCTGTGCCCAGTGGTGCTGGGGCACTGCAGCAGCCCTTGGGGCGCAGTGTCCTGGCAAGGCTCCCTGCAGCTCCCACAGGGTGCCAGCATTCCTGCAATTGGAATGGATCATCTTCAAATTTTCATCAGCACAGGATGAGCTCAGGCTTGTGCCACTCTCTGGACAGGGCTTGGTAAGATGAATTCTTCTGAAACAAGGAAGTAAAATGACCACCCACCATTCTGGACACGTTGTGCATCCATCCACATAATAGAAAGGACAGTCATGGCCAGACCAAATAACCTCCCCAATTCCTGCTCCTGCCAGAAGCTGCAGGAAAGGTGGCTGTGAGTGTGGGCCCACAGCAGCTCTCTTGCACCTGCACAGGCCTAGGGCCACAGCTATGTGGCAAGGGAGTTTCTGGGACAGGTTTCTATGGCAAGGAGCACTGCAGTGAGGTGCTGTTTGCAAGTGGCAGGTGGCTGCAGTGGGGCTGCTCAGATGACTGAGCTGTAGGGACAAAACTGCCTGGGGAGATGCACCCAGCCATGCATCCCCTGCCCTAGGTCTTGCTGGAGCTCTCAACCACTCGAGGGACCAAGGGCATCAACATGCATCAAAATCAGGATCTTGAGTGATTTTGCCCTCAGCCAAGGCCAGTCCTCCTCAGGCATCCAAGGAGATTTGCCATGCAGCACAGAGGGCCAGGACAGGTCACAGCCTGTGTCTCATGACCAGCACTGAGGGGATGTATGCATCCTGAAGGATGTGGCAGTGCCATATCTGGCCACATGGGCAAAGTCTGTCCCACACAGCCCCTAAAACCTCCCCATGGCAAAGGCAGAAGAGAACATGGAGAGGACTGAGGCACTTGCAGGCCAGAGGCCATGGCAACATTCGTGTCAGCTGGCACCATCTTTCCTGAGAAGTACGGCGGGAAAGGCACACTGGGGGAGGGAGGAGAGGGTGCTGGAGGAGGTCACTGCAGGGTGCCCTCTCTCTGTGGTGTCACCATGGCCAGGATATCAGCACCATGGTGGGAACCATGGTGTGGTGGAGATGGGATGTGATTGGATGGGATGTAATATGATAGGACAGGGTGCAGTGGGTGGGGTGAGATGGATGTGATGCATGAATTTGGCTAGTGCAGGATGGTGTGAGATGGAATGGCACAGGGTGGGATACATGAGATGATGGATGGGACAGGACGACATAGGATGGGATGGGAAGCAACAGTGCAGCAATGGGTGGCACGGGTAAACCAGACTGCCAGTGGTGGACACAGAGGGACTTACACGTCCTTCAATACACACACTAGCAGCCTCGAGTACTCACTTCCACCCGCTAGAGACCGGGACAGGCCGGACGGGATCCACGGGCAGGCCGAGAGTGCGGCCCCTTTAAGAGCCCAGTTCCGCGGGCGGCCGCTGGGTGGGGCGCGCTCCTCGCCCTGCACGTCCCGCGCTGAGGCGGGGCCACCGGGGGCGCGCCGGGCAGTCCCCGCCCCCTTCAATTCATCTTTCCGCCGAGGCTCCGCCCCACGGCCCGCCACCGCCCAATGGGCGCCGCGCTCGCCGTCGCCAGGAGCGCCGGGTTGCCAGGGGCGGGCTGATTGGCGGGCGGGCTCCGCCCCGCGCGGCTCAGCGGCGGCAGCGGCGGCGGCGGCGCCAGAGCGCGAGCGTGGCGCGGCGGCGAGAGGAGCCGCGCGTGGCGCCGAGCTCGGGACTGCCCGGCGGGGCCGCCCGCACCGCCCCCCGCCATGGCCGTCGCCCGCCCGGGGGCCCCCCCGCCGCCGCCGCCGCTGCTTCCCCTCCTGCTGCTCCTGCTGCTCCCCGGCGGCCGCCGCGCTCTGGAGGGTGAGTACCGAGGGGTGTACCCGCCCGCCGCACCGGGGCCCGGGAAACCGCGGACGCACACCTCCAGGGTGTCCCCAGCCCACTGGGCCTCTTTAGTGTCCGCTCTCGGCTCGACTCGTCGTGGACGCCCCGCTATCTCTGCCGCCGCAGCGCGCCCCAACCTCGCTCCCAAGCGCTGAGCTGCCCTCAGTAGGTTTCAGAGTCAACGCCTGGTGGAACTGAGCCCGACACGGCCGAGGCGCGGCGGCCGTGGCCGGTGGCTGCTGGCAGCAGTAGCAGGGAGCGGCGCCTCGTTGCATACTCGGTTCACATTCTGAGGCTTTTCGCCGCGACCGAGAGGGCTGGAAAATTAATATTTCTTTCAGTGGAAGCTCGCAGCGTGTGCCAGAATTGATGGGGCTGCCGGAGGAGTGTCTGTGTGCTGTGTCCGGCTCCATCCCTTCCCCGGCGGGGCTCGCCTCGCCCGCCGCCTTAACCTCCGAGGCTCCAGCGTGGGACCGCCGCGACTATCCCGAGCGGTGCCGTGCTCCGCTGAGGCTGGGCGGGGGGGAGAAAGCGGGGAAGCGGGCAGCCCCCCCACGCTCCGGTGGAGTTGGGGAAAGAAAGAGGGTTAATTGTTGTCGTCCCCTTGGGAGGATAAATCTCGGTCCGCGGGTCCTCCCCGGCTTTAAACGAGAAAACCGGCTCCTGGCCCTGACGGGGAACCGGAGGGTCCCTGGGCGGGTCGCACCGGCGAAGGGAAGGAGGGGGCCCAGGCGGGTTTTTGTCTCGGCACAAAGTGTTCGCGGCTTCGGCGGGGAGTGCCAGGGGCGGCGACGCTCCGGTGTCCGGTAACCGAACCCGCTGCCGAAGCGACAAGAGGAGGCTGTGGAGAAAAGGGGCCTGCCGGTGCCTCCTCCCGGGCAGGGGAGACTTTTGTGTGCTCGGAGGCAGTTACGTGCTTGGGCAGCCAGTGCCGTCGCCCCGCGGTGCGGGCTTCAGGCTGTGGCAGCGAGAGGGTGACCGTGGACAGAAGCAGTTCGCCGCCGTGGTTTTTGTGTGGGGATACGTTTCCTCTGGCTTTGGGCATGGCTTTGAAGAAAGTTTGGGGGGGAGCTTGTTGTCTGTTTGTTTTCATCCTCCCTTCCTGCGATTTTGTTTTTTTTACTTTAAAGAAGGGTGAGGGGCGGATTTAAAATTTAAAAATCATTCTCCATTGTATGCCGTAGGAAACGGAGCTGTGGGCCTGCTGGTTCCGGGAGCTCCGGGTTTAAGCGGGAGCCTTGCAGCAGGAGGGGCACGGGAGAAGCTTGTCTGCACCCCAGCCTTTTCGGGACAGCGGCATCCGAGCATCCACCCGGTGGTTGCCTCGCCGTGCAAAGCCCTCCCTGTTGGAGAGGTGCGGAGGGATGAAGCTGTAGGCAGGGAGCCTGCGGACAGCCCGTCGCAACCCGCTTCCTACCGGCGGTTTGGGACCCAGAAAAGGGATGCCGGCTCGGGGACCGGCAGCACCGGCGTGTGTTGTTAGGGACTGTCTCGCCGGTCCCAGGGGAAGGAGGAAGGCCCCTAGCCTCTCCCCTGCCACCGTCCGGGAATGGATCAGTGTGAAGAGCCGGATGGAGACAACATAAACAGCTCCTGCTGAGGAGTCGCTGGGTTTTCTCAGCTTCCCGAGCGTGCAGAGGGGTCAGGGGCCGAGCATGCTGCCCGAGGAGGTCAGGGCCCAGCTGGGTGCCAGCCCTGTGGGACTGCTTTGGGCAGGCTGTCGGCTGCCCAGCGTTTTGGGGGCTGGCCCTGATTCCCCTGGGATTTTATTTTTTGTTTTTCTTTCCCCTTCGCTTCTGTCTGAGCTGGAGGGAAAGTTGCAGCTGGGCCGGGAGAGGTTTCTGCCTTGCCTAGCCTTAGGAAGCTGTGGCTCGCGTCGGGGTCAGCCAGCTCCCGTGCTTCTGCTGCGCTGGGCGTTTGTGACTGCTCGCAGTGCTGCTTCCTGATGGGGACCAGCGCGTTTGAGTGGTTACTGTAAATCTAGCATGCACGTTCATTCAGATATTTTAGTGCTGATCATAAATCTGGCATGGCTATAAATCTGCACACGCGTCCTGCAGACAACAACAACGAGTGGTCCCTGGACCCAGCCACGTTGCCATCTCCTCTGAGGGGACAACAGACTGGGCTAGTGGCGGGTGGCCAGGGCAGAGAACTTTGGGACTGGCCAGCACTGCCCCTTCCTTGGGGGATGGCAGGGAGTTGAGTTTCTTTACGAGGCCCCATGGGGGTGGAGGGGAAAAGCCGTGCTCAGCAGCAGCTCAGTGAGGGCTTTGTGCTGCCGAGGAGAAAATGGTTTCTTTCCAGATCCTGTAAGTGCGCTGGGTCTGTTTGAAGTCACAATGTGTTTTTCTTCTCCGGTTCAGCAGTCCCCAGGCCGACTGCAGAAGGAATGCTCTATCCGGGGGCAACAGCGGGTCCTTTCTCCAGCACAGGAGTTGGAGCTGGGGAGTTCGTCCCTATGGGACTGTGGGAGCAGAGGCCCTGTGGGGAGCGTTCACGGTTAAATAACGTGGGGAGTGTGTTGCATTCAAGGCCCTCATCAACTGTCTGAAGATAAAATCCCAGCCTTCAAAACACCCTGACCTGAGGGAGTGTGGACAGCCACAGGCTCCGTCTGCCTGTTGCCATAGGGGGCAGGTGGGCTGGGAGCAGGATTGGGACCTGTTATCCCAGGGAGCCTTCCTACCAGGCAGTGTGCCCTGAGCAGCTTCTCTGGGAGCCCAACTCTGCTTAAAGTTGGGGTTTCCCACAAGCTCCCCCACAAAACCCCACACAGAGGCACCGCATTGCTGTGAGTAGCCCTGAGCCGACTCAGGCTCTAGTGAAACACCCAAACTCCTCCTCAGCAGGAGGATTTCTAGGAGGAATTTTCCACACGTGGGCTCTGCCCGTTAGCAGCTCCTAGACCCTAGCCAGGCATTACGCAGGTGACCACGCTTCTCTTGGTACCAGCAAACCCTTGCTTAATTGACCCCTGTACTGGAACTGTCAGGTATTTTCTTGGCAGGGAGTTTTGCTTTCTGTTTAATTACTTTTCACTGAAATGGTATTTTTCTCAGCAAGGTAATGGGTGGAAGTTAGCCCTGCTGGTTTTATTGATGCTTAGGGTAGGGCTGCGAAGGAAATCAGGTCGTGGGGCTCCGCAGCGCTCACTGGATTCATTAAATCTCCAGTTCCTTGCTAAAAGCTCTGCTTGAGGAAACCCACCCTGTCCCTACTCCCAAGGCAGGGAGAAGAAGGGTTTTCCTTTGTGTCAAGCGGAGCATGTGGAGAGCCAGGGAGAAGGAAAACTTGCAGCACTGGGGTCCATTTGCAGCCCTGTGTTTCTTCTCTAGTGTCCAGTGAGGCTCCAGCTGCTGTGCTGTACTCAGCCAGACCTCTCAATGGGAATAGCGGCCTTTGGTTTTTAAGGAATGAACCGAAACTCCTTGTTTTGTTGTGATGACTTAGTGCAAGAGATATTTGGGGAAACCAGTTTGTTGCATTTTCTTTCCGTGAGCCGTTTGCTGCTACCACTGGAGCAGAGGAGCTTGGGGTTTAATTAAAACAGCCCGAGCAATCTGAATCACAGACTTGCATGTTTTTAAAATTGTAGCTGTTCCTGTTGTGCTGAGTCAAACTGGTTTGTCGGGATTAAGCGTCTCCGCCTGGGAGCTGCGCTGGGGGAAGGGTGTCAGGGTGGCCTTGGAGTCGTGATCTCCAGTCTTGGCTGGCAGAGGTAGCAGGGTGGGTATCAGCCTCCCCACAAGGAGAACCCTGAGAAAGGGGGACTGTCCCTACAGGCTCCACTGTAGGTGGTGGCTGCTGTTGCCCCAAGCTACCCTGGGGTTGAAGGCATAACAACGTTGGCATTGCTTCTGGAACGGGCATGCTCTCAAGTGAAGTGTTCAGGGACAATAGGAATGGGGCTACTCCCCCAGAGCAAGGAAGCTCCTTGCAGGAAGCTGGGCACAGACCCATGCCCTCAGGGACAGGCTGCCATCTTGAAGGCCAGGCAGTCTTTTGCAATGGCACTCCGACCTGACTGGGATGGTCCCATTTGGATTCATGTTTGGGTTTTTTGTTGCACTTTTTGTTGTTGTTGTTGCTCAAAACATAGTGCTCAGGCTGGGGCGGGGCTGGTAGTGGGGCACAGGCTGTTCCTTGGCGAAGCTGAGGCCCATGCACATTCTGTGGGGAGCCCAACAGGAGCTGTTTTGTAGGGCAGCCTGCCCACAGAAAGCCAGGCTTGGCACTCTTGGCAAGGCCTTGTCCTCTTGCACTTGGGCTTCGGTATTGCCCACCCTCAGCACAGTTATGGAGGCTTCGTGGGACGAAGCTCGGGAGCAGTGCTGCCACCACTTCCAGAGGTGCTGCAGCCTTTCCCTGGTGCTCACATTCTCCTCAGCACAGCCGAGTCCTCCAGCCCATGCTCCCTGAGGCAGGAGGGAGTGAGCTCAGTGCCAGCTTCGCATGGCCGCCCCTCTGAAGAGGAAAGGAGCCATCTTGGGAAGAGGCACGGCGGCAGGGCTGAACACAGGCCCCACGGTCACTTTCTGGGCATGTGCCAGTGCGTGCCGACCAGGGATCCTGCTGTGGGACGGAGGGGGAGATTGCTGGAGGGGTCTTTTTGTTTTATTTTTTCCCGTCGCTAGGCTCGCCTGGTGTTTCTCACACATGTGGCAGGAGCTGTTGACAAACACCTGTTTCCCAGCCCCTTCCCCAGGAATGCCCTAGAGGCCCTTCAGGGGCTGTGGTGCTGGAGCAGGGGGACAGCAGGGACACCCCCTCCCTGGATTTTCTCCAAGGGCTTTCCTGCCCAGTGGCAGCTGCAGGGGATTTGGGCCTCCCTGTTCCTCCCTGAGGTGTGACCGTTCTGCCAAAACCCATCCCTGTCCCAGGGAAGAGCCACCAATCATCCCTCCATGACCAGTCCTGCTTGTCCCTGGGGTGCTGAGCTGCCTGCCTAGGGAGGACTGAGGTGCAGGAGGGACCCCGCAGGGAGGGGGTGCTCAGCTGCGCACGCACACGCCGCGCGCGATCCAAGGCCCTTTTTTATTAATGAGAAAAATGTGCAGGGCTTGAACGATCGCCAGGAACAGATTTATTCTAGTTCCCCAGAAATTAAACTGAAATGAAGGAGCGAGTCAGCCCGGCCCGGCACCCCCTCCTGACTCTGTGCTTGTTTTAACTCTGGAAGAATCTGACTTTGGAGGTGGGGGAGGCAGGGAAGGCGGGGGGGGGGGGGGGCATATTTGGGTTTAAGCAGTTCCAGATGGGCTTGGTGCTTGAGGAGAGCCAAGGAAGCGAGTGGAGAGCAGCACAGAGATTTGGGTAACTGCCCCAGGCAGGAGAGAGGAGGGAGACCTTGGCAGAAACTCCCGCTCCATGCTGCCGGGATAGGATGGAGCTTGGCAGCTGAGCCACCCCGTCTGTGGGGCGAACTTTTGGATGTGCAGCGAGTAACCTTTTTTGGGGAGGAGGTGGGCTTTTTTTAAATATCATTATTCTTTCCCTGGGCTTTTTCCAAAAGTACAACCTGGAAAAAAAGTGGATCTATATGGGGGGAGAGGGGCCTTTTGGTTTTCAGCCTGCAGTTGTCTTGTAGAGGCAGGCCTGCAGCACCAATCCCATTCTCTTCCTTCCTCCAGGGACTTCAGGGCTGTCTGCCCACCTGCACCAGCTCAGCTCAGCCTGGTGACCCTGTCGGGACACCTGCCCCATGAAGCCATGGCTGCAGGGTGGCAATGAGACCACAGAGGGAGGTGGCAGGAGCATCCCTGTCATAGCATGGCCTGGAAATGAAAGGCAGCTTTGTGGGCTGATTTGCTGCCTACGTCCTGGTTGATGGCATTTGTGGCTTGAACAGGTCTGTCATCTTCTGATCAGATGAGTTATTTCTGTGGCAGTGCAGGGTGGTTGTGTGGCCATTCCTCCTGGGGATAGCAACCTATAAATCTTTCCTTTCTGCTGGCCATAGAGCTCCTGCCTGACCAGTGCAGTGGGTCATGCTGTCCCTGTGGTAGGAAACTGCAGTGGGCAGCTCCTTTCCCTGGGCCAACAGGGGCATGCCTGTTCCAACTGGGCTGCAGTCATTTTAAAGCCAGCAAGGTATCTGGCAGCAGGAAGAGCTGAGCAGCTGTCCATGGGGTCTGCCCATTCCCCTTGCCCACAGCCTGGCAGAGCAGAAGCTCCTTTTCCCTCTGAAGCAAGGGGAAGCAGAGAGCACCAGGGTGCATCTACCACGTGGGCAGGGATGGCAGTGCTTCCCTGGCTGAGCTGACCCTGGTGTGGCACACCAGGCTCTGACATCCGAAATCCCCGTGGTATTAATAGAACAGTAATTGCAGTGCAGAGCTGGACTTGGGCAGCTGGCTCATGTCCTCTCCCACTGTCAGCGCCGCCTTTCTGCAGGACCAGCGCCTGGCAGTGGGACCTGGCAGAGCTTGGGCAGCGGGCTGCACGTGTCCTTGGCTTGCGATTACAGGACAAGACCCTGCTGTTCTGCAAAACCTCCAGGCTCCACGTACCTTGTTTTGGAGGAGAGTGCATGCAGTGTGGGTGCTGAAGCCCAGCTTGGCATCGCCTTGCTCACAAAATGACAGAAAACTGCATTCCAGGAAACCTCTTACAGGGTCCTGACTCAACCCAGTGTGTGACCAGGAAGAAACAAACACACATCCCTCCCTGCATCTCAGGCACTGCTACTTGATCTGCTTTTTGCAGAGCTGGCACCTGTCCTGTCTCACATGCTTCAGTCTGTCTCGCGGCCATCAAGAAACAGCTCCTGGTGAGGAGCACGTGGCCGGAAAACCCTCTTCAGCCAGTTAGCACAGTGGGGCAGAGATGGAGGGAGGGGGTGCTCTTGTCCCCTTCTGTCTTGTGCCAGGCAGCTCCTAGTTATCCAGCAGCTGGATTTGGCCCATCCAGAAGGTGCAGGGCATTGGGGCCTGTGAGGGAGATGCAACTGGCTGATGGATTGGAGCCACAGGACCGTCTTCCCTCATGAGGTTATTATACCTTGGTGCAGGTGTGGGATTGGGAAATGGAGGATGCATTCTAAGAGCATCCTTGGAATTGGCATCTTGGGCTCTGCTGTGAGCTTACCATGCTGCCAGCATGCCCAGGACTGGCAATGGTGGGAGTGGGGCTAGAGCCAGCAATGGTGGCAGGAATGGTGGTGCTGCCCATCCTTGGCCAGGCTTTCTGGGGCAGGGACTGTCTACCCTTGTGTGTGCATGTGTGGTGTGTACAAAGGGGCCCTAATCTCAGCTGGGGCCTCTGGGCCCTGCCATAATGCAGAAATAATGAGCCTATTATTAAGTGCCCACAGTACTTCTTCACTCTGGTGGCTCGCCTCCAGCAGCAGGCAGAACCTGCCCCGCTTGAAGTGGATGTGTCATCATTTGCCTCAGCAAATCTGATCCCCTTTGATGATGGGCCAAACGCCCTTGGCATGAAGGGCCACAGCTGTGATACAGGCCCCAGTTTTTTGTTGGTTGGTTGGGTTTGTTTTTTTATCCTTCTTCCCCTCCTCTCTTCCCTTTGTTCCCAGTTCATTGGCAAGTTGGCTTGCCCCAGACCTGGAGCAAGCACACATTGGTGAGCATGGGCAGTCCAAACTTCTGCTTCCCCCTGGAGAGGGACAGGGTGGGAGGCTGTCTCCCATGGCAGCCCCATGTTTTTTCCCTCAGAGCTGGGGAGCAGCAGGCGCCCTGCTCAGCATGAGGACAGGTTCCCAGCGTGGGCGGCGATAGGGAGCACTCCAGCCCTTCCCTTGGGCTGAACCGCACTGCCTGGCCTGCCTGGCCTGACAGCTGGGAAGGGTGAGGCTGGGATCCTGCATAGCCCCCTGGCCTTGCACCGGATGCTTGGGCAGCCAAGCATGCAGGAGGGGTCCCCGGGAGAGACGGGATTCCCGGGGGAGGATGAGGGCGCGTGGGCTGTGCAGCATGTTGGCAGCGCTGCCAGGCCCAGTCCCTGCAGAGGGAGCTGGCAGACAGCGTCTGCAGGCACCTTTGCCAGCCTCCCAAACCTAGTGCCTGGCACTTCATGGGTGCTGGCCTGGTCTGCTCTGGGTGCTGCCTTTCTCCCTGGCTTCAGTCTTTGTCACTGCACTGCCGTTTCTTAGTGGTATCAGCAAGAGCCTCCCCTCCCCACAATGCAACTCCGGCATGAGAGGCTGCTGAGCACCAAAACCTCCCAGCACACAGTCTCTGAGACACAACGGCTCCAAAGCTGCTGCCTGCAGGATGCTCCATCCACAGTGTCCCCTTACAGGTGTGTGGAGTTCCCTGGCCTCGCAGTAGGACCACTTCATGCCCATGTGGACAAGGTTTAGCTAGGGAAGGATCAGAAGAGGAAAGACCCTTCAGGAGGAGGAGAGATCTGTGTAGGCTGCACACTGCAGGAAAATGCATCACAGGGTCTCCTAGACCTGACGTGTGCACAGGGCGCTCTGTGTGGCTCAGCTTTTGTGTACGCGAAACGCTCATCAGCGGGAAAAGTGCAACCTCAGGTTCTCTCCCACAGGCAGCTCTTTGTTTCCACATAAAGGACCTTACACCAAAGGCCCTTTGTGCCACTGCTCGGAACGGTGCTGGGATTAATTGTACCGATAGGTGTTTGAATGGGGAGCGTGCAAGGCCGCTCGCTTCTGTCGTAATTATCTTCAAAACCAAGAAGGAAATTAAAATATGCAAGGAGATGCCCCTTTTGGTGGCTTTTTGACTAGCAGGCAGTCACCAAGATTGAAAGTGCATCCTTAAACAAGCTGCCTTTCCTCCCAGAGAAGCATGGCACAGTGGTGAGGGGGGAGGCATCCGCCACCACCACAAACAGCCACCACAGTGGTAGCCAAGCCATGTCCTGGGGCAAATGGCTCAGCCATCGGTGCTGTCTGCAGAAGCCTGGCGTGGGGCAAGTGGCCTCGCCGTATGGCTAGGCTAGGCCACTCATCCCACTTCAGGCTTCTGCAGACATGGTGTCGTGGTCTGCATGGCTCCCAGAAAGCAAGAGCACGTTGCAGAACAGGTTCCTCTGTTTGTGGTGAGGCTGCGTGGGTGTCTTTACTAACTTTCCTCCCTTGCCTTCTTCAGGATGCTCTGGACTTGAGTGAGCTGCCTTCTTGTTAGGGCGAGGAGCTGGCGTCCTACCTTGCCATCACATCCTGATAAAAGCTGGCAGTCCCCATGTTCAAAGGCGAGAGTGTTCAAACCAGAGCTGGTTGGTGGAGACGATTGAGTCTTCCCCAGCGGCTTCATCTTGAAAGAATTTTGATTCCGCCCCCCCCTCCTTTTTCTGGCTCAGCCATTGCCGCTGCGCGCGTCTGCCGCTCAGCAGCGCGAGACGGGCTCTCTGGGCCTCTTGGAGGGGGAGTTCAAACGTTTTTGCTGGCCTCAGACTGTGCATGCTGCATTCCTGAGCCCCTGCACAGAGCGTAAGAGGTCCCTGGCTCCACATGAGTCCTCATCAGGGCTTCAAACACCCATCAAACTGCTGAGGACTCAGAGACAGGAGGACTGTGGGCAAGGGACATCTGGTCTTCACAGCTCAGGGTGCACCTCGGAGGATGATTTTGCAGGGCAGAGAGAAGGCAGACAGAACAATGCTCACAGCCCTGTTTGAGGACTGAGGCTCTTTCCTTGCCCAGGGGTCCCACTTAGCCATGAAAATCTTGCTTTTATGTGGGGTTGGCCATGGCCTGCTGCGTTCACTGGGTGTAGTGAGGCTGCTGCTTCATTCCTTGTCTTTGCCCATGCCCAGCTGAAGGTAATGAGAGGACAACTCTCCAGTACTGCAGCAAATGATAAAGCAAGTGGCAAGGTGGCTTCCCCAGGCTGGTGAAATCAGGAGCCCATTTCCCATTGACTAATAGGACCAAGCTATTGCTGTGGCACATGAGATCGAGGTGGCTTTGATTCACTGCTTGGCCAGACCTGACGCTATTCATATCCCTCTGAAGCACCTGCAAACCTTACCTGAGCTGAGAAACTACCAGTGCCAGCTCTAAGCCCACCTCTGGTGTTCTGCACAGGAGGGAGGAAGCAGCTGGCTGGTCCTGAACCATTGGAATGTGGTGCTTGCCCATCTCCCCATCCCAGGATGCTAGCACGTGCCCATTCATGAATGGCTAGGGCTTAGCGTGTTTTGGTGTTTGCTGGAGAAAGGACACAGGTTTGGTGCCAAGCTGATGTAAGATCTCTGTGGCAACTCTAACAGCAGAGAGCAGTTCCTTGCCTCTGCTGCAGCTGGATCAGCTCAGCGTGCTGCTGCTGGCCTTGGGACCATGCAGCACAGCAGCCTGTGGAGCCGGGGAGATCCAATGACTCTCGCTGACCCTCACTCCTTGGCTGCAGGAAACCCCTACTACCCTCCATACTCGGCCCATTTCCTTTAGCCGAGTTGCTCAGTAATTTTATTATTTCCCCTCCCCATGTTCTCTGTGTGATTTACATGGTTCTTGCGCCAGCAGCCAGCTTGGCTCTGTCAGTTTTTTGGCCCTCCTCTGCCAGTCAGATGGCAGATGCAGGCTGCGAGCCTCCTGTCCGAACCATGTTTCTGCCCCAGGCCAGCACTCGTGCAGCAGGGTGCTGCCAGAGGGGACAGCTGCCCACGTGCCCTGTCCTGGAGCCGGTCCGACGGGGCAAAGGCTGCCTGTGTGGGGCTTGCTGGTGTGCAGGGGAGTTCCTTCACACCCTGGGCAGCCTGGCTCTGCTGTGGGATTACTGTGCTGTCCTGCTCACAGGCACACCCTGCCACTCAGATGCCCATCTCTGTGGCCTGACTCACCACTGCAGCCGCTCATCCACACAGGGCACCCCTTCCCCATTTATCTCACCATGTCTGGCCCTCCTGTGGAAACACCCACCCAGCTGCCCATGCCAGGAGCAGGGCCCTTTGCTGGCCAGAGCTATGTGGGGTCTATGGGTTGGGACTTGGCAGCATGGCATGCTGTCAGCGCTGAGAACACGCTCGGCTCTGCTTTGCCGCCAGTGCAGCGTGCCTGGGCCTTTGCACTGCATCACTGTGCCCTTATTAGGGCAGCTGGCACGCAGGGCCTGTCCCTTTGAGAGGTATGAGCTGCCCTGCTCCACAACCTGCTTCCCCCATGGCCTGGCACCCGCTGCCTTCTCTGAGAGGCACCCCCAATGCAGGATCTCCAAGAGGTCTCATGGCTGTGTGGAGCCACATGTGGACCTGTGCCAGTGGCCTGTAGCTGATTCTGTGGGGAAGGAGAGAGAGGTGACAGTTTGCTGTGTACCCCTGGGCAGGCAGTGGCTTCCGACTGAGCAGAGGCTGCCCCACGTCTAGGCCTGTCGTGTGCATCCTATACCCTGGTCCTTCTGCTGTCCAAGTCCCAGTTCCCTGTGCATTACCCACTTGGTGGAGGATCTTAGTTTGTGTTTTTCAGAAACAGCAAATAACTGCTGCCCAATAACCATCTCGACACTCCTGTTTGCGAACAAGCTGGTGTCCCTTTGTCCTTGTAGATGCTGCTCCCCTTCGCCTCTCCCAGTTGGGAAGCTGTCACTATGACACTATGTGTCCTCTGCTGGTGCTACCAGTCTATGGTGGGACTACATTTATGTTTGCTCTGTGCACGCAGCCTGGGCAAGAGGCAGGCTCACCAAGTGGGCTGGGATTGTGGCAAACAACAAGGCGGGTCAGAAAGCCCACGTGTCCCCACATGTGCTTGTTTATCTGTGCCACGGTGGCGCTCACAAGCCCATGCTCCTTGTCTGTCCATGGGGGCTGGCTTGGGAACTGTTGGCCAATCTTCTCAGGGTGGGACACAGGAGGAAGATGTTTACCTCCAGCCAGGCTTCAGACGAAACCCTGCGATGTGTGAATGTTTCCTTCCTTCTGTGCACTTCCTCTCTGGCCGGGTCAGCCTGTGGTTTTCCTGATGTGGAAGGAAAGAGGCTGAAACTGCCTCTCACTTCTGGGGCTGAGCTGTGGTGCCTAGCATAGCTGGAGCTGCCTTGGCATGTCCTGTGCCTGAGCCTGCTGCTGGCTCTGGGGGCTGGAGACCTGTGGCTCCCTGTCCTACATCCTGGGGCTGAGGGCCAGCCACTAGGGAGCTGTGCAGAGTCTGACATGGGACCTTAGTGGGGAGATATCTCAGAGCTGGTCCTGGGCCCTGCTCAGGCAAGCGCCGGAGCCCCTCAGCACACTGAGGTCTGTAGGTGGCTGTCCCTCCGCTCTGGTGTTTATACCTCCCTTGCCCCAAAACTCTCCTAGTTAGGAGAGGAGCCAGAAGCCCTCAGGGATGCCTCTTCCCCTCCAGATAGCCTATGGGACTGTCCCTGGAGCAGGGGTTATAAAGCCAGCAGCCCACAGAGGGACCATTGGGCCCAGAGCACATAGTCATTCTCTGTTCTTTGCGTTTCAGTGCCAGTTTTTGTGCATGGTGCTCGCACAGAGCCGTGGGGCTCTACCCAGGATTAGCGACAGCTGCCTGCAATTGCAGCTCTTCCCAGACAAGCGTCTCGCTCCCCCAAGGCTGGGGCTGGGGCTGTTTGGGGAATGCTGCCGGGGTGGTTTGTCTTGTAGTCTGCTCCAGGAATGTTGGCCAGACGGTCAAATTCTTCTCCCCTCTTGTAAAATGAGTGATGTGGGGCGTCTCTGGGAGAGGAGCCTGCCAGTCCCTCCTCCTCTGGATAAACCTGCCTGGCCCGCACCACCCTGTCATGGGAACAGGCCCTTTCAACCCCAGCCACAATAAATATGCACCCTGCCAAAGCAGAGGGGGAGGGTGAGGATGGGGGTGCCCAGTCTGTCTTCTTTGGCACCCCCCTCACACTGGCCTAGAAGCATGAGTGACTGCACCAGTGGCGGGGGGTGACGTGTCCCTATTGCCCCCTGACCACCTGGTGAGCTCCTCATCTTGCCACTTCCCCACTCCAGCACAGCTCTCCGGGGATGCCTTGCGCTTCCTGTTCTCCTGACAAGAGAAAAGAAATCTGGAGTCTGTCTGCGCCGCTCCCCCTCCTCCCACCATGTCTCACCCCCCAAGTTGCTGTTTTCTGCAGAAATGTCAGGCTCAGCTCTCCTCGCCCCCACCCCTCCTGTTTTTTTTCCCCTCTGATCTTGGCCTTTGTCTCCAATTCTTTTCTCCTCGCTCTTTCTCCAGAGACCCTGATGGACACGAAGTGGGTGACCTCTGAGTTGGCATGGACAACTCACCCAGAGACAGGGGTAAGTGTCGATCTAGCTCCAGTCCTGACCTCCAAAAGGCATAGGTGGTCTGGGCCCTACAGGATTCAGGCTGCTCACCAGCACCTTTGCAGGGCTGCCTGCATCTTCCTCATTCCTTCCTGTGCTTATCCTTTGGCCTTATGAAACCATCTCCTCTTGACTCTGTGCTGTCAGGGTAGGAGCGCCATGTTCTCTGGCCCAGGTTGCTCTTAGTCACCTTGATGACCAGAAGGGTTGGGATGGGTGGAGGTGCAGCTGCTGCTCTTCCTTGTTGACTGTTGTCCAGTTCCCCCCACCCCATGCCATCTGCGATGTGTCTGTGACGCTGACCTCCCCAGCTGGGGGTCTAACCTGCTACCCTCTTACTCACAGTGGGAAGAAGTCAGTGGTTATGATGAGGCCATGAACCCCATCCGCACGTACCAGGTGTGCAACGTGCGGGAGGCCAACCAGAACAACTGGCTGCGCACTAAGTTCATCCAGCGCCAGGACGTCCAGCGTGTCTACGTGGAGCTGAAGTTCACTGTGCGGGACTGCAACAGCATCCCAAATATCCCTGGCTCCTGCAAGGAGACCTTCAACCTCTTCTACTATGAGTCGGATACAGATTCTGCTTCTGCAAATAGCCCTTTCTGGATGGAGAACCCCTATATCAAAGTGGATACAATTGCCCCAGATGAGAGCTTCTCCAAGCTGGAGTCTGGACGTGTGAACACCAAGGTGCGCAGCTTTGGCCCTCTCTCTAAGAATGGCTTTTACCTGGCCTTCCAGGACCTGGGAGCCTGCATGTCCCTCATCTCTGTCCGGGCTTTCTACAAGAAATGCTCCAACACCATTGCTGGCTTTGCTATCTTCCCGGAGACTTTAACAGGGGCTGAGCCCACCTCTCTGGTCATCGCACCAGGCACCTGCATCCCCAACGCTGTGGAGGTGTCTGTACCCCTGAAGCTGTACTGCAATGGTGATGGCGAATGGATGGTACCTGTGGGAGCCTGTACGTGTGCCGCTGGATACGAGCCAACCATGAAGGATACCCAGTGCCAAGGTACATGCGTGGCGGAGTGACTCTGTGTCTTGTCCCCACAGATGCATTGATGCAATTTTGAGGTAGTTTTACATTGAGCTTGGTCTGGTTTTGGAGGCTTGGGAGCTGGGCAGGCTCCCTGAGGAGAGAGAAGGATGGTATCTCAGGGGACTGGTCTGCAGTTTGTCTCAGGGTCCAAACAAGGCAGTGTCTGCCATGACACACTCTGGCATCAGGAGCTGCGGCTCAGGGCATGGTCATCAGTAGAGATCCGGCATGTTTAAGCCCTTAAGCATTACCAAAACCTCCCTCTTGCCTCTGCCGCTGTGCCCATCATCTCTGCTCTCCCTTCTGCAGTGCTCATAGCTGGGGTGAGTGATTTTTCCTGGCAAGTGTGATTTCATGCTGCTTGTGTGGAGGCACTTGGAAACCCTGGTAGGGAGTGAGCCCTGCTGTGCTGGCTGTGGGACTCGTGTGGGTTGATGCTTCTACTGACAGGGCTAAGGGCTGCAGCAGGGAGGGTGGGGAGCAACATGATGGCATGGCAGCCAGAGCTTCCTGCCCCTACTCAGAGGGGAGGAAAAGAGTATCCTGCATGTGGGAGATACTCAGGATGGAGAGCTGCCCTGGGCAGATCCTGCAGCTGCCGTGCTCCCCCATGACAGCTTTGGTGTCGCTTTTTCACCCCAGGTTGGTTGTGTTGATAAGTCAAAAATCTGCCTCCATGGATGCTACACTCTCTTGTGGTGATTTTATTCTTGGGCACCTAGGACCCTGCCCTGTGGTGACTGCGGGTTAGGGCAGAGAGGTTGCTGCTGCTCCTCTTGGTTGGAGGTGTTGTGCAGGGAGCGGGACACTGGCTGGGCCCCCAGCGCTGGATGCCTTGTGCTCGCCAATGACAGGATGCTTGGCGCCGGCCCTTTACTCTTGGCAGGGACAATGTGATTTTGGACAGCCTGTGACGTGGGGCTTGGACCAAGCTGGCCTCTCTGCTGGCTTTAGAACTGTCAGCCAGGCTGCTGTGGCTGGTTGGAGGAGAACTCAGCCTCCATGGGGCTGCAGCTCTGCGGGGGACCAGAGCCTCCAGCACCATTGGTGTCAGCACAGCTCTGGCTTTGGTGCCCTAGCCCCTGCATCAGTCTTGTGGGCAGCCAATCTGGCTCGTCCTGGGGCAGATGGACACCAGTGCCAGGTATCCATCACTGGATGAGGAACCTACACTTAAAACTGTGTGCTGAGGTCCTTACTCCCAGGAAGCTGGTTTCCTTCTTGTTTGAACTCAGAGATCTTAGACCATATGGAATGTTTGCTGTTTCCCAGTGGAGTTTGGGTACAATGTGACACTGTTTCCAGCCCGCATCTGGGCTGTGCTGAGCTGGAGCATCCTGAGGCAGGATTTAAGGCTTCTCAGGGCATCATTGCAGCCTGTGGTGAGGTCCCCTCTCTGCATCCCCCCAGCTAGGCAGAGACCCATGTGGTGGCTTTCCCAGTGCCTTTAATTCCCACCCGCACCAAGCCTCAGCTTCTTCCCCAGCGCATGGGGAAGCCACACAGAGCCACGGGCACGTCTCCATCCGGCAGCCTGCCCTCTCGCTGGGCAGAAGCGGCGGTGTCCTCACGTTTCTCTGGGAAAGTTGCAATGCGCTTGTAGGATCAGATTTTCCGCCATATGATCGTGTGTGTTTTAAGTGGAAACAGCTGAGGAAGGGCTGGGAGAAGCCAGAGCCACAGCTCCTTTTTCTGTGCTTGGCTGGATGTTCCTTTACCCAGAGAACACTCTAGGCCCCCACGGCATGGGGAGAGGTGCATTTGCAGCTCCATGGAGCTGGGCTTTCGGTGCTCCCACCCCGGGGAGCCACCAAGACTTCACCGCACATACAAGGAACACTCCAGAGTGCCAGATGGCATTTTAATAAATAACAATACCCAGTTACTGCTTAGATGGGATAAGCCCTGTTGTAAATCTCCCCCTTTCCCCAGACTTTCAGTGGCCTTTGAAGATCTCCTCCTCCTCCTCCTCCTCTTTATCTCCATCCAGAGCCAGGATTAGACCTCGCATTCAGCGCTGTTACAATGCAGCTTGTATCCCGGTCCCTCGGGAGCCGACGACTCATCCCACCCGGCTGAAGGCAGTTTCTTTGGCGTGCTTTGTAATGCGATACGCCAGGCTGGTATCTGGCGCTCTAGTCCTGAGTTGCCACAGCATTGATTTGGCATCTCATTCTCAGCCTCATTATCTTTATTTAATTAGCACACGGCCCTTCTGGGGGTTGAGCCACTTCCCACACGCTCCCCGCCATGCAGAGCTGCAGAGGCAGCTCTTGCAGGATGAAGAGGAGCTTCTGGCCAGGGAGGGGAAGCTGAGGGCTTCCACATGCCTCCACAAGCAGGGGTGCACAGCCTTCACCTCCTCACAACTTGAGCCCTGCAGCCCCCAGGTCTTCTCCTTTGGGTCTGCAAGCACCCAAACCATTTGTGGAATTTTGGTGTCAAAGCTCTTCCTGCATTGCACAGGTGGGAGATTCCTTTGAGCAGCGTGGGGTTCCTGGTGTGGGACAGCTCAGCTCTGCAAAAATATTTCTGGGCCTGCGCTCCCTGTGCCAGCTTTGCCAGGCTTTGCAACTCTCTTATTGCTGGGTTCACCCAAAGACAAAAAGGTCTGCAGTCTGGCTGGCCTCCATGCCAGGGCTAGCAGCAAGTCCCCTCCTTGCATGGCCCTCGGTGCCCATCTGGGGGGTCCTGGAGAGAGGAGCTGCAGTGCTGCCAGAGACTACTCCTCACTTGGATTGAAGCTGTGTGGTGTAGTCAGTGGGCACTTAAACCATAAAAATACCTGGGGAGATGCCACACTCCTCTCAGACCCTTTCTAAGCCTTTTTGATGTCCATTTTCTGATGGCACCAGGCACTCTATCTTTGGGCACAGGCAGTAAGCGATAGCAGGTCAGGCTGGGGCCAGAATCTGAATTTTTACTAAAATAAATTTCCCTTGCAATCAGTGACTAATGGAAACATCACTCTGAATTAAAAGAAAAATGCCAAGCCAGCAATGCACTTGCCAACTGTTTGCAGCTTTGCATTGCAACACGGGCTTGCTGCATGAAACCCAGGAAGTGAAACTGCTGCAATTAATTGCCCAGGCTGCCAGATCAAAGGCAGCTCGGCAGCGCAGGCAGGGGAGAGCTGCTGCTTTACAGCCGGGAAGCTCCACAATGGGTTACTTGTAATACGGTTGAGGAAGTCTGCCCCTGCCCTCCTGCCTGTGACCCGCTGTGGCTCGAGAGGCAGCTTTGCTTATTGATTTCCCCCTGCCCCCTCTTTTTAAAATAAATAAATAAATAGGTTTCCCGCCTGTTCTTTGGATGCCATCGTTCAAACCCCTGAGGTCTCTTTCTCTTCTCTCTCCTTCACATTTACTCCATTCACTTTTGGACTGTGCTAGCATGAAATATTTCCACCCAAAGGGCGATATTTTTTGAAAGAAAAAAAATGTCAAGTGCCTTTTAAGAGAGACTTAAAAAGAGAGTTACCACCTCAGCTGTAGCCAGGCTGTTGCTTCCACGGCTCTAATCCATCTGCAGCCGCTGACGAAAGCGGGAAGGGAGTGAGCCGTGCGGGTTCATAAAGCACAGATCGTCCCAGGCAAGCTCGATTGCTGCCTTTGAAGAAATGACAGGGCTGCTGGACAAAGGGATGTGATCAGTTTCATTTATCTAGGCTCAAGCCAGGCATCCTGCTTCAGTCCTACAGGGAGAGAAGTAGCTGGAAGGATGATGCCCAGGCTGGAAAAGCATCGTGAGGATGGGAAAGCAATTGAGACCTGAAACAGGGTAGTTTGCAGATGGCATTTCCCAATGTGCCATGGGCTATCCCTCCCTCCCTCTCCCAAGGGAGGGGACCCTGAAGTTTTGAGGATGCACATGGGTTCGTTGTTGCTTGCCCACATCCCTTGCAGTAATGGAGGCTGCCTGTGGGATGAGTCACTGCTCTCTGCTGATGCCAGAAGGGTTTTATTTCGGTGTTTTTTTCAGCTCCCTCCCTTGGACTTTATTTACCAGGGTGGGGATTGTATTGGGGAAGAGTTTCCTCCTCTTCCCCCAGCCCTGTGCTGCAGCTCTGTGAGGCAGGATCAGGCCCCAGCGGTGGGCGGCTGATGAAAATCCCAGAGGGGCTGCCAGAAACAGCCAAATGGCTGGCGGTGGGTGCTGTGCCAGCTGTGCAATGCCCCGCAGAGGGGACAGGGACAGTTCTGCAGCAGTCCCAGGGCTGTGTTACTGCTCCCCTCCTCCCTGCACCCCATATAAATCTCCTCCACAGCCAATCCTCACTGTCAGGCCAGACTTCATCTCCCTCCCATCAAATCAACAGCCTCTCTCCAGTCCAGAGAGCTCCGCTTTGGTTCCCTGACCTGTTATCCTGTGGCTGTCAGTGACTGTCATGTTCTCCCCGGAGGTGACCACAGCCCAGCATCAGGAGATGTGATCTGTGTGTAGAGGTTCAGAGTTGTTATTTTATGTGAGGACACTTCAGCAGGAAAAGTGCTTATGCAAACCTCTCAAAGGGGAGAGGGGAGCCTGGCTTCCCAGCTCCGGCTGGATGGAGTCACGTTCTCCAGGCTCATTCCCAGTGTGCCGGCCAAGATAGTGGTTGTTGCACAGGCAGTTTCTTGCGGAGAAGAGATGACACAGCGGCTTATCCACCAGGGACCTGGGATCAGCTTTCAGCTTGGTTACAGCCTTCAAATGTGGCGGCTGAGAGCTGTCACACTGCAACCGAGGTCTTTATGCCCTGATTTATTAATCAGAGTTGGAAACTTAAACACTGGCATGCATCTGGGCCTTGGTCCCTCTCCTGTTCTTCTCCTGCTTTTAACAGGGCTGGAATGTGGCTTGTCGCCCTCCTGCCAAGGTGGCGTGAGAGTGCAAAGAAATGACGTTCATCCCTTGCACTGGGCACTCCTGAGGGATGCCAGGCAGCTGCCCCAAGATGGCTCTTCCTGCCTCTTCCCATGTCCAGGGGCACAGGAGATTGCTATACCCTCTGTGTCCATAACCCACTGGACACCATTTGCTGCTGAGCTTGCAGGAGGCCAAGTGCTATCATCCTGCCTGCATCCTTTGCAGAACACTTTTGCTGTCCCTGGCTTCCATGCCATGCTTGGGCCATCAGCTTCTCAAAGCTGATCCAACTTCGCTATGTTTGATCCAACTTCGCTCTCCCCACAACAAGCCTATTATTTCAGGGGGTTTTGTCTCTGATGGATCTGGGCTCCTGTCCATAACCAAAGCATGTTTGGCAGCTTTCTAAGCCCAGAGCGTTCCTGTCCAAGGAGGTTTCAGTCATCTCTCATTCCTCAGCAATCTGGTTCCTTATGTGTGAATCTGCATCCACCCAGTTCGAACCGCCCAGGACTCCAGCTGGGGTGGGTCTGCCTGTGCTGAGGCTGCTCCACTACCTCTGGGCAGCTGCTGTCCATGGCTTTGAATTTCGTGCTGGTGAGGGTGGCCTAGTCTGAAAGTGCAGGAGCCCTGGACCTGCTCACCAAGGAAAATCTTCCACTGCTTACAGAGAAGCAGGTCTGTGCACTCCTTTACCCTCCAGCCTGCACAGTCAGGATGGGCTAAGCTTTCATTTCCAAAGGGAAGGCCCAGAGGCTGGGTGAACTCAGGTCGAGGAGCTGGAGCAAGTCAAGCCATGTGGTCAGTCCTGTTTTAACCAAAGACAAATCTCCTTGTCAGAAGGTTTGTGCCCTGGGAGTGGGAAGCAGCTCGGGCAACCCATCCAGGCAACAGGGTGCACAGTCCCCTTCTTGGCAGCAAGGTGCTTGCCCCTGTATTGGGATGTCTTCACCTGCAGTGGGGCTGCTGCTGCTTTATGCCTGGGCAAACCAGGAAGGCCAGGACAGCACCCCAGAGTTGTGTGTGGGTCCCCATGGGGCCAACCCATCAGTGTGTGACTCAGGTGCCCTCCACACCCCATGCATGAGGCTGTAATCAGCCAGAAAACTTCCATGGAGGGTGTCCAGAGATGCCTCATAGCAGGAAACTTCCAGTTGCTGCAGACCCAGTGAAGCACCGGGAAATCTCCTGTTTATGTGGTGATGTGTTGATAGGTGTGGGAGGTGGGACAGAGCTGCTGGGAGAGTTACACACTTGGGAACTGCCCTAACTCCCTCCTTCGGGGCCGTGGGTGCTGATGCCACCTCAGCTGTGACAAACAGGGTAATGCCAAAGCAGAGCCAGCACCACTGGGTCTCTCGCCGCAAGAGAGACAAGAGAGGGGCAAGCTTCAAGCACACATCATAGGGCCTTGGGGCATCACTGTGACAAATCAGATTATTTTGAGGTGTAAATGGGGTTCCCAAGGCCACTCTGCCTCTTGGCTCAAGTGCCGTTAATCCTTTCATGTGCCTCTCCTTATGACTAAACACACTGTGGTGCCAGCCGGGCCGGATCCCAGTATTTGTGGCTCCTTGAAGGACCCTGATCGGAAGCAGGGGTAGGAGGTGGCAGCTGTGCCGAAGAAGCTCTTTAGCCAAGGACCTGCAAGAATGTTTTAATCTAGCCTGGTGCTCCACTTGAGCCAGCCTCAGGAGGTGTCACCACCCCAGGGCTGAGAGTGGCTGAAGAGCCCAAGGCGGAAGGTTTGGAGCTGAGTGGCTGTGTTTTGGGTGGTGGAGGCCTCTTGCAGGGGCTGATGCGGGTAGGGTTATTGGGACCATTCATTTCCAGCCTTATTTCCCTGGAGAACAGATTCCTGACCTTGTGGAGGATGCTGAGCCTAGAAACCAGATGGGGGGAGGGACCACGGCAAAGCCCTTGGGAAGTGCAGTGAAGTAAGAAAAGGGGGAACATGCTCTCCTGGCTGCACCTGCCCTGACCCTATACTGCTGGTGGTGGCCAGCTCTTCCCACCTCCAACTGCCAACACTGCTGCCAGAGCACAGCATCTGAGCTGTCGCATCTGGGCAGAGCTGTGCCTGTGCTAGCAGGTGTCCCTGTCATGTGCCAGCAGCCTGCTTTTGCCCACCCTGCCCAGCCAGGGACACTATGTCCCTGGCCATGGATGACAGCACTGGAAAAGTTTGTATGTAACCTGTGGTCCTCAAGCCACTGATGGGAGATTTGGCCGGGCAGCAAGGAAGGGTCTGCCCAGCCTAGAGAGGGGGTGGTGGGTGTTTTCTGAGTGCACTTTGTAACTCAGGTCTGTTTTCCCTTCCTCCAGCATGTGGGCCAGGAACCTTCAAGTCAAAGCAGGGGGAAGGTCCCTGCTCTCCCTGCCCTCCCAACAGCCGGACCACCTCAGGAGCAGCAACAGTCTGCACGTGTCGAAATGGCTTTTTCCGGGCAGACACAGACTCTGCAGACAGTGCCTGCACCAGTGAGTCCTGCCCTGGGCGAGGAGGGAAGGCAAGGGGAGCTGGGGAGGAGGCGTGGCTCCTCATCCAGGCTTGGGGAGAGTGCTGTGCCCGTGCCAGAGGTAAGCCAGGCACGGGCACATGCCATCCCTGACCCCCACATTGCCCCGGCAGGCGTACCCTCTGCCCCCCGCAGCGTCATCTCCAACGTGAATGAGACCTCTCTAGTGCTGGAGTGGAGCGAGCCACAGGACACGGGCGGGCGGGAGGACCTGCTCTACAACGTCATCTGCAAGAAGTGCAGCGTGGAGCGGCGCCTGTGCACCCGCTGCGACGACAACGTGGAGTTCGTGCCGCGCCAGCTCGGCCTCACCGAGCGCCGCATCTACATCAGCAACCTGATGGCCCACACCCAGTACACCTTTGAGATTCAGGCTGTGAACGGCATCTCCAACAAGAGCCCTTACTCTCCCCATTTTGCCTCTGTCAACATCACCACCAACCAGGCAGGTCAGTGGAGCTGCTAGGGAGCAGGGGCTGGTTCTCCGCTGCAGAGTGGAGTGGGAGTTTTCTTGCTGACAGCCTTGGAGGCTGCAGTCCTTTGTGCTGCCATGTTACCGGCTCTCCGCGCCTGCTTCTAATCCCCTGGGTAAATTCTTCTCTCCGTTTAACGTGGAGGAGATGAGATCAGAACACATGGAACGGGAGAGTGGCGTGGTTGGCAGATGCTCTGGAGAGCTCTGCATCTCCTAGACCTACCCCAGAGATGCGCCTGCTGCAAAGGAAGGAGGAAGGAAATGAGATTTCTCCCCTGTAGGCCTGGGAAGGCTCATCACCAGCCCAAACCTTTGCAGTCAGCCGAGTACTCTGCCATTCCCTCCCTCCTCTGACTCTGGCCCAACTCCAGCATGTTGGTAATCTCCAGCCGCTGCACTCTGATCTGATTTCATGGGTCTCGTTGGTGGGGTGGAGTGCTGAACTCCTGGTGAGAGGAGGAGGGGAAGGAGCCCAGGTTTTAGCCATCAAAGCCCTTCCCCAGACCAGTTTGCAGCTAGGCATGGGGTGAAGTGTTAGCTCGGTGCTATTTCTGAGGCTCCCCATGGTCTCCTGTCACCTTAGGTGCAAGATGTTAAGATCACACCTCTCTAGGGAGAGTTGTGGGAGGTCAGTCTCAAAGCTCTTCCATGTCTTTCCACCAAGGTTGTCTGATCAGGTTCCAGGCAGAGAGTCCCCTGTGCCAGCGCAGGATGGTGAGCCTAGCACAGATGGCTCATTCCTCTCCTGCCTTGTTTCCTAGCCCCGTCTGCCGTGCCTACAATGCACCTGCACAGCAGCACTGGCAACAGCATGACACTATCGTGGACTCCCCCTGAGAGACCCAATGGCATCATTCTTGACTACGAGATCAAGTACTCAGAGAAGGTAAAGCAGAGGGCAGAGCTGGCTTTTCTGTCCTCCAGCCCCTCTGGCTGGCCATCAGCCCCATGGCAAAGGGGAGTTCCTGCAGGGATAGTGTCTGGGGATGTGGGAGCCAGCAAAGAGTGAACTGCTTCACAGAGGTGACACCCACATGTCTTCCATACAGCAAGGCCAGAGTGATGGCATCGCCAACACAGTCACCAGCCAGAAGAACTCGGTGCGGCTGGATGGGCTGAAGGCCAATGCTCGGTACATGGTGCAGGTCCGGGCACGCACAGTGGCCGGGTATGGCCGCTACAGCCTCCCCACAGAGTTTCAGACAACTTCAGAGGATGGTAGGTACCAGGACTGGACTGCTTCCATCCCACAGCGCTCCTATGCATGCTTCTTCCCCAGCTCAGCTTTGATTCCTGCCTCTCCTTCTGTCAGGCTCCACCAGCAAGACTTTCCAGGAGCTGCCTCTGATTGTGGGTTCAGCCACTGCAGGGCTGCTGTTCGTCATCGTTGTGGTGATCATTGCTATCGTCTGCTTCAGGTACCAGCTTTGAAGGGAGGTGGGGTTCACAGCTGGGTTTGGGGGTTGCTCATGTCTGCACCAGAGCTTTCCCCCTTGCCCCTGAGCAGAGTTCTGGCAGCTCCAGACTAGAGCAAAGACCTGTCACATGTGGGTGCAAGAGCACGGTTCCTATGGGAGGACTGTGCATCTCTGCTTCCCCAGCACCATCTGGGGCTCTGCCCAGGCTCCTGCCATCCTCTAGCACAACTAGGCCATCTTCTCCCACTGCACCTCAGGTGGAGGATGGATTCTGTTCACAGGCTGCTGGAGGGGAACCTTTCCAGCATGGGCTGTGTGTGCTGGGATTTGGAAGTTGGCAGTGAATATCTTTACCCCATCAGGAAAGGGATGGTTACTGAACACCTCCTCTCGTCTCCTTTGGGCAGGAAGCAACGCAACAGCACAGACCCTGAGTACACAGAGAAGCTGCAGCAATATGGTGAGTAAGAGCTCCCAATTCCTGCTCCATGCACAAGTGAAGGGGCAGCATTCATAGCCAGGCACTGGGAATTGTGGGCTGACAGGCAGCCAAGCTGGCTTGGCATCTGTCACCCACGTTGTGTCCCTCCTGGTGATGACCCTTGTGCTGTTGCAGTTGCCCCTGGGATGAAGGTCTACATTGATCCCTTCACCTATGAAGACCCCAATGAAGCCGTCCGGGAATTTGCCAAAGAGATTGACATCTCCTGTGTCAAAATCGAGGAGGTCATTGGAGCAGGCAAGTCCTGGGGCTGGGCACAGCAGCTGCTTGAGACCACCACCTCTCACCTGCCACATGGTTCACTGTGCCTCCCCCTTCTCCCCTTCCCCACCACAGGGGAGTTCGGCGAGGTGTGCCGCGGGCGCTTGAAGCTGCCCGGTCGTCGTGAGATCTTTGTGGCCATCAAGACGCTGAAGGTGGGTTACACAGAGCGGCAGCGGCGGGACTTCCTGAGTGAGGCCAGCATCATGGGCCAGTTTGACCACCCCAACATCATCCACCTCGAGGGTGTGGTGACCAAGAGCCGCCCCGTCATGATCATCACGGAATTCATGGAAAACTGTGCACTTGACTCCTTCCTGCGGGTGAGCATCCATCCGCTCCTGCCCTGGGCTGGGGCTGCAGGTCCATGGGGCACAACAGCTCCAAGCTCTGCTTCTCCATCCCTCTGCATTGTCATGTTGACATCCCCAGGTCTAAACTGTGCATAGACATCATGGGTTGGGGGAATAGGGGGTGGCTCCAGGAAGGAAGAAGGTGACAGTAGCATATTGGGATCCTTCCCCAATCCATTTGCAGTGTTGCAAACCCCTCTGCTCTCTCCTCTGGCAGCTGAATGATGGGCAGTTCACAGTCATCCAGCTGGTGGGAATGCTGCGAGGCATTGCTGCCGGCATGAAGTACCTTTCAGAGATGAACTATGTGCACCGGGATCTGGCTGCCCGCAACATCCTGGTCAACAGCAACTTGGTCTGCAAAGTGTCTGACTTTGGGCTCTCTCGCTTCCTGGAGGATGACCCAACTGACCCCACCTACACCAGCTCCCTGGTATGGGACACTCATGGGGGATCCACTGATCCTAGGGGTGGGGGGAGACATCTCAGGTGTGCGCAAAATAACGGAGCTGTCTGTCCGTGCAGGGGGGCAAGATCCCGATCAGATGGACAGCTCCTGAGGCCATTGCCTATCGCAAATTCACTTCAGCCAGCGACGTGTGGAGCTATGGCATCGTGATGTGGGAAGTGATGTCCTATGGGGAGCGACCCTACTGGGACATGTCCAACCAGGATGTAAGTGCTCCTTGCGGAGTAGGGAGCTATGGGATGCACATGGGATTCCGGGTGGCTGACAGCCCACCTCTGCATGTCCCTCCACAGGTGATCAATGCAGTGGAGCAGGATTACCGCCTGCCACCTCCCATGGACTGCCCCACGGCACTGCACCAGCTGATGTTGGATTGTTGGGTGCGGGACCGCAACCTGCGGCCCAAGTTTGCACAGATTGTCAACACGCTGGACAAGCTCATCCGCAATGCTGCCAGCTTGAAAGTCATCGCCAGTGTCCAGTCTGGGTCAGTGGCTCCACTGCCTCTAGCCAGGACTTCCCCAAGTCCAGGAAGCTGGGGTGGTTGTAACTAGAGGGTATGGGAGGGCACAAGTTAAAAATCTCCCCTGGTTGCAGTTAACCCCTTTGTTCCCTGCTGCTTATGACCTGTGGCTCTCTTGTCCTTTAGCATCTCGCAGCCACTCCTGGACCGCACTGTCCCAGATTACACCACCTTCACCACTGTGGGAGACTGGCTGGATGCCATCAAAATGGGAAGGTACAAGGAGAACTTTGTTAACGCTGGCTTTGCCTCCTTCGACCTGGTGGCACAGATGACTGCAGAGTAAGTCCTTGCTTGCAGAGGAGGGAGAAGGTTGGGACTGCTGCGCATTGTCTCTTGTCCCTCACCTCTCCAGCAGCCAGCTCCTCCCACTTGAGCATGTACAGGGATGAGTGATGCATGGGGTTTCCCAAGTGAGTTAAGGTCTGGTATTCAGCATCCAGTTCCCTGTGGTGTTAGAGGGACACAGGAGCATGCAGAGGGCCTTAATGAAGATGGATGGGTCTCTTGGCCACAGTTAGATGGGGCACAGCCACGTGCTGGTATTGCTGCTGGCAGAGGGCTGAGTCTTTATCTTGTCCTTGCAGAGACCTGCTGAGGATAGGGGTGACACTAGCAGGGCACCAGAAGAAGATCCTGAGCAGCATTCAGGACATGAGGCTGCAGATGAACCAGACACTCCCAGTGCAGGTTTGACCAGAGGGGACTCTGCGTTGGAACGGACTGAGGGAACCTGCCAACCAGGTTCAGTTTGCGGTGCAGCCCGACTTCCCGTTTCCCCTTCACACGGCGCTCCTCTGCTTCGGACGGTCGCCTGGGACAGGATGGGACGGGCCGCCCTTCCCTGGAGCGGAGGCACTTGTGCCGAGAGGGAGCCCAGCTTTTCGTCCCAAGTCTTGGAGCAGCGAGGCAGCAATGCGTCTTCATATTGAAGATGGATTATGGGACAGAGATGGCACATCCTGCTTCCCGCCCTGTCTCGGTTCTCATCTGTTTGAAGAGTTGTTCTGCTTCTTGGATTTCTTTTCACCCTGTTTTTCCCCCAAGTCCTCACTTCCCTTCCCTCCCTGAGGCCACAGACTGTTGACCCATCCACTGAATCCACCAGACACATCCGAAGCCTTTCCTAACTCTGGTCTCCACGTGGAAACAGCCAGAAGAGGCTGAGCCAGCAACAGGGCCGGGGCTATGGGCCCCAGACAATCACTCCCTTCCTCCAGCCCTGGCAGCCCCTTTGCCCAAGGGTCTGCACTGGAACGTGTCCAAAAGGAAGGCTTCGCTCTCCTTACTTGGCTTTGCACGCCAGAACCCGAACCCTATGAGATTTACTATGCAGGGAGTTAGGCAAAAAAAACAAACAAACAAACAAAAAACAGAAAAGAAAAGAGATATACTAAAAAAAAAAAGAGGGAGCAGAAAGGGGAGGGAGGGGGACCTGGTGCCCAGCTCCACATCTCTTACCCTCTTGGTTCTCCTGGCCGGCTCTGGACTGCAGAGCAAGGCCGTCAGCACGTTTGCACAGGGACCCTCCGGTTTGCCCCCGGACCGACAGCAGCCACACTCCCCCCGAGGGGCTGGAGAGCTGGGTTGGGGCAGGGGCTGCACCAGGGGCGGAGGCCCGGGCTCCCCCAGCCTCCTCTTTTATGCAGAAGGAGCGGGGCCAGTCCCACTCCTGACACACGCTGTGATTGCTGCCAAAAGACTCACTGACCTTTCCCTGCGGATTCACTGCAGCCCGGTTCCTCCAAGCTGAGGGAGAGACTCCCAGCGTGCCTGAGTGTGCGTGAGTGTGTGCATGCGTGCGTGGGTGTGTGCTGGCCGGCAGGACGGTGTGAGGCAATGGGCAGAATAAAGGCAATAAGAATTTTACCAGTTTCCTTTGCTCAATCGCGCTCTTACTGGATGGACCTGGCTGCCTGCAGCTTCCTCCTCCTCCCGGCTGGCCCCAGACTGGCTTCGTGCCCCTTTCTGCTCCTCTGTTCTCTTGCTGTCAGATATTTGGGTGGTCCTGCAGGGAGTACACCCTGCAGTGCCTGGGGACCTCACGTGCTCCCGTTGGGGTACATAGTGTGGAAGTTAAAATTACCAGGGCAGAGCCAGCCATGGAGCTCCATCTAATGCACTCAGTGATGCTCATAATGTTTTTTTTACCCCCATCCCCTCCTCAAGTCAAGCTGGAACTGTGGGAACCAAACCCAGTGTGTGAAAACCAAGCAGGAAGCAGCCACGCTCATGTGTTCAGCCAGCTGCTAAAAGGTCCCTGCAGCCCAGGGGCTTCTCCCCAGAGCATCAGTTGGTCCTCTGCTCTCCCCAGGCTGCGTCCAGCCCCGGGCAGGAGTGTTGTAACAATTGCTAGCATCCCTGAACCACCTTCCTTGCTCCTCTCCTCCAAAAGGCAGTTGCTGAGCCAGGTGTGATCACACCAAGGCAGCTGTCCCAGCTGCAAGCAGCAACATAACCCGCTGGGAACTACTGCCCCTGGGTAAATGGGGCCAGGGACTCCCTGTGCCTCCAGCCCAAGGGGAATTGCTCCCTAGTAGCTAAGTGAGATCCCTGCTTGCTCATGATGAGGGGGTTACAGGTCCTAACACCCCCTCAGCTGCAGGATACCTTGCTGACTTGCTTTGCTGGCAGCTCAGAGGGGCAAGGGGATGCTCCCCGAAATGATGGGGTGCATTCCTGCGCTCCCCCTGTGCTCCGCCCCTTTCCCTCCCCAGGGTGGCTGAGCAGGTGCTATTTTTCCCTTTTCGGTGAAACTCGCCTGCCCTTCTGTTTCTCATTAACCCCATTCTCCTCCCCAGGGCACAGTAAACAAGGCCAGGAGGGCAGCAGGTCCTACACCAGGGAATGGGCTCCCTCTATCCCACCATCCCTCTTCCACAGGATCTATTGTGGGGACAGGCTGCCGGGGACACCACAGCGCCATTTCACTGGGAGTTCCCAGCCTTGCCTGTCCTGGCTTGCTCCCCACCCTGGCTACGCCTCGGCTGCCACCACAGTGGGACCCCAAATGGCAGCACTGGGCAGACCCCACCTTCTACCAATTCGGGTGAAGCAACCTAGTGTTGGGAGACTTCAAAGAGCAGCTGGCCAAATAGATGTTAGAGCCCATTTTGGACTTTCTAGCCCTTTCCCCCTGAAAGCACTGTGGGGCTCAGGGGCTACACCTGCTGCTTTTGTTCCCCCAGCCCAATGCTGCAAAGTCTGGGGTCCCACCAGCCCTGGTGGATCTCGGGCATCCCCATCTCAACCCTCCATCCTGGCCTGGCTTTGCTTTGTGGGGGTTTCTACTCATTTTAAACAGCAACCCCACAACAAACCCCTTCTCCAGCCTTCTCTATGCCCAGTCTGCTCCCATGGGGCAGGACTCAGCATCCCTGCAGCCAGCCCAGGTCTCCCAGCAGCCTCGGCCCCCACCCTGCCTGGTTTGCACCCAGGGGCTCTTCACATGCTGTACCTCCCACCTCCTTTCCCATACTGATAGGTATAGGGGGAAAGCAGTGTTCAATGGTGAAAGAAAAGCAACAGCAAAAAACAGCAGCAAGGGAAATTAATGCGAGCGTGCGTTTGTAAAAATATTTTTTAATGAAAAGACTTTTTTTCAATTAAATTATTTAAGGAATTTTATGGAGGTCTGTGGTGCCTGCGTGGTTCTTGGGGAGCTCAGGGTGGTGGGGTGCCCTGCACTGCGTTGGTGTGGGAACATTTGGGCACTTGCATGTGTGAAATTGGGTCCATGGCAGTGTGCAGAAGGCCCTTGACTCTGCGTGGGTGCAAGCCCAGCCCAAGCCTCCCCAAAGATGCTTCCCACCACCTCCCAGGGCAGATGCTAGTCGAGGGCCTTTGTTGGGCTGGGGGGAGCAGGCGATGCTTCCCAAGCCACCAATCCTCGGCTGCTTCCGTGTGGACATCCTGGAGCAGTGGGGATGGGGACACCATGGGGTAGCCCTTGGGGAGCGTGATGGCCAGGCTGGCAGAGGGGGGAAGGCAAGCCCTGCCTGCACCCTGCATGCACTCTGCTTGCGCTTTCCCCCCCCTCCCAGCCCCTGCAAAAGAGCCTTTTGTGCTGCTGGGTTTTTTTCCCCCCTTTTAATTCCTAACCAGGAGATTAAGGGAAGACAAAGGCTACGATTGTTCCCGCTCCGCAGAGAGCTGGAAAGTTCGGGGAGGGGGAACCGTCCCTTTCCAGACAGGCTCAGAGGAGGGGGACACACGGCCCAGGTGGAGGGTGGGGACGGGGGGACACCCTGGGAGCAGAGGTGGGGGGTCCCGGGTGCACGCTGGGGCGAAGGCACAGCGGGTTCTGAGGGGGGGACCCCGCTGCGGTGGGCCGGGGTCTCACGGTTCTGGTGGGAGGCTCTCCGCAACAGAGGAGGAGGAAGGCTGGGGATGATGGGTTGGCCGGCTCAGCGGCTGCTTGGCGTTTTCCCTCCTAACTCTTGGCTGACACCTCGGCGACTTGGCAGGGAGAGGATCCCGCAGCCCCGTCAGCCGCCTGGGGCCGGCACAGCTGGAAGGGATCATTGCTCGGCACAGCAAGGCCGTGACCGGGCAGGCCAGCCCAGGCCACGGGGCAGCGAGTAAGCGGGCACCCACCATGGTCCCGCCGCGGTCCGCACCGTGCCTCATCCCTGCTGCCACCCTGTGCCCATGGGAATGGCCATCATGGTCACACCGGGGGCTGCGTCCCGCCCCCGTGTTCGGCCAAGGCCGGGATGGACGCCGGCCAGGCGGGTCGGTGCCTTATGGCTGGAGCTGGGGACACACCACGGCCCAGGCAGGGGCTGTCCCCTTGGCACAAGGGACAGGACCCAGGCAATTTTCCCATGCTCACAGGGAGCACAAGACACCCACGAACACCCCAGCTCTGCTCCTTCTGTTTCATGTTAAGATTATTTATTGGTAATTTTTAAGACCACTTACAGACTCTGTTCAAGTGCCAGGACCCTACGTGGCTTTTTCCCAGGGCTTTTTTTTTTTCATTATTTAAAAAAAAAAATGTTTTAATCATTTTCTTCCCACTCCTTCCTTCCAGTCTCTTTTGGTAGCTAGCAGGGGGCTTGCACATGGTGCAGTGCCTGGCCTCAGCTGTCACCAGAACACATCCTCCCTGCTCACTGGTGCTGGGGCTGCATCCTTGTCCCTTCAAGCAGGGCTGAGTGTCCCCTCAGGAGGACCATGGGGGAGAAAAGCCCTTGAAGCAGTGCACAGCATCCTTGCGATAAGAGCTGCCAGCGAGGCCAGGATGCTCCCAAAAAGGGGATCTGGGCTGCCTTGGGGAGCAGGAGGCGTCTCTCCCCCAGATGCCTGGAAGCTGACATCGTCTTTGGCAGCACATAGCCAGCGAGCAAATGCATTCACATTAATCAACCCTCGCCTGCCTGCCTTGAAGAGCAGAATCCAACCCAGTGCTGGATCAGGAGGTGAAAAGCCCCTAAGGGCTATTAAACAAGACCATGGCAATGCCTTGACCTGATGTGCTGGTCTGGTGTTGGGGAAAAGCGGTCATGCCCTTGCTGGTAGAGCTTGTGCTGGTGCCTGTCTGGAAACACTGGCTCTTGTGGAAATGACAGGAGCAAAGGGGCCAGAATGCCCCAGTCCATGCCAATCTGTCTTACCCAGCTTTAGCCAGCCATCAGCCCGGCCCATCCCTGGGTGGCTAGTCAGTGCAGTGCACCCCTGCAGCAAATATCACTGCTTACTGGCATCGCCCATACCATGCACTGCTGCCCATCCAAATCTCACTTCCCTTGGTGAAGTGCTGGGAAAACTCCTTCTCCACCCTGCCCAGTTCCCCTCCTCCTCTGCAGCCCAACCAGCTGCTGAGCCCCCATATTACCCCTGCTACCGCTTTGATCTCCTCAGAGCTGGGGCCGGTATCACCATCGGGGCTGCCCCGGGTGTCAGACAGGTTCAGCCACACATTTCTGGCTAATGAGAAATTTCCTCTCCCCGGCAGTCAGCCGGGTTTTTTTTTAGCTCTGGTATCACTACCCTACCTCCGCCTTCAACAAGGCCAGCTGAGTCATGGGGGCGTGCAGGCCACCTCCCATCATGCTGACTTTGCCCACCAGCCAGGTCCTTGCCAGGCCTTGGCAGCATCCCCAACCCCCCTGTTCCCCTTGGTTTGGTGTGACCGGGAGCTCAACAAAACCAAAACTCCAGTGATCCATCTTGAACCAGATGCTTCAGAGTGATGCTCTGAATCCAGGTACTGCCCTGAAGCCAGGGTGGATGGGCTGAGCTTGGGGAGGGAGTTGGCACAGTAGTGGGTGGGGGAGTACTGGTGCTGCATCCCTCTGTGCCCCACCACCCTGGGGCCATGATCAGGGGAATCATATCTCCAGGCAGTTGGGCAAGTTCAAAGGAAAGGGAAAAAGCAGCAATCCCCCACTCTGCATGAGGTTTTGGGCTTGGCTCCCCTTACAATCCTGCAGCCTGTGGTCATTTCGTGTCATTAATGGGTTTCTTTGCTCTGAATGCACTAATGAGCCAGCATGGGAAGTGGTGGGGACTGAGGACCCCCACACTGGGGCAGTAGAAGGGGTGAGCAGTTCTTTCTTACTAGCATAGCATGTGAAGGATAGACTCTCACCATCCACTTTCGTCCCCCCATCTTGAGGCTCCTCAGCCAGCCCCACTGAATCCCACCATATCCTCAGGACTCCAGCAGCTCCATGCTAGTGCTCCAAGAGAAGGATGATGCCCTCTGCCACTACCTCCTTAGGGTGGCTCAACTTCTGCCACCTCCCTTGGAGCAGGTTTCCTTAATCCTGCTGTCTCCATCATCACCCAGGCAGGGAGCCAGGACTGCACCCCAGAAGGATGACGCTGAAACCATGACCCATCCCAGGGGTGGAGAGTCAGGCTGTGCTGGGGAGCTTGTGCCAGAGAGCAACTTCCAATACTATCCCCATCCTTGGCCTTGTCCCCATCCCATGTCCCAGTCCTGCAATGTCACAGCACAGAAGGACCTCACAGGAGCCACCAAAGGAGGGAAGAGTCTTTTCTAATCTAGGCAATTTTGTGATTCTGTAAAAAGCTCTGGTGAGGTGCAGTTGTTTCTGCCTGCTGTGGAGCTTTGCAGAAAGGAGAGCCAGGCCCAGAGCAGGTATTCAAATCAGCATTGTCAGCCCTGAGAAAACAAACCTGTGGGACCACAAAGGGATGGGGAAGAGCTGGAAAGAAGGATGGGAAGAGCCTATCCTGCATCAGCCGTGGCTCTAGCCCTCACACGGTCAAGGACTCATGTGATGGACCCACAGCACAGCATGGCTGGGGACTGGTATGGAGCAGGGTCTGTCCCTGATAGCATGACAGTGGCTGCGCTACTGTCCCTACTCACATCCCCTTGTCCCCAGGCAGAGGGCAGGGGACATGGTGTGCAGGGCCAGGGGGTTGGGTTCCTGTTCACACGCTCCCTGTGAGCAGGCAGTGGGTGATGGACAAGGCATGTCCCAGCCTCCACATGACAATAATCCCATCCTGCCAGCACTGCCGGCCCACCGATGGCATTTATCTCACTCCAGGGCTGACGTCACCTTCCAAGACCCCAGCCAAGGAGGCCTCGCTGCTCCTCATGGCTTTTCCCAGGGACAGGGGGCTTTGGGCCCCTCACCCCAGGCTGTAATCAGGTGGATTTATGGCCACAGCCGTGCTCCAGCATCCAGGGTACAGGAGAGCCAACGGGCCTTTATGGCTTTAATACACCTTTCTGACAGTGAAGTTTAAATGGCCTCATAAACCTCCCCGTCGCCCACCCCCAGCAGAAGGCAGTGGTTTATTAGGGCTGTAATTCTTCTGCTGGCATTTCATCAGTGTCCTTTTAATCTGCGCTTGGGGTTTTTATTTCTGTTTAATACCAGCAGCTGTAAATGCTGTCAGGGATGGTGTTGTGCAGGGATCCTCCAGAGGGAGACTGGGCACTAGGAGAGGGATAAAACGGAGCCAGGGTAGCTAGCTGGTGTCTGGGACCCATCGAGGGCTCACACCAGTGAAGAAGAGCCAAACTTTGCTGCTCCTGGGCCAAGCAGGCCCAGGCAGGATGCAGCCATAGTGCTAGGAAAACCTTTCCAGGGAACCTTGGGATTTCAGCAGTGGAGCTGGCCGGGAGCTAATCCTTTGTGCCAGGCTTTCCACTTTCATCTCATTAACTCCCGCTCTCTGTGCCGCTGCCCTCTTGGTTTTTCTGGCAGGGAGATAAGTCTCCGTGCTTGGTGCAGTGAAGCCTTCGCGCCTGCTCACCCCGATGCTCCTGGTCGCGCTGACGCTGGCAGGCAGCTTCCATCCAATTACAGTGGGGTGAAGCTCATTTTAATTGCATAGAGCAACTGGGATTACGCAGACTTTATCTCCTAATTCCCTCTTTATCTCTTAACTTCACACTCGCTGCTTGCATTGAAGGCAGGACAGCTTGTGCCAGCGTTTGCAATTTCTGAAGTAGCCTTTCCCTCCGTGCCACCTCCTCACCTAGCTGAGATTGGCCCCTAAGTGCCCCAAAATTCCAGATGTGGGGAACCCAATTTGTTCCTGAGAGCTGCGATGAGCTGTACTCCCAGAACATTGCCACAGCACCAGCTGAGCCTTCTGGGGCACCCATTGTGCCAGCTGCTTTGGGAGTAGGCAGACTGAAGCTCTCTGGGAGCAGCTGGGCTGGGCACAGCATGGGAAAAGGGCTTTTCCCCTTAACACCCCACAAGCTCCCAAGCAGCCTAGTGGGTGCTCAGCATCACTTCTGAGGCGGCCTCGGTGCTCAGGAGGTCCCTACAAGGGATGGAGAGGGTGTTTGCCCCCCCCAAAACACACTCTGGAGTGCAAGTCTCTCAGCCAGCTCCTTGAGGACTGTGCACTTAATTGGGATCAGTGCTGCCGTGGAGTTCTGGGGACTTGTCAGTGGAACCAAAAGATGTTTTGTAAGTTCTCCAGGTACAAATGGCACCCATGCATGCCTGTTTACCCTTACAAAGGCAGTACCATTGTCCATCCCTACAGCAGGAGCAGCACAGTGCCATGGTGCTCTGTCCTTCCCACCTTAATTTGCTCCCTCCCCTGAGACATCCCTTGGTGCCCAGGGCAAGGAGGTTTGGGCACCCAGCAACAGCCACTTCTGTGTGAGGACATGTCCACCCCGACCCAGAACAAGCTCTTGAGATAAGAAAATAGCCGGAGGCTGCCCCGGCCAGAGGCACTTGGTGGGGCCAGCCTGATAAGAAGCTGGCAGCTAGGCCCCCCCCTCTTCTTGCATAAATTTTTCCCTAGTGATTTGGTGTCCTCTGGCATCATGGAGAGCCAGGTGCCTGGCTCACCCATGCTGCAGGTGGGAAAACTGAGGCATCAGGGCAGGGGTCAGGTGCCTGGCTTAGCAAGCTCTGCATCAGCACAGCCGGGTGCTAATTAGCCACCATTAGCACACGCTAATTAATCTCATTCTGATGACCTACAATTCTGGAGTGTGAGAGCTGCTCCTCACCCTCTGTCATCGTTGTGTACAGCTCTGCCCATGCCATGGACAGTGGCAGCAGGGAGGAGGCAGACTGGGGAGCTACTGATGCCAGTGCCACCCAGCAGACGTGCTGCAGCTCTGCCCTGCACAGCAGCACGCTCCCAGCCTCCCCTCCCTGGGCATTGCCAACACAAGCCAGATACGGCAGATCAGGCATTTTAGGTACCTGGAGAGCCGTGCTAAACCTGTCAGATTTTACTGCAGGAGTGCCACAGCAGCCATCCCCTTGACCCCCAGATGGCTGCCCCCTACTCCCCCTCCACCCCGGGTGCTTCGGTGCAGAGGCTACAGTAGTGAAAGGGTGTCTCTTAATCCGGCAGCAGCTGCGGGCCCTGGCTTGCTTGTTCAAGGGATATGGCAGCTCGGTCAACAATTCCCCAGCCCGTTTTGGGGGGATTAGCAGCCCCCCGGGGAGGGAAGGGGCCCACATGAATATTGGAAGGGTGGGAACACAGACCCTTGGAAACAAAGCTGGCTGGGGAGGCAGTGGGAAACAGGCTCCCACTGTCCCAAACCGTCCACGAGGCAGGGGATGGGGGAGTTGGGGACCATCCCTGTCCCCATCCTGCTCTCACACCCCACAGTGTTGACAGGAGGGAGCTCTGGTTATCATCCCACACTGCCCCGGTGTGATAACCTTCTGCCAGTGCCAGGGCAGACAGCAGCCCCAGCCCACTCCCCCCTTGACCCCTCCCCCCATCCATCCCCATGTCCCTCCACCTGAAGCCATGAAGGGAGGTGAAACAGAAGTACCCAAATGCCCACAGCTGGGAGCTCACAGTAAACCATGGCAATTGTCTAATTAGTCCTCGTTTGTCACAGGGTGGCCAGCTGGGAGGAAATTTGGGCTGAAGTAGGCCGTGGGGTGCAAGGTCAGCCTGCCATGAGGGACGGAGGGAGATTTTTTTTTCAGCCTTTGCTGCCCTGGCCCCTGCAAAACACCCCGGAGTTCAAACTGGGAGAACCTGTCTTCTGTTCAAGCATCAGCTAGGGTCCCATGGGAAAGGTTTGCTTCGGTGGTCTCACATCCCATATTTCTTGTGTGCTCAGCACCCCTCCGTCCCCTTCTGTGCCCCTTTCTGGGCTCTGGTGTGAGAACCCTCCAGCTTGTCTTTGCTTAACATTTGAGGTTACCAGTGTGCATGGACCCAGTGAGCAGCCCCACAGTCCTCGGTGTTTGGTGAGCACCTTAGAGCCAAGCCCCAGGGGCCGAGCCTGCCCTGATCTTATCATCCCGGGAAACAGAACCCCTCTTCCAGGGCAGCTTCCCTCAAGAGCAGCGGGGTTCCCCGGGGTGGGTGTGTGCCCCTTGGGCCATGAAGGCAGGAAAAAACCAGGGCATGCACCCAGGGAGGCGTTCTCAGTGTTTGTGGTGCTAGGGGAACAAGTTCTCACGGGGGGGGCGTGTGTTCGGGTGTGTGTGTATGCGTAGCTGGGTGCTCCCGCGGGTTTCCCCCAGGGCCCCCTCACCCTGTTCCCTGCGGGTGCTGAGCAGGGGCCGCTTTTCTGCTCGGTTAGCCATGGCTGTGCCGGCACATAATGACATGGTAATTGCGAGCGGAGGCCTGGCCACACGCACTGCCCGGCTCACCGGCCAGCCCTTACCGCACCCGGGTTAGGCACTGCCCGGGGGGTCCCACTGTCTGCTCCCCTCACCCACCCGGGAGACCCCCGCATCCGACTCCATCGGGGGTATGCCTCAGTGGCAATGTAGGAGGGAAGCCCGCCCAGCAGGCTGCAGTCACCTCCTCGCCTGGGAGCTGGGAAACCTGTCCTTCCCTATGGTGTTTACATGGGTAAGAGGGGTCCTCCGCTGCTGCACATCGCATTTTCTGCTTGGTCACTTCCATCTGTGTCCCCGCATAATGATTTTTTCTGCTACATTAATTTAACACACTGCGGCGAGCCGAGGCGCTGGGACCCCGGGCTGCTTAATTGTGTCAAAGGAAACGAAAGGCTCCCGGCTCCCGCTTTCATCAGCGGACGGGGCTGCTGCGGGGTAGGTGTCCCTGCAGGGGGGTGGGAAGGGACTCAGGGTGGTCGTGGGGTCTGCAGGGAGGCGGTGGTTGAAGGGTGTGGGCTGTCACAGGGCTTAGCATGAGCCGCCCATCCCGAGGCAGGCAGCAGGTCCTGGCACGGGGCATCCATTGAGGGCTGCTGGGTGGGGGGTTCTGGGGATTCTGAAATACCCCTTCCAGAAAACCTCGGCACTACGGGGCATCCCACTTCATCCCTATGGATGCTGCAGAAGGATGGCAGTGGCATGTCCAGGTGGGGGCCCGATGAGTTGCCTGGAGCCAGCAGCCCCTGCACCCCAGGATGGTGGGAGCCAAAGGGTTAAGTGCTGTGTTTGTGTTCGCTGAATGCAGCAGGAGCCTAACAAGGCCCCCACAAATAGAGGTGAAGGGCTGCCCAGACGGGATGTGACAGCCCGATTTCAGGGCTGTCAGACCCGGCATGGTGGGCATTGAGCAGGGACATTCCTCCTCTATGCTCCCTGCTCCCCTGGCTCCCACGCTGGAGCTGCAGACAAAGGCAATGGGCAGCCCTTGCCTGCTGCGGTTCCACCATCTGGGGTGCCATGGGGCATCTGTGGGGCACTGCCAGACCCAGGGCTGGGCTCCGTGCCTGGCTTTGTCCCCCCTGCTCCCAGCTGAAGGGAAATGCCAGGAGTCCCCCTCACTCTCCTCACCAGTGGCCCCCACCATAAGTGGCCTCCAGTATTTGCAAACATTGTGGCTAGGGGCTGGGAAGGTCTCAGCCCACCCCAGCGGGTGCCTTTGTGCCGCACAGATCCCTGGGGACTCATTTCCATCCTGCCCGGGTGCTCGCCCTGCTCCTTTCAGCCCTGCTCCTTGCTTTGCCGGCGTGCTGGATGCCAGCAGAAGCAATGTCAAGCCCACAGCTGTGCCCCATCCCAGCACCTTTCTCATCCCTGGGGCTCACACCTGCATCAACGTGATGCTGTGCATGCTGCTGCTGAGCTGTCCTGGTCCCTCAAAACCCACCCAGGGTCTCTGTGTCCATGCATGCTTGCACAGGCGTGTGTGCACCGCTGTACATGAGCTGCCACGCTTACAGGCATAGATGCACCCACTCATGTACACCCACCACAGCTCCCTCGTCCCTTGCACACCCACCTGCCCCAAATCCAGCCATGCACACCCCACCCTGCACACTCACTGCCCTATCCTCAGGCTCCCACGGATTCCCCCCACCCCAGCTGAGCAGGGTACACTGGGCGAGCAGGTGGCTCTGCCCTGCTTGGCACAGCCAGTCCTCACAGCTCAAGGATGCCATGAGCAGCTCTGGCCTCCCCACAGCTCCCAGGCTCTCCCAGTGTACCCAGCTGTGGGATCACCCCATCCCCTCTGACACACATTGAGAGGCCACCGCAGCCACATCCCCCATCCAGTCACAAGGACTCAGCCCAGGGCAGCACGGCCGGATCTCAGGCAGCGTCGGTTGGCCATCACCGGTGGTTTATGGCTGTGCTCAACGCCCACAGATCGATGCCAAGCCCCATTTTATTTGCTTTTGGAGCGATAAAGGTGAATTAACCCAGCTGCACCTTTGCAACCGCTCTCCTTTGCTGCCAAGTGCAGGTTGGAGGGATGGGCAGGGGATACCAGGACCCTAAAATACAGTGCCTGCTCCTAACCATGAGGGGAGTGCCCGAGAGAGCTGGGGTTGCTCTTTTCTCGCGCTTTTTGTGGATGGTAAATCTCCTCGGGGGCCCCCGGCGGTGACCTCTTCCTGGGCGCAGCCGCTAAACCCTTTGTAATGGGATTTTGTGGCAGAACCGGCAAATTAGGGGCAAAGTGAATATGTTAAGCTGCTGGTTTCTTTCTGGTGAATTCCTCCTCCCTGGCCCACGCCAGCCAGAGCCCAAACAAAAGCGAGGAGCTCTGCTTTTATCTCCATCTCTTAGAAGTTGGAGCTGTACAGGACTGTGTCCTCTCCTCCAAAACGGACAAGCTGGGACAGGGATGGGGAGAGGGACAGGCAGAGCCTGGGGCTTTGGGAAAGGAGTGTGGAGGAAGTAGCTGGGAGTGAGTTGTGCCAAATGGATTGACTGTGGGGACAAATTTGGGGAAGGTGGGGGGAAAAAGGGCCCATCTCCAGGCCGGGGAGTTGTGGCACCGAGGGGTCTCCCTAGCATGGGACCCCTCAGCATTCAAGCCAGGGCACACCTCTGGGAGAGCAACTAAGATAGGGCAACAGCTGAGGCTGCCTTGGTATGGGGACAGTCCCCAGGTGATGCTGGGAGATGCAGTGGGAGAACCCTCCTCTGCTTCAGAGTTAATATTGTTCCAGTGCAAAGACTTCATTAACACGGGCAAATACAAGCCATAAATACTCATTAATTTCCCGTATCACTGATGACTTGAGAGCTGATGTGTCCCCACTCTACCTCATGTTCCCCAGCCATCCAGAGACCCTTTGCCAGCCCCATCCCTGGGGAGGGCAGGGGGTACTGGCTGCCCCTCAGCAGAGAGGAGAGGGCAGCACTCAGCTTGGGGCACCTCCCCTAGGCATAACTGTTCTGCCCAGCAGGTCTCCTTTTAGGAGGCTCTTGGCATCCACAAGCAGGAGAGAAACACATTGGGGCTGGGTAGGGATGGGAGGGAACTACTTCAGCACCCCAAAACTCCCCAGCTGCAGGCAGGGGACAGTGTGCTGCCCCCATAGCCCCCATAAGGGCCTGATTTATTGCTGTGAAGGACACCATTAAGGGAGCAGCTAGAATGGGGAGCACAGCTGCTGGAGCAGATCAGTGCCTGATTAATGTTGGGCAACTTGTTATATTGTCAGATAATTATCCCCAAACTGTATGACTTTTCTGCTAAGTGGCAGCGCCTAATTGCGTTTTTAATTACACCGCCATCACCACAGCCCCTCCATGCAGGAGGCAGGGATGCCAGGAGTAGGCCACGAGCTGGGCAGGGGGCCCAGGATGCCTTGCAAAGGGCATTTCGGGGGCATCCCACTCCCACAGAGCCCCCAAGGTGTGAGGCACCAGCTGCAGCATCACCAAGCCATGGCTGCTGCAGGCAGCATGGTTTAGGCATGACCCTGTTAGTGCTCACTAAGGTGGGAGGCACATGGGGTGCAGGAAAAGGGCAGTGAGGCAGGGTGTTCCTCCTTGCCTGCTGTGGTCTTTGAGGGCTTACCATTGCCTGTGGCCCCCTGGCCCCATCCGGCTGGGGCAGACCGGGCTCTGGCTTCCCCTGACAGGCAGGA
The DNA here is from genome assembly GCF_027791375.1 of Indicator indicator. Classification (NCBI taxonomy): domain Eukaryota; kingdom Metazoa; phylum Chordata; class Aves; order Piciformes; family Indicatoridae; genus Indicator; species Indicator indicator. The sequence goes on along the minus strand of NC_072022.1, from coordinate 20,351,576 downwards.
GCAGGTCAGGGGTCAATGCATTTAAAATTCCTCCTAGCTCTTAAACTCTGGAGAGTGGCTAGGGAGGTGGGTGGGGGGCCATGGCTGCGTGGGGAGCACCCGCTGGCACCCCGGGCAGGCAGCACACGTGTGCAGGCAGGAATGTCTGTACACACACACGTGTGTGTGTGTGTCCTTATGTGTGTGCTTAGAGGGGGGTATGCGCTTGGAGGACCTTACATGAGTACACACAGGTGTATGCAGGAATGTACGTGCACATGGGTGAGTGTGGAACCTGTGTGCATGGCTGTGCACTTATGTGTATGCACTCACAGGGGACTGCAGGCCTGTCTGCAAGTGCACAAGTGTGTGCACACTTACACTCCTGCTAGTGTGTCCATCCCCACGTTTGTGTGCACACAGAGGTGTGTGCAGGTGTGTGCACACAGAGGTGCCCGTGGGCTGCCTGTGTGCCCAAGCACACAGACAAGCCTGTGTTTGTGCCTGTGAGTGCCTGTGGACGTCAGCACTGCATTTCAGGGTCTGTACATGAAGTGTGTCTCCGTGTGCAAATGTGCATGTATGGCTGCACACCCACGTGGGGTGTGGGGATGCCCCTGTGCACCCACCCAGTCAGATCTGGCACCTGGAGCGGTCGAGGTGGGTCCTGGCTCTAACCCCTCTGCCACCTCCCAGGAAGCCCTCCCTGGATGACCCTGAGTGAGGGGTGGACAATGGGGACAGGATCCCTGGGGATTCAGGTGCAGGAAGCACCTGTCAGTCATAGCATCCCTCTTCCCTGTCTTTTCCTGGGACAGTGATTGTGAGAGGGGGACAGCCTGGGACCCTCCCACCCTGTCACACACTGCAGTACCCCCTAGGGCCATGGGGACAGGGTACTGTGGCTGGGCAGCCCCTGACACCAAAGCCCTCCCCACCAGCAGGATGCTGGGCAGTACTAGGAGGAAATCCAGGCGTTATCGGGTGGCTGGCTGCATCCCTTGTCCCTATTGTGGCCTCTGGCCTGAAATTTCCTGGCATAGCTATCCCAAAAGTGTTATCCTGGGCTTTGCTTTCTCCACTAAGGAGTGGGGCCCAAGCCAGCAGGAGACACAGCTTCTCCATGACCTGCAGGAGTAAGGGAAGGGTGTGGATCAGGCCTCCCAGGTTCCCATCACACCAGCTGCGAAGAAGAATATTGAATTTTGATGGGAAAGGAGCCAGTCCTCAGTTTCCCACTTGGTGAAGGTCTGTGCCTCTTGCCAGCACAGGGTGCATGGAGTAGGGCGAGGATGGGGGCTTGAGGGGAAATAAGCCCCCTGAAAACATGTCCTGACCCCCGCCAGCCCCCTCGCCAGCCCCCTCACCAGCCCCTCTTATCTTCTTGGCATCCGGATGGGGTGTCACCAGAGAGGCCGAAATTTCAAGGAAAAAAAAATGTAAATAAAATCTGTGTCCCGCCTGTCACCGTTATCTCAGGAATCCGGAGCGCCTCGGCCCCTTCTCCCAGCCGTATTTCATCTCAGCCATCGCCGCTGGCCACAGACCAAAGTGTGACAATAGAGATGGAGAGAGGCTGTGACTCAGAGCCCGCCAGGACCCTGGGCTGCAGCCACCTTCCTACCCATGGTGCCCAGGGGGTCGTGGGATGGACAGTGGGGCTTGGTGCTTTGGACCCAGCCACTGGGACACCATGATGGGAACGCTTTTGGTCCCTGTTGCCCACCTGGTGTCCCTGTGGGCAGCAGGATGGTGGCTAGACCACTTCCCCTCCTTGCTCCAAGATCAGCTGCTAATGATGTCTCAGGACCTGCTCAAAAAGAGTGTAAATTATTCAGCTCCTCATCAGGGCAATTAAATTAACTCATCATTGTGGGCCATGAATATTTCAGGGGAGCAGAGACCAGGGGGGCAGGAGCCAGGAGGTGCAGCGAGCTTGTCCATTCTCAGCCTATGGGGGCCAGAGCAGGCAGAGAGAAGTGGCTGCGGATCTCCAAGCAGGGGGCTTGCAGATGGGTGCCTGGTAATCTGGGTCCCACACAGGCCCACCACCACCCTGTCTTCTGCAGTTATGTCCACTGGCCATGGAGGGAGGCCGGGTGCTGGCAGTCCCCAGGCAGCCCCTCCCTGCCCTGCTCACGGAGCACTTCATGCACCTCGTATCACCCCTTTTGTCGGGGGGAGGATCTGAGTGTTCATGGCAGTGCAAGGGGCTGCCTCCACCCCCGGGACCTCAAATCCCCCCTGCCCTCCCCTTGCCCTGGGCTGTGCAAGCCCCTGCCCGCTGCCCTCCCCAGGGCCTGCAGGGTATCCGTCAGGATTTCTCTTTCCTTTCTTCCTCGCACTGAACAATTAATAATTTATCCCGTAATAAAAGAGGAAACAGTTAATGAGATGAAAACAAGCCAGAAACATCTGCTGGGGCTGCTTTCATCGCCTCCCTGGGCCGCCTGCACAGGAAGCAGTGGGAGGGGGCCAGGGGCGCCAGCGGGGGCTGCAGCAGGAGGCCATCCCCCGCACCCAGCCTTCCTCACCTTGGCCCTGTCCTCTTCGGGGACCCCCTGGCTGCCCTGGCTTGGCACCCTCTTCCTGCTGCACCATCAAAGCCTGGCTGAGATGTGCTGGTCTTGGATCACAAGTAGTGCTCGGGTTCCTGCTGGGAGGATATCACCCCAAAATGGGCAGTGAAGCCCATTGACCTGGCACTGCATGGTGTCCCCAGAGATGTGTCTGGCTGCTAGAGGGGACAGGGTTGTTCCATCAATTCCCTTTGTCCCCAGCCCCCAGCCCCAGATGTTGTTCATTACTGGTGATTCAATTTCCAGCGAGTGGGGCTGCCCCAGGGTCCCAATGCTATCAGGGTGGCAATGCAACCCCAAACCCCCCTGAAGGGATGTGGGGGCACATGGGGACTGGACATGGCACCCTGCCAGCAAAGGGGGCTGCAGCACTGCCCCCTGGCTTGGTGCTTTGCTGGGATTTACAGGGCCCCAGAAAGAAGCTTGTTTTGAGACCATTTATTTCAGCAGCATGAGAGGAGAGGTGCGAGGGGATGCAGCCAGGATGTGTGTGGGGATGTGGGGTGCTGGGGAAGGGGTGGATGGGATGCGGGTGGGGATGAGAAGTGCTGGGGAAGGGGAGGGCAAGAGGAGGGAGAACAGAGACGTGGAAAGGGACAGGTAGTGAATGTGAAGGGGAAGGCAACAACACACAGCCAAGACCCAGCCTGGAGGGAAGAGCCTGCCCTGACCACTGGCTTGGACACAGACGACAACCATGGGGACCCCAAGAATGCTGGCAGGGTGTGGACAGGCCAGAATGCTGCAGGGATGGGGATGGGGTGAGGGTTTGGGCAAGGGAGAGCAGGGCTTGGGCAGGATGCTGCTGCTCACCTCTGCTTCCAATTTAGCTGATCCTTGCCCCAATCCCCACAGCTCTCTAATCTGTTTGTCTTCCAAAGCCATTAAGTTAATTCAGAGCCTGGAAAAATCTCTCAGCTCTAATCCCAGCCCACCCTCCAGCTCAGCTGGGTTCAGCTCAATGGGTCTGGCCAGAGTATGGCCAGGGGACAGCAGGCAGCTGCCAGATGCTGGCCATGCCCGGTGCAGAGCCCCTCATCATTGCAAAAGAGGAGGGACCAGGTCCTGCAGGCTCCCAGCCCCAACTCTGTCAGCCCCCACGTCCCTCCTGGGTGCCACTAAGGGCCCTTGTGGGGACAGACAGGTGTGATGACAGCTGGGAAGATGACCTATCCTTCCCACAGCCCGGAAAGGCACCTGGCCCAGCTCCAGAGAGGTGGCGTGGAAAAAACAACGTCAGCATCAGCCCAGAGGAATGTGGCTATCCCAGCCCATCCCAGCACAGGACAGGACTGGGACAGGGACAAGGCCCTTTGCTATGCATCACAACAGTATCGAGCAGGGTGATGGTGGGGGGTCTAAAAGCCCCCTTCCTTGCTCTACCCCTCCACAGGGCTGGTAGCAGCATCCCTAGGGTACAGCCATCTCCAGTCCCTGTGGGCAGGTGCCCCTTCATGCTCTGAGTGCAGAGAACATGACACTGGTGGCATCCCCTGTGCCAGCCACGGACACTAGTTGTGGTTTATTTCCCCAGAAGCTCATTTTTTCCACCTAGGGCCTCAGTAGAGGGGGAAGGGGCTAACCCCTTCCTGAGTCCCCCCAAGGCTCCTGCCATGGCTGTAGCCCCCATCTCTTGTCCCCTCCATCCTCCACCCTGCAGGGTATTGCTGGCAGCCCCTCAGAAGGACAGTGGTGGAAGGTGATGGGGAAGCTATCCAGACACGATGACACCCGCAGCTGCCCCCATGCTGGGGACCCTGGCATCCTGCTCCCCTCCCCCAGCCCCATCACCCTCCAACATCTCCTCAATCCTAGCCTGGGTAATTGGTGGCCTGGTGACAGACAGGCTCATTAACAGCTTAATTTCAGCTTTGTCTCTGCCTGCCCGACTCCCAGCCCAGGTGGGGACCAACTCAGCAGGGTGCAGGGATGGGCACCCCGAGGCCACCGCATCCCATTGCTGCACCCCAGAGGGGCACCTGCAGGGAGCTGAGGTATGCACGGGTCTGCAACAATGCCCAAATGGGCAGCACTGCCCTGGGTGGCCCAAGGCACCCCAACACCGAGGTGTATTGTGGGGACCCCATCCCTGGCCATGGGGGTGGTGCCAACTTGCCCCACAGCCTGGTGGGGAACTGCCACCGGGGCAATGCCACTGGGGCAATGCTACCAGGCCAGGTGCCCACAGGTGCCGGCGGCTGCCCACCCTCCTGGCCTCACCCCGCCTGTGTTTGCTCCCGTAACGGTGGCGGCGTTTCGGCTCTTTTGTGCCGGCACATAACAGGGGCAGCCGCCTCTGAAGCACCAGCCAGCGCCACGGACATGCCAAAACGGGCAGCGGGCAGGAGTACACGCGAGGGGGGTGGGCAAGGGGTGCAGGCAAGACGTATGGGTGGGAACGCAGGTAAGGGTGGGTGGCAAAGCAGGCAGTGTGTATGGACACGAGGTGCAGGCAGGTTTCCCAGCTGCATGGCTCCTCGTGTCCACACGGCAGCCCAGACGCCAGTCACCAGCAGCCCCTCACCAGGGCAATGCCCACAACAATGTCTCTGTTCCCCCTCTCCAACAGAGGCAGCCCACAAATGGCTGATGTTTGGCCCTCGAAGGCCATCCCGCTGGACGGAGGCCTGGCTGCCTTTCAAAGGAGCTTGTGTTGTATAATTTATCATCAGAAGATAACAGCCTTTGGGGGGGGGGGGGGGGGGGGAGAGGCTGCACCCTCACTCTGGGAGCCTGGCACTGTGGGTATCAGAGCTGCCAGGATCTACCGTGCTTAGGGTGTGGCACCTCCCCAGCCATGGTGGGACAGGGGTACCTTCCCCCAGGGGGCCTCATTTTGCACTGTGATGTTTTGTGGGGGTGTCCCAAGGTGGGGACAGAGATGGTGACACATCTTGCCATGCTTAAGGGGTACCATCTCCCCCTGACTCCAGGTATGCCTGCCCCAGTCACCCTAATGTGCAGAGACCTGAGGGGCTATGCCGTGACCAGAGTGAGGGGAGCCTGGGGTCAGCTTTTGGAGGGCTCTTCACGCCAGGAACTTTCTCCAGGAACCCACTCCAGGGTGACCCCCACAGCCTAGTGTGGCGGAGGTGGTCAGTGGGCATGAAGTGGCTCTGGGGAGGGCTGGTCTTGTGTGCACAGGGGCAGTGCCTGGCATCAGATCTGGGGAGGATTTGTTTAATCCCAGATAAAGAGGTGACACCAGGCACCTGGCTGGCAAACAGGCACTACCCCAGCAATGGCACCAACGGCAGTGCCAACCCCCCAGCACCTGCCAACGCTCCAACACCCACCCCAGGACCATCTGCTCACTGCCTGGCAGGACAAGGTTGGCATTAGCCAAGCATATATGTCCGTCTGGCTACCCACACACCCGTGGCACAGCATGGCATGGGGTCAGTAAGGCAGAGGGCACATGGGCAAAGCCAGGGCATATGGGGATGTAGTGCAGGGAAAAGCAAGGTGCCACATCCTCTGCCAAACTCAGGTGGATTTATGCCAGAGCCATCTCCCCCAACCTATCCTGGCCCATGGACTGCCTGGGTACAGAGCCAAGGAGGGGGCTTGGAGCCAAGGAGGAGGTTTGGCACTATGGCCTTGCCACACAGGCAGCGCTCAGGGCTTTGGGGCAAGCCAGGTTCCTGCTGCTACCCTGGCCCTGTGGCATCTGGGGTGCAGCTGGAAACCTGCCCTCCCCCTTCCCCACCAGTTGGCCCTACGGGTGGCTGTGTGCCCATGACCCCCGGGTGGGGCCGTGCCCGCCTGCACCCAGGGTCGGGGCTCAGGTGTGTCCTAGTCCCGCAAGGGCTGGGAGACAGACGGCATGGCTGGCTGGCAGGGCCATGGGCAGCAGCATCTCTGGGGGGCTGTCTCAACGGCTGGTGAGCACAGTTCTGACTGCCTGCTGGCCTGCATTAAGTGTGCCAGGTCTCAGCAGGAGGGGAAGGGAACAGTCGGGTGGGATAAGCCTTTTGTGTCACCCTGCAGTGGCCCTGAGAGCATCCAAGCAGGGGACACAGCCATGCCAAGGCCCCCAGCCTTAATTGTGCCATACCCATGAGCACAGTGTGGAGTGTGAGGGTGTGGGGAGGTGAGCTGCCAAAAGAGCCCCCCTCCAAAATACAGCCCTGGGCCCCACACCATCCTGGCCCAACCAGCCAGCCCCAGCCTGGTGGGTCACATCCATCCAGGATGGTATCCTGAGGATGCTGCAGAAGGCAACTGGTCATACTCCTGAGGCTGGCTGGGATAGGGGGTCCCCACTTACGGAACACCCCCGAGGTGCTCTGTCATGCTCAGTGTGCTGCTGCCACCCCCTGGCAATGTGCAGAGCCCTGGGTGCCTCATACACAGGGGTGCCCAGCCCCACACCTTCCACAGCAGGCAGGGGCATCCTGGAGTGCAGGACGCCAGGGAGGGTGCTGGGAGCTCATGATGGGGCTCCACACCAGGAGAGGGGCCTGGTCATGGCCCCTACACTTGAATCTCCTCCCCACGTCTGGGTAGGCAAAGTAGGGAGTGGGCACAGGGCTAGGCAGGGGGAGGGGTAGTCCACTCATATGATGATGATGAGCCAGAGTTATGTCCCAGCACATTAATGCTGTCTCCTCTGAGTGCCACCACTGCGAGATGACCCTGCCGTGAACTGCCTGCATGCTCACCTTCGTGGGCCACCAGCCCACCCCATCACAGGGGACACACGCTGCGGACAGGTCACACCTGCCTGGCTCCGGGTACCACAGACAACTCGTGACAGGCAGCTCAGTGCAGGCGCTGGGGGCACCTGGGCTCTAGATACCACCCGGGGCCACATCCTGCAGATCTCCAGGGATATCTTCAGGGTCGGCGCCTCAACTGAGCTGTCAGGCTCTCGGAGACAGCAGGGGCTATGTTCTCTCACAGCCACCTCACTACAGGCACAGATGTCCCTGCTTTGTGGTCCCCAGCGGGCTGCTGGCACATGCCAAACACATGGCCCACGCCACTCATCCTCCTCAGTCCCCATCAAACCTGTCGCTGCCATCTACCTCCATTCCAGTCCTCTCGGTGCCACGTCTAGGTAGGCACTCTCTGCCCAGGCAGTGCACAGGCTCCCCATTGCCACAGCTCGCACAAGCCAGGGAAAAATCGCTTACGGCAGGCTCGCGGTGGCATTCGGGGGCCGAGGAGGGGGTCAGTGCTGAACTCTCGACCCCGAGCCGGTAGCTCCCGACCAGATGCCAGGCGTGCGGGCACCCTGTGGCGCCCCAGTGTGTGAGCCGGTCCCTGCTGTGCCAGACTACCCACCCCCCCGCCATGCGCTCCCCTCACGGTTCATCGGCAGGCCACAGGTGATGGCCGTCGCGTGTCCCTCCCCCACGTCGTTGGCGTGGGAGGGGGAGAGCCGGCTTGGAAGGGGAGAGCCGGCGGGGGCTGCAGTTCCTCGGCCTTGGCTGAGTCTGGCAGCTCATCACACTAATGCCCAGCTGCAGCCGGAGGCCGGATGAAGCCCCTCTGCCTCACTCCTCGGGGCTGTCGGGGAGCCACAAAGCTCCCGTGGGGCAGCTCGGCCTTTCCTACGTGGGAGCCGGTGCCCGAAACAGCCCCGATGAGGGTACAGTCAACAGCCCTCTGCTGCGCGACCCCGCGCAGTGCCATCCGCGGCCTCGCAGCTCCCCCTGGCGGCAACTGTGGCTGGTGGGCACTAGGGCCGCGCGGAGTCCAGCCGACGGTCAGCAGCGGTGCGCAGGCGCCGGAGTAGCCCCGCCCAGCCCCCGGAGATACTTCCGTCCTGTGGCGGAAGTCACTGAACGTCATCGGTGGGCGCCAGGGCCGGAGCTGGACGCATAGCTGCCGCCATGGCGGGGATCCTCTTCGAGGATATCTTCGATGTGAAGGATATCGACCCCGAGGGCAAGAAGTTCGACCGTGGTGAGTGGAGCCCCGCGCCGCCTCTTCACTGGGCCTCAGCCCGGGCCTGCGCTACCCTTCCTCGGCGTCCGGTAGCTTTCCTCAGAGTGGCCTGTTCACCTCTGCCTCTCCCAGTTCCCTGTCTGCCCGTCCCCCTGGCGATGGTCCCAAGTGCCCCCTTTCTCTAGCCGTCATCTAGCACCGGCCTCGCCATATGTTGCCGCACCTGGTGCCCCCTACACACTCCCAAACGTTGTGCACCCCTTCCTCCCAAATAGCTCTGGTGCAAGCCTGCGGTGGGGTGGGGATAGTGGCCTGGCCTGGGACCCTGCTCCTGCCAAGCTCCTGGAACGGTTTCTCTGTCTTTGTCACGCATTCTGTTGCTCTTTGTAGTGTCCCGTCTGCATTGTGAGAGTGAGTCCTTCAAGATGGACCTTATCTTGGATGTGAATATCCAGATCTATCCCGTGGACCTTGGTAAGTTATTGGGCTGCTAATCTAGAGCATGCCGGGATGGAGTGAGGCTAGAGGGGTCCTTGGAGAAGGAAGACCAAGTTTGCTGCAAGCAAGGATTGAGCAGTCTCAGACTTTCTTGGGTGTCTATGCTGTCCCTAAGTTCAAAGAGGTAGTGGGCACTGTGTGCTGGGGCTGAGTTGAATTCTGGTCCACCTTGCTGTATTTATGCTTGTTTCCTGACACCCAGAGGTGCTGTCTAGTGCAACTGCCTCAGCTGGTGGCAACCAAGCTTTAAGGACCTTTTGAGGTGAAAGTTTATGGACTAAATATACTAACAAGATGAAAAAGAGACTTTTACCTTCAGAGAAGTGTAGAAGGGCTGGAACTGGTGCTGCAGAGTCTTGTGTACCTGCCCAGGGTTCAGACCTGGGTTCAGACCCAGAGTTCTGGGACTCTCCCTGCAAATCTTTTGCTGTATCCTATGAAAACAGCAGCAGTAGTGTCCTGGTGACTCTGGTCTCCAGCATTGATCATCCTGATGATCAGTGTCTTATGGTGAGACAGAGGATCCAGTGTCATCTGTTCCTCATTCCTTGCAATCCTGTTGGAGAACTAAGGAGGGGTAGGGTAGTTCTTGACCACTACCCCAGAATCTGTTGGGGCCACTGCTGCTCTGTCTGTGTGCCTTGCCTTCTGACTGCTCTTCTGCCCTCTCCTTCCAGGGGACAAGTTCCGCCTGGTCATTGCAAGCACCTTGTACGAAGATGGCACCTTAGATGATGGTGAATATAACCCCACAGATGACAGGCCATCCAGGTACAGGGGTCCACATGGGGTGGATGAGGAAAAAAGTGAAGTGCTGAGGGGTTGTGAGGTACCTTCTGCCAAAGGGTGCTCAGCTCCTGGAGGAGCACCCAGGTTTGGTGCTTCTTTGAACTCTTGGCATCCCATCGCAGGGCAGACCAATTCGAGTACGTGATGTATGGCAAAGTATACAGGATTGAAGGGGATGAGACTTCCACAGAGGCAGCCACGCGCCTGTGAGTGCCTGTCAGCAGGAGGGGGAGGCTCTCTGGCATGGGGGAGGCACCAGTATCTCATCCTGGGCCTCCCATGGGATTCCCCCCACTCACTGCTTCTCTCCTTCTGCTCCAGCTCTGCTTACGCATCCTACGGAGGGCTGCTCATGCGGCTGCAGGGAGATGCAAACAACCTGCATGGGTTTGAAGTGGACTCTCGAGTTTACTTGCTGATGAAGAAGCTGGCCTTCTAGGACACCGGCCCCTGTGGGCTGCCCCAGAGATGTTCTGCTGGCACAGAAAGGAGTAATCAGGAGCCCTGTGACCACAGATCCTGTTCCAGCACTCTTGCTTTCTGGCCTCTTCAGAGCTGGGAGAGGAAGGTGCAACCCCCCTCCTCATCCTGGCCTGTTCTGACTCCTGCTGGGATCTGCAGTCCCATCTCCTGCATGGAGAGAGCTGCCTGACAGCTGAGTGAACACCATGCTGGATGCTCTGTGGTCCTGCGTGCTGGGCATCTCCTCAGCCCTGCCTTCTGTGCTTCAAAAGCATGTGCAATCCCAGCTATGGTCCAGGACAGCTGTCTGCCTCAGGAATAGGAACCACTTTGTAAGGAACCATCCTGGGCTAGGTTTTGATTAAACTGGGATGTTTTTTCTATATCTGGCTCCACTGGCTGAGAGATGAGGTTGGCAGGGAGTGAGTACACCTGCGTGGGAGGCAAAGGGGGCTCACACCACTTCCCAAAGAACAGGCATTCCAAACTTGCTCTGGGTTTTCTCACGGTAGCTCCCATGCCTGGCAGCAGCCACCTGGCCTGCAGAGCTGGCGACTGCCGCAGGAGGGAGCTAGGTGCTAGGCAGAGACCTGCAGCAGGTCCCCAAGGGCCTGCCTCTTAGCGAGGCCCCTGAAGGTGTTCGGTTGCCCTGCTAGGGGCACAACAAGGGGGGAAGGATAATGCAAACAACCCTCTAGAAAAATACCTCTTTAATTGTAAAGCATTCACAGTAGAGGGGCCTGCCTGGGTGGGAGCAGGACTTGTGCCCCCTGGTACATGAGTGTTGCTGCTCTCTGCCTTCATGGCCTGCCCAGCTGTCAAAGGCTTGAGGAGAAGGAGCCAACCCTTTCCCTGCAGGCACTTTCCTGGGCACCAGAGCACAGCTCAGTGTCTGGCAGGGTTGCTCTGACCTGGGACCAGGGGTGAAGACTGTGCACAGCCTCACCTGGCCCCACAGTGGGGGTCTCTGCCACCCCCCTGGCCTTGCTTGCACAAGTCTTTGGCCAGGTCATAGAAGAAGAAGCGCAGCTTGCCCTGCACCAGCTTCCGGTAGGTGAGGAAGATGCTGGGGACGTGGGTCTGCTCCATGGTGCGTGGGGAGCAGCCTGGCTCTTGGGACCCTACCTGAAGGGCAAGAGTGGGACAAGGGGAGGTAACAAAGCTGTTGTGCCCAGCACACCTGGCACCTGTGCCACAGTGGCTTGGCTTATGAGGCAGTCTCACCTCCCAGCTGAAGGTCTGCAGGAGTAGGAAGAAGAAGTTGGCATGTTGGTAAAGCTGGTTCAGCTGCCTGGCCCCACATTCCTGTGTCACATGGCCCTGGGCCTCCACCACAGCGCCCACCACCAGTGCCAGGTCACAGAGGATCTCCTGCCGCTTGGTCTCGTTCTAGGGGAGCAGCCAGTGAGTGGGCTGACTCTCAAGTCCTGATTCATTCCTCTGCCCACCCTAGGTCTGGACAGGGTCCTCCAACCCCTGTGCCACCAGATGTGCCCTATCCACAGGTATCTCATTCAGTACTTTAGGTGCCTGTGCCAGCCCAAGCCTTCCCAGTCCTGCGGGCATCCTACTGCCCGCATTCTCCTCCCAGCCCCTCTCACCGATTTGGATTTCCACTGCTGGAGGCTGATGTCCACAGAAGGCAGCACTGCAGGACAGCTAAGTGTAGGCAGTGCCTGGCACTGGCCCTGGTGGGGAGGAAAGATAGTGAGGTGAGGGACTAGGAGCTGTGCCTATCCCTGGCCTTAGGTTTTGGCAGGGATTGTATGCTCACCATTCTTTTCTCCATGTCCTTGGCCTCCACGATGTACTTGTGGATGAGTCTGTTGTCACAGACCAGCCGTGTTGGGCTGGCATGGCTGTCTTCCACATGCAGGAGGAAGGATGTGAGGAGGAGCAGTCCTGGGGAACATGGGGTTACTTTGGGCAGCTCCAGCCCAGAGCCACACCTGTAGTAACGATCACTCAACCCAACCTGATGCTAGCCTTGCTAACTGCAGGAGGGGTACAGAGGGAGGTCTAGGGGGGCTGAGGAGGGCATGGTGCTGCCTTCCAGTCAGCCACCACAGGTGCTCTGTGCTCCCTAGGGGGAGCCAGGGTTTCTGTGCTGGTGGTGTGTGCTGAGGGGCCACATAGCCACATCTGTGCCAGGTTTTACAGCTCCACTGCAGGCAGGGAGCAGAGCAGGGCCAGCGCTCCCGATCTGTGCCAGGAGCAGCTCCGGCTGTCACGTGTGCTTTGGGGAATCCCTGCCTGGAGCATCCCGCAGCGGGAGTCTGCTCTGGCCAAAGGGCTTGCCTGGCGGCATTGCCGCTGCCCTTCCTGGCAACAGACATCTCCTCTGCAAAGGCCCTCTGTGCATCCTCCTGCCTTGCTGCCTGCCGTGGCGCTACACCTGATCCCCAAACCCTTTGGTGCAGCCTCTTTCCCTAGGCTGGGCATGGAGAGATGCTCAGCTGCTCTCGTTGTGTGCTGGTCGTGGCTAGGTCCAACCAAACCAGAGCCACCCCTGGGGTTTGCTGCCCACCTGTGGGGCTCATCTCTTGACGTGCCCATGTGGGGGGCCCTCTGGCTTTGTGGACGCAGTGCTTGCTGCCGACGCCGTGCCCCTTCCTGTGCACTCCCGTCCCCCCTTTTAGCCGTGCACTCACTGGTTAGCTCCATGCTCAGCTGGGGGCTTCGGCCCTGCATCTTCCACCCTGGGGCCAGCGGCTGCTCCCCGGCTCCCGTCCCCCTTCCATGGAGGGTAGCGGTGATGTGGGCTCCCCGTGAGCCCCCAGCCGGGACAGAGGGCCGGGAGCACCCCCGGGGCGGCACGGCGCGGCTCTCTGGCTCCGGCCCGGCTGCCCGGCCGAGGCAGCGCCGATTTCCTGTTGTGTCGCCGCTGACCTTCGAGCGAAATCGCAGCGGGGGCCCCGGGCCCGGGGGAGGCTTCCTGCCTCCGGCCGCTTCCTCCCTTGGCTCAGGGCGCGGGAAGGGCGTCCCCGGTCTGCTCACCTGCCCCCTGGCCTGAGCTCTCAGCTGCTGGGACCTGAGCGGTTAGCTCCTCGGCTGTGCCTGTCTAGGGGGTGACAGCGGCTCTGGAACCTGCAGAAGAGATGGCATTGGTGACTCTGACCATCAGCCCTGGCGGGGTCCTGCTTCTAGCTGTGACAGTCAGGCATGAAAGCTACCAAAAACCTTCACCTAGAGGTAGGCTCCAACCCCTGTGACCCTCATTCACAGGTGGACCTCATCCCTGGTCAACTTTACCCAGAACTGGAACCCAAGCACTATTACCCTCACCCAGTCTGGCTGGCATATGGTGCCCAGGGCTGCTTCACTGGTGTATTGGTTGGGAATGGCACAGATGAAGCACCCACAAACACCTCCTCCTTCCCCGGGATAGGAGAAGTACCAAGTGTCTCTCCAGCACCAGGCCCTGGCATGACCATCACACACCCCAGCAAAGTCAGCCTCCCCAGGGCACTCTGGCTGCTGAGGTAAGGCGTGCACACACCCACACCTGTGTATATATGCACGTGTGCCCTCCCCACGTGCACACACCTCCCATGTGCACCTCAGAGCGACGTGTGCACGCGCATGCTTCCTGCAGCACACATCAGGGTGCACGCTCAGATAACCCCTGGGGCTGAGCAGCCCCCCACACGCTTCCTCCTCACGCCCCTGTTCTTGCACGTTCTGGCACACTCCCTCCCCTGTCCCTGCGGCCGGCAGTTCCCGGCAGCGCCTGGCTGAGTGACAACAGTCAGAGTAAACACCTCAGGCCTGCTCAGCCTGCCCCGTGCCCTGTTCAGCCCCTGGCAGCCCACCTTGCAGGTCACAGGGTGCCTGGACATAGGGTCCAGCGGGTGTCACAGCTCAGGGGATGAAGCTGGCAGCCTGGCAGCTGATGAGGTTGGAGGCAGCAGGAGCTGTGAGCACTGGGGTCAAACACCACCAGTCTTCCTCTGCGTGGCTGTGTCCCGTCTCTGCGGACGTGACAAGCTGCAAATGCACCCACAAGCACCCTTGGCCCCTCTGCCAGCACTGGCCCCGTTCCCACCACCGGCCCCTTGCCAATGCCTGCTATGCTCCCACCATGCCTGGATCCTTTTTACTTCCTGGGTGCAAAACCATTGAAGATGTCAGGCTGGAGACCTCTGGTGCCCTGCACTCCCTTATTGACTTCATAATTAGGCAAAAGAACCTATCAGGTGAAAGCAGAGGGCAGCTGGAAGTTGGAGGTCTACTGGACCCCGCTGGGCACCAAGGCACCCCAAGGTACCTACAATAGTCCCTTCACTCCAAAATGCTCCTTTTCAGCTGTGTCAGAAAGTGGTGAGAAGAGCCTGTGATGGTGAGCAGCCAGGTATTACTCAACTGAAAAGGGCCATGGTTGGGGAGGCATAAGGGGGCATGATGTTTCCCCCAGCCCAAATCCGGGGATGCTGCATGCTGTGAAGGAAGAGGGTATGGGGGCAGTAAGGGAGTCTCAGGGACCCTGGAGGGGCTTGGGGCTCTGGCTGAGATGAGCAGGGCTCTGGCAGGAAGGGGGGGAGCATTGGGGCTGCACAGCTGGCCGGATCCTGGTGACAAGTTTCCCACCTTTCCTTACAGGGTGCAAAGTGCCAGGAATCCCACTGCGGGGGGCAGCCGTTCACACCCACTTCACCAAGGTGCTGAGGGCAGCTGGAGGTGCCAGGCAGTGGGGAGGGGAAGGGGGATAAGCGCGTGGATGGGTGGTACAGCTGTTGTCCCCATAGGCCACCCAGATGTGCTCAGTGGGCACCCCCAGGATGTCAGTGCAAGGCAGGGGGGCATGGGAAGCAAACCTGGGCTTCCAGGGACAGGGAGGGGGATCCCAGCCCCCTTTGAAGCCCCCATAAAAGGGTCCGGCATAAAGGGTGGAGAAAGTCAAAGGAACAAAGAGAGAGAGCAGCTAATCCTGGCGTGAGCAAACACCCGCGTTTGCTTAGGGCCCAGCTGGCTCCGGGGCCAGGGAAAGCAGAACAGCAGGGTTCTGGGGGTGCCAGGCAGCAGGGAATCCTCTGCCCAGGCTTGTCCCTGCCCCAAGCACAGGCAGCCTCTGGGAGCTGGATGGTCCCGGCCCCCTCTGGGCCTCTTTTTACATTTGCAAATTTCCAATAAACATCTGTGGGCAAATCCTGCTCCCCACATCCTCTGCACCCTGCACAGCTGCCCACAGCCTGACCCAGAAAAGCACCGTGCTGCTGCTGGGCAAAGGGGCTTGCAAGAGGCACCTTGGCTTGGATGCTGCGGTTTGGGCGGTGAAGGCTGGCAGGATTTTCACCACTGTTTCTGATTCCCAGCAGGCCACACTGTCCAGCACCCCAGCATAAAACCCTGGGTGCTGCCCAGAGGATGCCCAAGGGCAAACCCTCCAGCCTTGCACCAGGACACCTTATGCCAGTGATCCCACTGACATCTGAGGTCATCCCACCTCTTTCTCCATCCTGCTCTTTGGCCCAGCTCCCCACACCAAAAGCAGGGGCATGGGATATACCAAGAAGGGCATCTCATCCCTCTCTCTCCATCTGGCAGGGCGGTGAAAGGGTTAATGCCAGGCAGCCGAGCCGCAGGTGGGCGCAAGAATGAAATTCCTTCTCGCTGTCCTGCGAAGTCTGGGCACAAATATTTGCCTGCATGTCCGGTGTTGGGGAGGGGGGAGACCACCATCACTCTGGGAGCTTGCTAATCCCCATACCAAACACAGCCTCCCCATGTCCCACATGCCCCATGCCTTCCTCTTGCCAGGGTCACCCCACAAAGTCTTTAAGAAGGGGACATTTGGGGTCAGGGGACAACACCACCTTTGGGTGCTCCTATAAGCAGGGAGTTCTATGGAGTTGACAGGGCACTGAGAGCTGGCACAGTGATCCAGAGCATGGCCAGGAACTACTTGTCATGGTGAACAAGGCTGCTTTTGGGTCTCCATCCTGGTCCCTGAGCTGTGCCAGCCACAGCGGTCTGGGATGAAGGCAGGAGCCTCAGTCATCCTGCTACGCCAGCAATGAGTCCTCCATAATAAACTCCATGTGTCTGCAGATGGAAAGCAGCCACTTTTCCCCCGCTCCGTCACCCCACCAAGTCACATCCCCCTCTCTTACCTGTCACCCCCAAAACGCCCTCCATCCCCAGACCTCCCTGGCCTTTGTCTGGGGCTGCTCAGCCCTGCAAGCCGCCTACCAGTTGTGCAAATATTGCCGGAACGGCTGTAATCCCCGTGTCCAACGTGAATTATGAGATATTTCCACCCATTACGACAGCCCCCCCCCTCCCTGCCGCATGTGTGCGGGACCAGGGGGATTAGTCACAGGGCAAGCCGCACTCGGCACAAAGCTTCAGGGAGGCTGGTGGCTCCCCCTGTCCCCTGCCCCGTGCCAAGGCAGGGTGGTCAAGAGGGGCTTTTTTTTTGAAGAGAGGGTGTTCCTCCTGCACCTTCCCGGCTTTGGGCTCATGCCTGGCATGGGGGCAAGGAGGGGTTGTGGGGGCACCCAGGAGGCAGTGGGAGGCCATGGGAAGGGAGGCTACGGCATGCGGTTTTGCCTCAACCTCATCCCTGGGGAGTGAAGTCTCCTTTCTGTCGCCCCAGGCCTGACTCATTTTCAAAGCCAGGAACAGGCAGCAGTTAATGAGGCCAGACAATAGGGAGCTGTGTGGGGCAAGAGCGCTGGCATCAGTCAGTGCCTGCCACAACGCCTTCATGCCAGGCATGTCATGACCCTGATACCACGGTCCACCAGGACCCTCAGTGGGACCGTCACTGCCTGGCAGGGCATGTGCCCACAGAGCCACAGCAGCACTGCAGGCTGTTCTGGGTCATCCCACCCACGTTGCACCAGGACAGCACCCCACAGGGCCACCACCTCCCTGCCTAGGGATGAGCTGGGCAACCACTCCTGGTAGAGGTGCTGGAGGGGTGCAGATGTCAGACAGGGTGGCTGGGGATGCTGATGGACAGCTGACTCCATCCCAGTGCAGATCAAGCTGTGTGCAGTGGGCAGCCCCACTGGGGCTGTGCCTATACCAGACCTAGCTCCAGAGTGCCTCCGAACCACCTTTGTGCCGGGTGATGCCAGCACACATGTACAGGTGCTGGGAAATAGCTAGTGGGACTGGGACACTTTCCCAGCACAGACCCCAGCTGGCACCACCCCTTCTCCGTGAGCACAGGGACTCCTGAGGCTCTGGTAAGCTGTCTCCCTCACCTGGGGGTAACCCCTGGCATTTTCAGGGACAGCCAGGGTGGTGGATGGGGGATGCCCAGGCACAGCTGGGGCATTCCTTTCCTCCCTACTCATGTGTTTCCCCATCTCTCCTTCCTTTCCCTGGGAAAGGGGAAGGCGCTTCCCTCTTTGCTTCCCTGCTCCCACAGCCAAGCCAGGAGACTGTGACGAGCTCTGGGTTCCCAGAGCCAGCGCTGGATTCCTGGCACCAGCGGGGCGGCTGGGAGCCATTGCCTGCCTCCTCCCTGCTCAGCTCTGCTCGCATCCCACTGTCCTTCAGGGCCCCTGCTGTGCTACAGCAGGCATCACACCACGACACTGGCACAGCCACGTGAACTCCAGCTCTTCTCTGCCCGCCACACTGCTGGATCCTGGACCAGCAGGGACATCGGAGCAGAAGAGAGAGGACAGGTCAGTGGCAAGGGACATTGGGACAGAAGAGAGGGGACAGATCAGATCTGGGAACAGTGAGGAGGACAATGGGACTGGGGATGCCATGCTGCTGGGCATAGTCCCTGCTTAGAGAAATCCCTGTCAAGCAGCAGGCCGTAAGCACAGCCATGCCCAGGGATGCCAAGGGCCCTGGCAGTGTCCAAGCCGTGGTGATGTCAGCAGGCCATCCCTCCAGGGGAAGCCCAGCTGTTCCTTGCTGCCTTGCAACAGAGCCAGTTCCTGCCACAAGGCTAGACCCCAGCATGGCCATGCCCCTGATCTCACTGCCCTCCCTGGGAGAGCTGGCCACCAAGAACGGGATGAAGCAGCTGCAGGCAAGGCTGGGGATGGGTAGCTCCATGCAGTCTGACATTGGGGGCAAGGGGCAGTGGACTGCAGCCCCCCCCCCCCCCCCCAGCTGCTCACTGGGCTGCAGGGCAGCCCAAGAGGAGCTTTCTGGGGAGGTCGGGGCCTGTTGTGTTCCAGCTGTGCCGTGTTTCCCTAGCTACACCGCACAGCTGGCCGGGTGTTTGTACCGCCCGGAGTTGATTTTGGCAGCCCTGTGCTTCCCCCTCCTCTCCCCTCCCCACCCTCCTTCCCCTGTCCGGGCGCCTGCCGGCCACACACCCACTATCTGCCCCCCCATCGCCACCCTCGGTGGGAATGGCAAGACAGGGACATGGGTGGCACATGCTGATCCCCCTTCCCCCCCAGCCCCATCCCACAGTGCGTGCCTCAGTTTCCCCAGCTGGATGATGCTCTCCGCAGGCTTTTCTATGGTATCTGCTCACTGCCCACCGCTGCCATTCACTATCCCAGGCACATGCAGGTGAAGAGTGGGACCAGTGCTGGGTGCTGCTCTCTCAACCTCTTCCATAGCTGCCCACTCCCTTCCCCGGATAATGGAACCCAGCCATCCAGGATCCTGTACCACCACAGCCACTGTCTGGTGCGGGGCTGGGGTCCTGTTCATTAGCTTTTCTCTGCCCAGGGAGGGCAGTGGCTGGAGGGATTTGGGGATGTTAAGGGCACAAGTTGTGGGGTACATGTGATTTTGCAGTGTTCAGTGTAGATCTGGAGGGCTGCACATGTTTTGGGGGGCCATGTTCAGGGCTGCTGAGTGGATGGAGGATCTGTATGTGCTAAGAAGTAGGTCCATGGGATACAGGAGTCTGTGTGGATGGACAATGCCCTGCAGTGTCCTATGTCCTGGGGTGCCAAGTGACCTGGAAGGGGACTGAGTGAACAGTGAACTGAGTGAAGCCCAGGGCTGAAAATGGGCTGTGTGGATGGAGAGCCACCAGTATGCCTCATACCCTCGAGGTGCCCCATGCCAGTGAAGAGTATATGGATTAAGGAAGGAGGTATTTAAATGGGGTGCCCCACAAATGCCTTATTCCTAAGGACCTTATGGGGGGCAGACTTATTCCATGGGGCAAGCGTAGATGGGAGCATACCCAGGATGTCCAGTGCCCAAAACCACTCCAAGTTCTGTGGAGGAGCTGTGGATAGTGGTGGTGATGTCTCCACGGTGTTCTGTGTCCCAGTGGGTCTTGTGTGAATTGGGAGAGGTGAAGTCCCCAAAATGCCCAGCCTCTGGCTGTGCTCCATGCTCTGAGGAAGGGTATGTGGATGAAGGCTTCCCTCAGCTACCCTGTGTCCCGGGGCTGGAATGTCAGCGGGGATGGTCTGCATCCGGAGGTGCCCCGTGCCCAGGGGAAGAGGGGACAGTTGATGGGGGTGGTGTCCCGGGACACCTCAAGTCCGGGAATACCTTATGCCCAGCGGGGCAGCTGCGTGCCCCGGGAGTGCCTCAGGGACGGCCCGTGCCCGGTGGGACCGGAGCACCGGGGCGGGAGGCATCGGAGCGCGCCTGGCGAGCGTCCCGTGTCTGTGTCCCCGTCTCTCCCGACGTCCCGTTCCCCCCCCCACCCCCAGGCCGGCCGCTGCCTGCGCCTCATTAGCAGGGCCTTTGTTTGCACAGGGCTCACAGCTCCCGCTTGCCCATGCCGCCGCCTATAAAGCGGAGCCGGAGCCGACGGCCGGGCAGAGGCGGCGGCAGCGGCAGGCAGCAGCGGCCGGCCCCCCCTCCCCGCCCCCAGCCGCGGACGTCTGCCCGCCCCGGCCGGCCGGCACCATGCGCACCGCCCAGCTCCTGCTCCTCGCCCAGCTCCTGCTCCTCACCCAGCTCCTGCCCGGCCGCGCTGCCCGCCCCAAGCTGACCCTGCCCATCCGGCCCGACACGGACCCGCTGCCACCCGGGGGAGCGGCAGGTAGGAGACACCCACCCCTCTTCCTTCCCTTACGTTCCGGGCACCCCCTGTCCTATACAAGCCGCACCCTCACTTCGTGCATCCCGCTCTGTGCGCTGCCCTCCCTGCCGCCTGCAGCCCCGTCCTTGCACAGTACCCCTGCACCCCTTTTTTGTTGCCATCCGTCCCGGGATGACCGAGAGCGGGACTGGCAGCGGGAGGGGAGCGGCCGCTGTCCGGGTGTTCCTGTCCCGGCGGTGACCGGTGGTGGGTGGGGTTTGGGGGGGGGTCTCCACAGGCTGTGCCTTCGGGGGTCGCTTCTATGCCGTGGACGAGACTTGGCACCCGGACCTGGGGGAGCCCTTCGGGGTGATGCGCTGTGTTATCTGCCACTGCGAGCCCGTGAGTGTCCCCGCACTTCCCAGCCCCGAAACCCCTCCTTCCCTCGGGATCGCCCCTAGGATCCGGCCCTGCCAGGGAGAGGGTAGGCGGCGGCCCCTTAATTCCATAAACCCCCACTCGCGGCAAAGGGAAGCGGGATCTCTCCAGCCAGCCGGACACCTGGATGTCGTCCCCCTCCCCGCAGCAGTGGGGAGGAGAAGGGGGGTTTAAAGGATCAGGCTTCATTCCTCTTCCCCCTCCTCAGGGATGGCCCCCGGCTCTCTCCCTCCCTCCAAGCAGCCCCCCGAGGCCGGGGCTGGCGGAGCTGTGCACAGCTGGGCAGGGGGCTGGGGGGGGGGGGGGGGGGAATGGGGGGCTGGGCTTGGCAGCTGTACAGGCAGCTGGGGGCTGTGCAAGGTGTCTGGGGGGCTCTGGATGGGCTGGGATGGGGGCAGCCAGACCATGTCGGGGGAGCACACCTTAGCACGGTTTGGCACACCTTGGCATGGCTGTTCCGGGCTCTTTCCACCCTCCCACCCCACCCACCCCCGCAGCAGAGGAACCGCCGAGGCAAGCCAGCAGGGAAAGTGAACTGCAAGAACATGAAGCAGGACTGCCCTGTGCCCACCTGCCCCCGGCCCACACTGCTGCCTGGGCACTGCTGCCACACCTGCCCTAAAGGTGAGGTCCGTGGGTACCTCACTGCAGGGAGCCCCTCTGCACCCAGAGGGTCCCCCATGAGCACGGGAAAGGGAGCACTGTGCACACACCCTCCAAAACAGCTGCTAGCTTTCTTACAGAGATTGTTTGTGCCCTCTGGATACCTGGGAGGTGCTGGAAAGGAGAAAGCCCTGATGGGCAGAGCTGTCCCCAAATCACCCTGGGAGGGGTGCAGAGAGGGTGCACAGGGCTAAACACCCTGCCTGTCCATCTCCTGCTCCCAGAATGTTCCCCCCCATCCCGAGTGCAGAGCTCCACAATGATTCACAGGGCACATCTCACTTTGTCTAGGGAGATTTATTATTATTGCCCCCCACTCCAAGCTCTTGGGCACAAACAACCTGGTGCAATGCTCTTCCCCTATGCCCACCCCATTACCAGCTTTGCCAGGTCCCCCAGAGAAGAGCCTTGCACCCCCCTTCGACACCTTCGAGTACTTCCAGGACAAGGAGGACAACTTGGACAAGCCCTACAATGATCGCTCCTACCTCAGCTCTGAGGGGCTGGCCCGTGACGATGCCCGCACAGGTAAGCCATCCGTGTGGGCGGGCAGCAGTGCTGTGGGGTACCCCTGCATTCTCCCACCTCCACTGTCATCCCCTCCCCAGAGTTTGTGGCCTTGCTGACGAGTGGCCCAGAGCCGTGGCACCCTACATCCAGTGCTGTGGCCAAGGCTCGCTTCACCCTGCTGCGCTCCTACCTGCTCTTCTCCATCAGCTACGAGCAGTGAGTCCTATCCCCTGTCCTTTGCCCAGGCTGGCACAGCGGGCACCCTCTGGAAAATGGAAGGATGCAGGGGTGCTTGTTGCTTGGTTTCCCTTTCAACCTCTGCCCATAGCATCATAGCCTTGCATTGGGCAAGGCAAGAGTTTTAGGGGGGGTGGACAGTGTGCTGGGGGTCCAGCCCAGGCGAGCAGCCGGAATTTCGGCACACCCATGGTGACAGGCCAGCCTCACCCCTTCGCCTCTAGCTCTGGAGTGGGAACAAACGGGAACGACTCCAGGGCTCGACAGAGGACGTGGGCCCAGCAGGACAGAGGTGCCATGCTGCCTTGCAGATGCTGCCAGCAAGCACCACTGCCAGGGTCCCCCGTCCTCGCTCTGCACTTTCCAGATGCTCACCAGCGGCACAGCCTCTCCTCTCCCTTCTTTCTTCCCACTCCAGTTTCTTCTGTTCTTCCTTGCTTCCAGGCCCCTTTGCATAGTAAAGTGGTGACTAATTTCCAGCTCCGACCGGGAGAGCCAAACAGAGCCGAAAATGCTCCTAATTTACAGCTAGGCTCGAGAGCTCGTCCCAGCTGCCTTTCCCGGCAGGGATCCCCCTCCTGCTTGCTGCCAGTTTGGCACCACTCTGGGGCAGGAGAGCCCAAGGTACCTATGCCAAGCTGGCACCCAGCAGGATGGCAAAATTGGGCCAGCCCCAGCATGGGTGAGCAGAGCATGGTGCTTGACACCCAGGGGAGGGCATCATCCTTCTCTTTCCCACGCCAAATCGCTGGATGACCCTCCCTGTGCCCTCCTCAATGCACCCGTGTGCCCGGTGCTGAGCAAGGGTGTTACCAGGGCAGGAAGGTCTGGGCAGGGGCTCCTTTCTCACTTTCTGGGTGCCTGCAGGCTGGGACGGCCGAGCCGAGTGCGTTTCAGTGATCCTGAGGGCAATGTGCTGTTTGAACACCCCGTGCAGAAGAGTGCTGCCTCTGCAGATGGCATGGTGAGAGGGGCCCGGAGGGCAGGGGGACATAGCATCCCTTCTCTGCCTGCCTGGGTACATGGTGCTCCCAGCCCCTGCCCAGCCTTGTGCTTGCCTGCAGCTCTGTGGGATGTGGAGGACAGTGTCCAAGGCCAATGTCCAGCTGCTGCGGGGGGAGCAGCTCCGTGTGTCCCTTATCACCCGGGCGCAACCCTCTGGAGAGGTTCATGGGCACATCCTCAAGCACCGGGCACTCTTTGCAGGTAGGTCCAGCTTCTGCATGCCCACCCAGTTGGTGCCCACCAAGATGCCCCCTCATGCCCTCTCTCCCTGCACAGAGACATTTGGTGCCATCCTGACCTCATCGGACCCCACACACCTGGGTGCTGGGGGTATGGCCATGTTGACCCTGAGCGACACTGAGAACAACCTGCACTTCATTCTCATGGCCCGTGGGCTGCTGGAGCCTGGTGCTGAGGGTGAGGGGCCTGACGCTGCCCAGGGAGGCAGTGTGGGGCTGGGGCAGAGGGTTTAAGCACCTATGTGGCTTCTGATGTGTAGGGGTCAGCATGGATGGAGTCAGGGTGGGTGCATGGGCTGGGGTGCAGGGCTCAGAGTAGGTACAGGGGCTGTGTGTGGAATGAGTGGGGGTTCAGGCATGCATAGAGGTTGCTGCATAATCTGGAGTGTGCATGGGTTGGGTGATATGTGGTACCATGTGGGGGAATGTGGGGCCATATGCTGCTGGAGGCCATATGGGTTGTGAGGGTCGCTGCAGAAAGATGTGTTTGGAATGTGGGTTGTGTGAGGATTTGTGGGAATACATTGGAAACAGAGAGAGTCACAGTGTGTGCAGGAGTCCTGGCATGTAGCACAGGACAGGCAGGTGTTGAGAAAGTGGGAAATAAGGTGCAGGGGTGTGGGGGCATTGGGCACAGAGGGGTGGGTTTAGGAGAAAGAAGGACAGTGGTTACAAGCTCCCAGTTCTGCGGGTCCAACCCCCTCTGCCATCCCCAGAATCCCCCTGGGTCCCTCTGCGGGTCCGCATCCTGCACCAGGGCCAGACACTGCGGGAGGTCCATGCCAACATCACTGCAGAGGTAAAGCCAATTTCTTCCCCCCAGTGCCCCAGCAGCCACGGTGCCCGCCTCGCCAGGGCTGATCTGTGGCACCTTGCCCTCCTTGGCAGGACCCAGACTTTGCAGAGGTGCTGAGCGAGTTGTCTGTCCAGGAGCTGCAGTGGTTGGTGCAGGGGCAGCTCCGCATCGTGGCTGAGACGGAGGGCCGGCACGCGCGGCAGCTGGCAGGCACCATCACCACCCGCCGCAGCTGTGACAGTGAGCACAGGGCGGGCACCCCAGGGCACAGGGGCTATGCCTTCTCCTATGCCAACCTCATCCCTCCTCTGTGCTTTTCTCTCTGGGCTGAAGCCATCCAAAGCGTGCTGTGTGGAGCGGACGCCTTGCTGCCAACCAAGACGGGGGCTGTGGGCTCAGCCAAGCTGGCACTGCATGAAAATGGCACTCTGGAGTACCAGGTAAGCAGGGGACACCGCCCTTCCTTTGGGGGTCCCAGAAGGGTCTCTCCCCCTGGCACTGCCCCTTGGCATCTTCCTCACAGGTGCAAGTGGTGGGCACTGCCAGTGAGGTGGTGGGCATTACACTGGAGACCAAACCCCGACGGAAGAGCAAGAGGAATGTCCTGTTTGATATGACACCCAGCTACAAAGATGGGCTGGTGAGTGCCAGGTTACACTGGGAGGGAGTGGCAAAGGGATTTGGGGCATGTCCCCATCCCAACCTATGCAATCTCCTGCTGTTGGCAGGCCCAGGGCACCTGGCAGAGCCCCAGCGCCCGTGATGCCCATATGCTGCTGCAGAACGAGCTTTTCCTCAATGTGGCCACCAAGGACTGGGCAGAGGGGGAGCTGCGGGGTCAGGTTATCTCCCTGCCCTACAGCGGGCTGCTCACTCGCTACACAGGTACTTGGGGGGCACCAGGGGTGATGGCAGGAGTGATGTGGCAGCCCCCTGCCCACCACCTCCTGTGGCATCTTTCTGCGTGCAGAGATGCCTGTGGTGCTGGCGGGGCAGCTGGTGTCCCCTCCTGTGGGCAGCGGGGCTGGAGGGCACGCTTGGCTCTCACTGGATGAGCACTGCCACCTGCACTACGAGATCACAGTGGCAGGGCTGGGTCGCCCATCTGATGGCACTGTCA
This sequence comes from Indicator indicator, assembly GCF_027791375.1. Taxonomy (NCBI): domain Eukaryota; kingdom Metazoa; phylum Chordata; class Aves; order Piciformes; family Indicatoridae; genus Indicator; species Indicator indicator. The sequence goes on along the minus strand of NC_072022.1, from coordinate 20,326,453 downwards.
GTGCCCACCTCCACGGAGTGGCTGAGCTGGGCGAGATGGGTGCCCATCCCCACCAGCACAAGCGCCTGCTCAAGGGTTTCTACAGCACTGAGGTGAGATTGTCACCTACTTGGGGCACTGCACAGTGGGGAGCAGACCAGCCCTCATGCCCACCCTGGTGCCCCTCTCACCTTGGCAGGCTCAGGGAGTGGTGAAGGACCTGGATGCCGACCTGCTGCAGCACCTGGCCCAAGGCACTGCTTTCCTGCAAGTCAGCACCAAAGCTCACCCCCACGGGGAGATGCGGGGATGGGTAGGTCTCTGCCTGGGCAAGGCACCCCTACCCATCTGCAGTACTGCCTGGGGTCTCCAGCTGGGTTGCCCTGCCCAGAGTTGGGTGGGAAGGGGCACGGCACGGCATGGCATAGTCCTGGCAGTGAAACATGGTTTGTGCTGTGGTCATCAGTGGTTCCTTCATCAGTCCTGACCATGCAGGGCAGCTGATCATTGGCACGGGAAGTGGGGTATGCCAGTGGTGCCAACCCACCCGCTCTGTGCGCACATCCAGGTGCACATCCCCAACCGGTGCCACGCAGGAGGGACTCGCCTGTCTCCGGGGGAGGCCGAAGTCTCTGAGGGCACCAAGAGCAGGGATCTGGAGCAACTGAAGAAGGACCCAAACTCCTGCTTCTTTGAAGGCCAGCACCGGGCACATGGCACTCGCTGGGCACCTGACTATGACAAGAAATGCTCCATCTGCAGCTGCCAGGTACGGGCCAGGGGGGAAGAAGCTGGGGGGCAACACCTCTCATGGCAACCCCTTGTAACGAGCTCCTGTACATCCTGCCCCCAGAAGCGCACAGTGATCTGTGACCCCATCCTGTGCCAGCCCCTCAACTGTACCCACCAGGTGCATCCTGAGGATTTGTGCTGCCCCATCTGTGAAGGTATCTGGGAGCTGGGGAGGTCTTGGGTGGGGGGCTGGGCAGCAGCTGGGTTTCCCATGGATTAAAGGTGGCAGGTCCCTCTCTGAGCCTCTGCCCTGCTCCATGCCCTCCTTCTTCCCTGCAGAGAAGAAGACAGGGCAGGAGGATGTAAAGCTGGAGCGGGCACGGGACAGTAGCGAGGGTGAGTCTCAGTGAGCACAGGCTGAGGGGGTAGCTCTGCCTCTCTGGCCTCCCTGGCACCCTCTGGGGGCTGTGTCCACCTCTTCCTCCTCTCCCAGGCTGCTACTTTGATGGGGACAAGACCTGGCGAGGCTCTGGAACCCGCTGGCATCCTGTTGTGCCCCCATTTGGCCTCATCAAATGTGCCATTTGCACCTGCAAGGTAAGTGTGGGTCCTAGTCCCCTCCAGACCCCGGCCAGGCCTGTTGGCAGAGCTGCCCCTGCACCCATGGACACCCCCAAGATAATGGTCACTGTAGAAGAGGCTCAAACCAAGATGGGGGTCATATGCCTTGTGCTGACTGCTCCATGCCCCACATGAGCCCCCAATGCTCTCCACAGGGCACCACAGGTGAAGTGCACTGTGAGAAGGTGCAGTGCCCACGCCTCACCTGTGCCAACCCTGTGCGTGCCAGCCCCTCTGACTGCTGCAAAAAATGCCCAGGTACCTGAACCTACCCTCCTACCCTCCACTCTCCTAGCATCCCTGCCAAAGTCCTTGTACCTCCCCGTGCCACCGTCAGTGGGGTGCCCTTGCCCAGTGCATGCTTCCTCCCAGTGCCCTTTCCTGTAGCCCCAGAGAAGAGTGTCCCTGAGCTGGCCGACAGCATGCAGGCAGATGGGCCGCGAGCCTGCCGCTTCGGGCGCCGCTGGTACCTCAACAACGAGAGCTGGCACCCCTCTGTGCCACCCTTTGGAGAAATGAAGTGTATCCTGTGCTGGTGTGTGGTGAGTGTGACAGGCTGTGGGCAGGGGAGGCAAAAGAAAGCCCTGTGCCTGTTCTCAGTGCTTGGAGGGCAGCCCAGGGTACCATCCTGGGGACCCACTGCACCCTGAGGAGTACCCTCCAAACCCTCTTTCTGCCCTGTAGTCAGGGGAGACACACTGCCAGCGCCAGGAGTGCCCGCCAGCAGCTTGTGACAGCCCTACCAGGAAGGACAACCCCTGCTGTGCCAAGTGCCACTGTGAGTGCCAGTGCTCGTCTGTGGGCACTGCTCCCCCAGAATTGCCTCTGTGGCCCCTGAACCTCCCCATCTCTCCTGGGTGCTGAACCAGAGCAGCAACAAACCCAAGCACCTTCCTGACACCCACTATGTCCATCTCTCATCCCCACTTTCCCCTACCCTGCAGCCCCAGATGCCTCCTCAGATGTGCAGGAGAAGGTCCATGACAGCAGGGCGGAAGTGTGGAGCCGCTGAGCAGTGACCACTGCCTGGAGTGGTGTGAGACCAGGCAGACATAAGCAGGTCCTTGCCACTCATCGCCCCCATGCAGGGCTCGGGGCACAGAGGAGCATGGCAGGGTGCATGCAGCCAGGCATCCAGCCTGGGCACAGCCATGATGATGGAGCTGCCCTGCCCACTCATGCCAGTGAGCAGCAGCCAGGCTAACAGAGGCTGGAGCACCAACTGCCCTTCCTCTCTGCGTTCCCCCAGCTGGCAGGCACAGTGGGCATCATGGCCACCTTGTACATAGTGTAAAATCCCTCTGGCCCTCGTCTTGGCCAAGCTTGTCAAATAATTTATGGTGCCCACTGACAGGGGTCCCGATGTATTTATTAAAACCAGAGATATTGTCCACCCTGACGCCCTCCTCTTCCTAGCAGCAGCAGGCACAGGGCTGTGCCCCTGCATCCCACATCAGGCTCCCATGGGATTTGTGGAACCTGACCTTGCTGGATTTAGGGATGTGTGTGCTGGGGGGGTTGGGGCACACGAGGTCTGGGAGCCAGTGCTAGGCTGGAGGCACCCCAAGTGGGCTATGGGGTGGGGCTTGTAGGTTAGCAGTGTACAAGACTAGGGCAGAACCCGGTACCCGTGGCTGGGGCTACAATGCTAGCCTTGCCTGTGCCCATGGCAGGGGCTAAGGATGCAAAGCCTGGTGATAGTGCCCTCTGGCACAAGGACAGCAAGGCTCTGTCCCCAACACCTCTGCAGTGGCACAAAAAGCCCAGTCCAGGGCCACAAGCCAGCTGATACCCATGGAATTTCCTACCCACAGCAAGCTGAGTGCCTGTATCTGGGTGTGCCACCTGGCAACTCACACCAGTGCCAGTGCAGACCACAGCACACGCTTTGGGGCAGCACTCCCCCAGTCACTCCAGTACAGCCACCCTGGACTAAAACCTCACATGGCTCATGGGGCCCATGGAAGCTCCAGTGCTGCCACTTGATTTTTTTGTCCCCTACTATGAGGGACTGAGGCACCTCTGGAGACATCACTGTACTGTGCTAGGACAGCCACACTGGACTCTGTGGGGAGAGAACTGAGGCATGGTGGCACAACACCGCCAAAGTGGGACAGTGTTAGTCTATACTGAGGCTGCACCAGAGGCAGCACTGGACTACAGGAGGTCAGGGTAGGACAACAGGAAAATGGCACTGTGCCATCCCACACTGGTACAGAACCCTGAATGCTGAGCCAGGTGTCTTGCCCCACGTGTGCCCGTGGCCACATGAGTGTCTGCGCCAGCAGGGTAGCAGCACCCGCGGTGGCCTTGCAGTGTGCTGGTGGCCCAGAGCTGGGCACGCTGGTGGCAGCAGGCAGAGCGTGCGTCCTGGCACGGGGATGCCCCTCCGGATGAGTGTCCTGGCTACTGTGGGGGAGTGCCAGGAGCTTACAAGTGAGGAGGGAGCTCCGTGCCCAGGGACACAATGAGCAGGCAGCTTATTTTATCACTGCCCTGCCTCAAACCAGTTTCTGTCCGGCAATGAACCCTCCCAGCCTGGCACAGGGCATATCCCAGCCCCTAGTTTGGCCATCATCACCCACCATTGGAGGTGGTGCCCTCAAAGCAGAGGGTGGCACCCAGGCAGTGAGAACTAGCCCATTCCCCATCCCGCAACACCAGCCCGACAGTGGCACAGCTCCGTGTCTCCCTGCACCCTGTTCTTGCCACTAAGGTGCCCTGCAGTGCCCCAGGGAGAAGGGCGAGCTCAGCCCTGCCAGCTGCTCCTGAGCCAGACGGCCTGCCATGCTGGAGCACCTTGCCCAAGGATTGCTGGTGCCATGCTTTGCTCCTGTGCCCCTCTGAAGAGGGCTGAGCCACAGCTGCCCAGCAGGTTTGGCAGCGAAGAGCAGAACCCAGCTTCCTTCCCTGGGGCTGGCAGTCCAGGGATGCTGAGCAGCACCACGGTAAGGACCAAATCCCTGCCATCTTTGAGGTACCCCTGGCGAGTCCCCACTCTGCCGAGGTTCCCAGCCATCCATGGGCATCTGCAAATCTTGTGCCATCAATGCCAAGACCTCAGGCACTCTGGCTCCCCAGATCTGAACCCTAGCCTGTGGGCTTCTCGCCTGCGGTACTCTCATCGTCCTACTGCCCACTTCCCACCGGGGTGAAACCACGAGGAAACAGCGATCGGTGGCAGTGCCAGCTCCTTGTGCCCGTGGGAAGAAACAATGTGTCCTAATGGGAATTGTACCCGCGGGCACCCCGCGCCGGCTTTTACCCCCCCACGCTCGCACACACCGGCTGTCCACGGGTGCCGTCCTCAGCTGGGAAACGTAGGCGCAAAGCCCATGGGTGGGCAGAGCAGAGTTCCCCCAGCCCATCCGGGCACCCCCTTGCCCCTGCCCGGTGCTGGATGCTCGGCGCTGCCGGCAGAGGCGGAGCACGACCGGTCCCTCCCCTGGGCAGTGCCCCGGGCCCGCCCTGTACGGCCCGGGAGGAGCCGCCGCAGGCACCGGCACCGGCACGGCCAGGAGCGGCGGCACCGGCGGCACCATGGCCTCCGAGAGCGAGGCGCAGCGGGCGCTGCAGTATGAGCAGACCCTGGTGAGTGCGGCCGGTACCGGGCACCGGGGGGCACCGTGCACCGGAGGGACTCGGCTCACGGCGGGGCGCCTGGGGCAGATGGGCTGTTGTGGAGGGCTGCCTCGTTCAGGGTGGCGGTGCTGGTGAGCTCTGCGATGTCCAGTTTGGGGTGCCCATCTTCGGGCTGTGGCTGGGGATAACTCCCAGGACAGGCGTGTCATCCCATAGCGCCACCACCAGTGGAAGCGCTCAGCTGAGCCCCCGACTCCCTAGGGCAGTACTTTTGACCGTACGCCATTCCCCCCCAAACTCCTCACTACTTGGGCAATGATGCCCACACTGTGTGGGCTCCCAGAGGCACCGCATGGGCACCCGTCACGCCCTAGCCCTCTGCCCCCAAGATAGTGTATCTCCTCCGCCCGCAACCTTAGCCCCACGTTTACAGCTCCTTCCCTTCTGGGGCCTCCCCAGTGACACCTGGATGCCTGTCTGTTCCCTATGTCCTCCCTCCCCTATGCTGCCTAAGGCACTCAGACGTCCGGGCAAAGGTGCTTCCCCCTGGTTCCTGCCTGGGACGGTGCCTGGGGCAGTTCAGCAAGTGGGTACTTTGCCCTGGCATTCTAACAGGCAGTGCCGAGAAGGTGGGCAGGGAAGCAGGGGCTGATCCACTGCAGGTTACCCGTGCCCACGGCACCCCAAGTCTGCCAAGAGCTTGAGCTAGTTGCTGCAAGTGATGCCTGCCTGGCAGGGCTGAGCCGAGGAGCAGCTGGGGCCACAAGCAGGCGCCGTCAAATGTGAGCCGTGGGGGTGCTACTCCTCCCCTGCCCTGGCACTGGACTGCCCTCCTGGGTGCCGTATCCATGGTGGGTGGGTACAGAGGCCGGTCTGGCCAGGCACCACGGGGCGGAGGAGCCTGCGGGCAGTGCGTGAGGGGAAAGGCACGTTGGGCTGGCATCAGGGCAGCCTTGCATGGCGCCAGCAGACTTTGCCCTCCTTTCCTCCGGGCGGGGTAGCACCCATGCCCTGGGTGCCCTAAGGAACCCATCCCCATGGCCTCTGGCTGCAGCAAGGCTTGTGAAACCACCTGAGACTCCTGGGTGAGGCTGGGTGCGGGCTCCTGTCCCACAGCTTTACACCTGGCTTTTGGAAGCTGCCTGGGCACATGCTGGGCAGGAGGGGTGCCCAGCCCTCCACAGTGCATCCAAGCTACCACCAGCTCCTGCTACCACCTGCCAGGAGACTCAGGATCCAGCCAGAGCCTGTCACAGGCTGGTCTGAGCTAGACTGCCCTGAGGACAGCCCAAGGAACAGTTCTTCTTGCCCATGCCCACAACCAGGGCATCACAGCTGGGCTGCAGGGCTGTGCCTAGTTGTGCCCAAAGAGCCCTGTTTCCACCCTATGTCCTTAACCTCCCCGATAGATTTCACCAGTCCTGGGATGTCATAGCCATGGTACCACTGGGTGCTGGCACAACCCCACCCCTAAATATCTCCCCAGACAATGACATCCCTCCCTGTGGACCCCATGCTGTGCAAGTGCCCATGAAAAACCCCAGCCATGCTACCTGTACCAGGATGTATGCCAGCCCAGGTGCCCCCTGCATGCTAGGCTGCTGTGATGGGGAGCAAGGGGCCTTCAGGGGGCGGGAGTGGGATTAAGCTTGACAAACTTCCCTTGTTCCCTGCAGAGCCGCTCAGGGTGATTAGAGCCCAGCTAAGACGGGCAGCGTGACACACTCCACAGCCTCTGCTCTGCCTGCTGCCACCCCAGAGGAACCCCTGCCTTTAAACAACTGTGCCCTAAAATCATGGGTTTTGGGGAGAAGGTTGACTGGCATGGGCCATGTGGAGGTGGGCTCTGCTGCCAGGCAAGCTCAATGCAATGGGACAAGGTGGCACAGGGACAAGCAATGCCAGATGCCAGTACCCGCCCTAGGCACAACACCACCCGGGTGCAGCGGACATCATGGGCTGGCACTGCCCAGGGAGCTGTGGCACGGCCAGTGCCCTCAGTGCAGGAGCCCAGGACCAACATAGCAGCCTTGGCCCATGCCTGTGTCCCCGGCTGCCCCCCATCAGGCTCTTCCCCCATGCCCGCTCCCTGCCTGCCCAGCACTGTGATTGTTCAGCTGTTTTGTGGCGGAGGCCGGAGTCCCGGGGCTGTTTGTGTTTCAAAAGGCCTTTGTGGAAAAATAACCCGAGCGGGAGGAGGAGGAGGAGGAGAAGGAGGAGGAGGAGAAAGAGGAGGAGGAAGGAGAGCCCACCACTGGCCTTCACTGTGTCCTCACAGCCGTGCCAGGGCTGCAGACACACTGGCTGCACATCATGGGGCACCCCTGGGGTCCCATGTCCTGCCTGCAAGGTCGTGGCACGGGGCAGAGTGGTGACATAGGGTAGCACTGGGTGGCAGGTGGCAGTGGGCTGGCACCATCCCTTCACTCACATCACTGTTGTTGCAAGTGGGGCTGGCTAAAAACAAAGGGAGAGGGAACAAAATCCCACCCCACCCCCTCCTCTGCAAGCAGGCTGGACCTCCTGAAGCTGGACATCCCACTGGGTGTCCCAACAAACAGAGGGCAGCATGACAGCCCCTGGCACAGTCCCATGAGTTGGGTATGAAGCTGCTTCAGGTGGCTTTCAACCTGAGGGTGCTCTGATCCCAGCCAGGCTTGACCACAGGGCAACAGTGAGGCTGGGGGAGGAGGGGACTTGGCAGGTGGCCAGCACTCCCTGGGGTGCCGGCCAGTTTCGTCTTCCAGAGGAAACAAGCTTCACCCGAAGGGAGCCTTTGAACTCAGGGACCCATGCAGGGCCAGGGTCCTCCTCTGGCAGATGCCAGATCTGACCACCTGAGGTGGATGTGTCAGCTCCCTTCCTGCCCCCCAGCACACTTCCACAGGCCAAGGGGTTTCTGAGCCCACACTGAGCAGGAGTCTGGGGGGAAATCCATGCCAGGAGGGGCACCAGCAATGGAAATGAATGTGTCCCCCACTCCCTGCCTGCTTCTCCACCCTTCCTCCCACCACTGAACACAACCTGGTTATCAGACAGTGGAGAATCCACTCGGCGCCACTCTGGCTGCTTTCTACTCCCTGCCAAAGGGACCTGGGCAGGACTGATGCCCTGTGTGAAATGTACCTTCACACTGTGCCCATGGGGGACTAGCACATGCCACCAGGCTGAGGGGTGCATGCAGGACTCAGGTGTCCAGGGTGGGAATCTCTGCCAGCAGCCAGGGCTGGGCTGCCCACGTGCCATGCATGGTGCCCACCCATGGTGTTGCCCCTCCATCAAGCATCAACACAGACCGTGCTGAAGAGGGTGACTGTGCCCCAGCCACGTGCTGCATTGGCATGGCATGGCGGGTGGGCACTCCATTGGCATGGGGCTCACGTCGCTCCGACGTGGGAGCCTGGCAGGGCCCCTGCAGCCCTGAAGCCTCCCTTTGTGCCGGGCCAACCCCTGGCACTTGGCATTCAGGTCGTGCCGGAGGGAGTGAGGCGGAAACCAAGCAACCAAGTCCTTGGCAGTGCCCGCCAGCATGGGACAAATGCCCCCAGCTTGGTGGGGAGGACGGGCACAAAGAGCTCCTGGCCAGCACTAGGGGCACTGCAAGGGCCACCCCCCCACACCCAGGCCAGGCCACATGCCACATTCAGGCAGGAGGCACCCGAGGAAGAGGGGATGCCTCCTATGTGGGCACAAAGCCACTCACCACCTTGCTCCCCAGATTTCCTCCTCACAGCTCTGTGCCTGATGCTATGCCCCCTCTCCCCCGGACTGGGGATGTGCCCTGACCCTCATTGACCTCCTGCCTCCCTGCTGCTGGCAGAGACTGGCCAGCTCATGTCACTTGTAGCCTGCCAAGGCTACCTCCCGTGGGTCACCCCAGCCCTGCTCTTAGTGATGCTGAAGGGAGCTGCCTGCAGAGCACCAGCTCAACCCCAGTACCAGCCCTCAGAATCTGCTGGCCAGGCTGGCTGTGTTCCCAACTCCGGAGTTCCTTCCCCACCTTTTGCCAGCCTAACACAGTGCCTGGAGCACCTGGGCAGGGCCGGTGACTGGTACCACGCAGAGCTGGCTGCCTGTGCTTGGGTATTGGGTGAAACAATTGCCATTGATCCCCATGCACCTTTTCTGCCCAACCCCTTCCCATGTCCTGGATGGCAGCCAGGGACCCACAGAGCCATCAGGCATTCTTCCCCTGGGGGTGCCTGACACCGCCCAGTACCGGGAGGCCATGCCAGCATGCCCACTGCTCCCCTGCCTCAGTTTCCCCACTCGAGCTGGTGTGCCAGCCGGCCATGACAGCCCTGCCCACTCCTTTTCCCCCAGATGTATGGCCGCTACACGCAGGACCTGGGCACCTTCGCCAAGGATGAGGCAGCCCGGCTGCGGCTGCAGCAGAGACACGGAGAAGAGGACACCCCCCGGCCCCGCCGGCCCTCTGAGCTGCTGGAGTACACCCAGGGTCGCTGTGCCCCCTGCCGTGGTAAGGGCCACCAGGGATGGGGATGCTGGTGGGTGCAGCCTCACAGCAGCACCCAGTCTGGGCAAGGCTGCCCACCCTGCTACAGTGGCAGCGGGTAGGGTTTCTCTGGCTGTCATGGGACACTGGCGCCGAAGACAATGCCACCTGCCCGCCGGGCAGCAGGGACACAATGGCCCAAAATAGCCAGGCACGCCGTGGGGACTTGGGGCCCCCAGCCCCTCTGCCTGGGGCCGTGCCAGGGGGGCCGTGCTGGAGGGAGGTGCATGCCCAGTGGTGTCTTGTGCGGATTTGCACGGCTGGAGCCCACCATTCCTGCCCACTCGTGGCTATGGCATGGCTGTGAGGGTGCTCCTGCACTGGACGGTGGCCACAGGGCTGGGTCAGCGAGGCTGGTTGTGAGCACTTGCGTCCCTACCAGCCTGGCCCTGCTGCCTGAGTAGCCCATCCTTGGGGTGCCTGGCACTGAGCCTGCCCTTGTGCCTGCAGTCTGCGCCTTGCAGTGCCAGCGGTTCCTCATCTCCAAGGTGGGTGAGGACTGGGTCTTTCTCATCCTTCTGGGGCTGGTCATGGCACTGGTCAGCTGGGCCATGGACTTCGCCATTGCCACCTGTCTCCAAGGTAAGCGGGCACCAGTGGGGTCCCGGGGCCATGGCATGCCAGCATGGGGTGGTCATGCCACAGGGCCATGCCATGGTCCTCACTACCTGTGACCCATCTGGCTGGCTTTGCCCACAGCACAGAAATGGATGTATGGGGGCCTGGACACCAACGTGCTGCTGCAGTACCTGGCTTGGGTCACCTACCCCACTGTTCTCATCACCTTCTCAGCTGGCTTCACTCAGATCCTTGCCCCTCAGGCCGTGGGTAGGGCACTGGAGGGGCTGGCTACATCCTAATAGAGTGTTCCCTACCTGGGGCTGTGGGCTGGGAGTTGTCTGGATGTCCTCCGGAGCTATGGGGTCGGGGGTCCTGAAGGTCTTCCATGGGCTGTGGTCTGGTCTTCAGAGGGTCTCCTATGAGGTATGGGGTGGACAGCCGCCTAGGCTATAAGGTTGAGGGTCCTGCGGATCTTCCTAGAGATAAGAGTTTGTCTTCAGAGGATCTCCTAGGGGCTGTTGAATTGGAGTCTCACAAGGGGTATGAGCTGAGCTGTTCCTGCGTGGCCACGGGGCTGTTCCTGCTGACTGTGCTGTGGGCAGGGATGTTTCTGGGGGTCACATTGAGATGTAGAAGAGTCAAGGATTTCCCCCCAGAACTAAGGGGGGGGACTCCCCAGTGTATTCCCTCCGTGGCCTTGGGTCAAGACTGTCTCCTTGGTGTCAGGCTCAGGAATCCCCGAGATGAAGACCATCCTGAGGGGTGTTGTGCTGAAGGAGTACCTCACCTTCAAGACCTTTGTGGCCAAGGTCATCGGGCTGACATGCGCCCTGGGCAGTGGCATGCCCCTGGGCAAAGAGGTGAGAGCACTGCCTCGGGCAGGACAGACAGAAGGCCAAGGAGGGCACCATCCTCATCCCCACTATCCCCCCAGGGTCCCTTTGTCCACATCGCCAGCATGTGTGCAGCCCTGCTCAGCCGCTTCCTCTCCCTCTTTGGAGGCATCTATGAGGTGAGCAGGGCAGGCTGGCCCAGGGCTGGGGCTCTGCTTGTGCCCCCCAGCAGGTTTGGCAGTGCCTACGGGGAAGGGGGCAGTGCCCACTCACCCCCGGCTCGCCCACAGAACGAGGCGAGGAACATTGAAATGCTGGCGGCTGCCTGCGCCGTTGGTGTCGGCTGCTGCTTCGCTGCCCCAATTGGAGGTAGGGTCACCCTGGGCCCCCCAGCCTCCATAAACCTTCCACGTGGGCACTGGGGTCTGCCTGGTGGGGCAAGGAGGACCCCAGGTCAGCTGGCATGGGAGGAGGAAGGGAGGAGCGGGCACCTTCCCCCCCCCCAGGAGGTGTAACCTCTGCTTTCATCCTCTTCCCTGTCGCCTTGCACTCCAGGGAGCTCCTTGCTCCGGCCCCACTGAGCCCTTCCCGTAGGTTGGTGATGTGTCTAATTGCCTCGCTGCCCTCTGCCTGCTGCTCTGCCCCATCTGCCCATCCATACATCTGTGTGCACCCCACCCCAGTGCCACCCACCATGTTGTTGCTCATGTCCCTGTGCGACCCTCTTGCTCCCACTGACCATTTCTCCGCAGTGCCCGCTGCGGCCAGCTGGGAACCAGCCATGTGCTTTGAAAGGGAAGCCCTTGAACCATCCCATAGAGTGTCCTTGGGGCTGTCCAGAGTCTGCAGGCCATGCATGAGGGTGGGCTTGGGGCAAGAAGCATGCCAGGTGCCGGGGGCCCACCTGGGTTTTGCCGCCTCCCTCGTGCACTTCCCCCCCGGTGCCAGGCGTCCTCTTCAGCATTGAGGTCACCTCTACCTTCTTCGCTGTCCGCAACTACTGGCGTGGCTTCTTCGCTGCCACCTTCAGTGCCTTCATCTTCCGTGTCCTCGCCGTCTGGAACAAGGATGAAGGTACTTCTGGCAGGGTGGGAGGCCTGGGGACCCTTCTGCCCAGCCCTGCTGATCTCTACCACCCCCAGAGACGATCACTGCACTGTTCAAAACTCGCTTCCGCCTCGACTTCCCCTTCGACCTACAGGAGCTGCCCGCCTTTGCTGTCATTGGGTGAGTGCAGCCACCCCAGTGCCCATCCCATGACCCCAGGGGTGAAGCAGAGGTGCTGGTGGTGGCGGTGGCAGTGGTGGAAGCAGGACGTGTGTATGGTCACCCTTTGCCTCTGCCCAGGATCGCAAGTGGCTTCGGGGGTGCACTCTTCGTCTACCTCAACCGCAAGATCGTGCAGTTCATGCGCCGCCAGAAGACCATCAATCGCTTCCTCATGAAGAAGTAGGTATCCAGTGGTTCCCAGCAGTGGGGCTGTGGAGTCAGAGCTGCACCAGTCACCTGCTGCCCTGTGCCACCCCCAGGCGTCTGCTCTTTCCTGCCCTGGTGACACTGCTCATCTCCACGCTGACCTTCCCACCTGGCTTCGGACAGTTCATGGCTGGCCAGGTACCCACCGTGGGGTGGCACAATGGTCCCCACCCCAGCACCACCACCAACTCCACCTGACTCCTGTTCATCACCAGCTCACCCAGAAGGACACTCTGGTGACACTGTTCGACAATCAGACATGGGCCAAGCAGGGGCTCAGTGACGAGTTTGAATATTTGGGCATCCTGGAAGCCTGGCGTCACCCTCGCTCTAACGTCTTTGTCACCCTCGTTGTCTTCATCCTCATGAAGGTGAGTATCTCCTGCCTCCCCTAGCCCTGGAGTGCCACCAGACAATTCTGGGAAGGCGCTCCTGGATGCCACTGGATATGTGTTGGATGGTTGCTAGCAAGGTGGTACTGAGTGGCACTGTGTGGCTGCTCCCAGAGGCCACCAAGGCATTGGCTGATATTGCCAGCATGCCATCAAAGAGATCTTGGCTGGGATCCACCAAGGTGCTAGCAGGAGGTACTGGAGAGGTACCCCCAGGTGTCACCAGGGAGGTCTTGGCCAGGTGCCCTCAAGTACTACCAGGGAGGTCCTGGCTGGATGCCATCAGGCACCGCCAGGGAAGTTCTGGCAAGGTGCCCCCTGGGAAGAGTAGAGTGCCCATTTCTGCTCCACACAGCCAGCTGTGGGGCATAGCAGGGTTAGGAGGCAGGGCTGGGCCAGGGGTGGGTAATTAACAGGTGTCTGTGTCCCCTGTGCAGTTCTGGATGTCAGCCCTGGCCACCACCATCCCAGTGCCTTGTGGAGCCTTCATGCCTGTCTTTGTCATTGGTGAGTGTCTGTACCCTGCCTAGGCATGGTGGGAGAAGGGAGATGCTTGCCAGTGTACGCTCTCGTGAGTGTCCCCAGCTGTCCCCTTCCCTGGCAGTATTAGGGCAGAGGGGAGGGTGCAAGGCTGGGTCAGGTTCTGGGAAAGCCCCTACACCCAGTCTCAGCCCCTCTCTGTGGACAGGGGCAGCTTTTGGACGCCTGGTTGGAGAGAGCATGGCAGCCTGGTTCCCTGATGGCATCCACACCAACAGCAACACGTACCGCATAGTGCCAGGTGGCTACGCTGTGGTGGGTAAGCACCGAGCCAGCACAGACACACCATGGTGGGCATCGCTTGGAGATGCTCCAAAGGAGCTGGCAGGCTCCCCAGGGCTGAAGTGGTGTCACCAGGAACTTGAGGTGACACCACCAATGGGGATGTCCCCAGGAGGCCCCAAGGGTTCTGGGTGTAGTGAATGCCCTAGGGGTGGGGACCCAGCCCAGTGGGTAGCAGCTGACATATTTTCCATGGATTGGCACAGGGGCAGCCGCGCTGTCAGGAGCCGTCACCCACACAGTGTCCACAGCTGTGATCGTCTTCGAGCTGACAGGGCAGATCTCTCACATCCTGCCCGTCATGATCGCTGTGATCCTGGCCAACGCCGTGGCCCAGAGCCTCCAGCCATCCCTCTATGACAGCATCATCCGTATCAAGAAGCTGCCCTACCTCCCTGAGCTGGGCTGGGGCCACCACGAGTGAGTCTGTGTCCCCTGCTGTAACCCCAAATCCCCTGCATGCAGAAGGGGAGGGCTGGCATCACCATTTCCCTCCCGGCACAGGAAATACAACGTGCGGGTGGAGGACATCATGCTGCAGGACATCCACTACGTCACCCTCAACTGCAAATACCGGGACCTGCAGCACGTTCTGCAGAGCACCAAGATGAAAAGCCTGCCGCTGGTGGAGTCTGCTGGTGAGACGTGGGCAGGGGCTCTGCCGGCACCCATCCCAGCTGTGGCTGTGCCAGGGTGGCAAGGGTGGGATGGAGAAAGGGGTGTCAGGAGCCAACATGCCTCCCTGCCACCGGCAGAGTCCATGATCCTGCTGGGCTCCATCGAGCGGGCACAGGTAGGGGCTCTGCTCGGCCAGCAGCTCAGCCCCCAGCGCCGGCTCCTGGCCTTGCGGCACAAGGTGCTGGCTGAGGATGGACACCGGCCTTCCGACGCCAGCATTCGCTTCCAGGTGAGTGAGATGGCTGCCTCGGGGGATACCTGGCCATGCTGCCCCCCACCACCATCCCACCACTCCCCCTCCCCCCCGCTGCAGATCAGCACAGAGACCTCCTCGGGTGCCCCCACCCGTGTCTCCCCTCGCAAGCCCCTGAAGCCAGCACTGAAGCGGGTGCCCAGTGGCCCAGTCGAGAGCCTCACAAGTGAGTATGCACCCAGCCTCTCGGACCCCACTTGTGCCCCTCTGCTGACACTTACTCCCCATCTGCAGCTGGCACCACCGACCATGCTGGCATTGCCCTCAAGAACCTCTTCTGTGCCAACACCACCACAGAGCCCACCGAGGTGAGTGCCTGGCCCTACCTAGCCCTGCCCATCCCCACCTAGCCCATTCTGACATCCTTTCTCATCACTCCCATCCCTTTTCATCTCTTCACACTCCTTGCCCACTCCTGCTCACCTTTTCTCATTCCTGCCTATTCCTTTCCATTCTTTCTCATCCATGCCTCATCCTGCCCAGCCTTGCTCATACTTATCCCATCCTTTTCCATTCCTCCTCAACCATGCTTGCCTTGCCCTTCCCTTCCCTTCCCTTCCCTTCCCTTCCCTTCCCTTCCCTTCCCTTCCCTTCCCTTCCCTTCCCTTCCCTTCCCTCCCTTCCCTTCCCTTCCCTTCCCTTCCCTTCCCTTCCCTTCCCTTCCCTTCCCTTCCCTTCCCTTCCCTTCCCTTCCCTTCCCTTCCCTTCCCTTCCCTTCCCCTTCCCTTCCCCTTCCCTTCCCTTTCCCTTCCCTTCCCTTCCCTTCCCTTCCCTTCCCTTCCCTTCCCTTCCCTTCCCTTCCCTTCCCTTCCCTTCCCTTCCCTTCCCTTCCCTTCCCTTCCCCTTCCCCTTCCCCTTCCTTTCCCTTTCCCTTTCCCTTTCCCTTTCCCTTTCCCTTTCCCTTTCCCTTTCCCTTTCCCTTCCCCTGACATCACTGCCATGCCCTAACACCACTGTCTCTCCCCATGTGGTGCTAGGCCCAGGGCATGGCCTATCGCAAGGCCAAACGCGTCCGTATTTCCATTGTGGTAAGCTGCAGCCAATCACAGGCTGGGCACAGCCCCTCTCAGCTAATTGGAGCCCAGCATGGATTTTCTGCACCAATCAGGGGCCTGGCAAGATTCCCCTTGGCCACTCATGTTCAGCCTATGTGTGTGTGGCCAACCTCAGACTTCCTGATTCTGCTCAGCCAATCACTGTGTGCGTTCTCCCAATCTCAGTCTTTGGTGGCCAATCATACTGTGACCTGGAGGGCCTTGGCCAGCCACAGCCATGGGATTTTCCCCACTTTTCTCAGCCAATCATAGCACAAGCTGCATTCTGTCCAGCAATTACAAGCTGGGCTTGTCCAATCTTGGCCAATCACAGTGTGGCCTTTGTCCTCTCAACCAATCTTGTTACCTGACTGGTGCTCTACCCACGTTCTGCCTGCTCCCTGCCTGCATGTGCTGCCTTCACCCCTTCCAGGTGCTGCTGCCTGCCCCTCGCTGAACCCTGCACACTCCCTGCCCCTCTCTGCCACCAACCTGCCTGCCCTGCCAGCCTGCTCAAGTTCATGCATCTTTTGCAGGAGGAGATGGATCCAGGTGACAGGATGACCCCAGCAGAGGTGAGGATTGAGCAGGAGCAGGCAGGACTCTCCTGCCCACAGGGACCTGGAAGATCCCAAGAGGGTGCTGATGGATGACCTTAATGTACCCATAACAGTGGGTGTAGGGGTAGTGGTTTTCTTCCATCTTGTGAGGCACACACCCCCTCACCCTGCCCCATGGCATTCCCCCCATCAGATCCTGGAGTGGGAGGAACAGCAGCTGGACCAGCTGGTAGACTTCAGCAGCGCCAAGATTGACCCTGCACCCTTTCAGCTTGTGGAGCACACCTCGCTGCACAAGGTGAGACCTTGCTTCTTTGGACCTCAGACCAGTTTCCCCTCCAGGCCTCCAACTCAGCCTTTTCTCCCCACAGACCCACACTATCTTCTCGCTGCTGGGCCTGGATCACGCATACGTCACCAGCATCGGGCGCCTGGTGGGCATGGTGTCCCTCAAGGAGGTGAGAGGGGGCAGTGAGGTCAGAGGGCATGGTCCAGAGCCCCAGAGCCCCCAGTATATGGGTTTGGGGTTCCTGCAGCTGCGCAAGGCCATCGAGGGCTCGCTGACAGCCAAGGGGGTGAAGGTTCGCCCACCACTCGCCAGCTTCCGAGACAGCACCGCCAGCACCAGCGAGCCTGACACCACAGCCCTGCGCCAGCTCTGGGACCGCCACCAGCACCACGCCATGCCCCGCGAGGCCGGTCCCAGGGGTGATGAAGACAACAACACTCCCAAGGGCTAATGGGACAGGATGCCCCCCCCAGGTGCCACAGGGACCCTTGGCAGGTGACAGGGGATACTTGCTCTGTGCCCACCCATACCGGGCTCGGCTTAAGGGTGGGAACTCTCAATCCAGTGCCTCTGCCCCCTCCCTCTTCCAGGGGCTGGCCAGGTGTGCCCCAGCCTACCCTGACTTCCCTGTCAGCTCTTGGGGCTTCCCACTTCACTACCTCTTCCCACCTCGGCCCCTAGTGCCCTCTAGCACAGCCACCACCCTCACACCTGCTGCCTACAGGTGCCACAATGTCCCTGCTCAGGGTGGTATGAGCACATGGGTGGGCACTGCACTCCTCCTCAGCACCTTGTGGCTGGGAAGGGGGGGAGGGTGTCCTTCTGTCTCTCCATTTCACACCCCTCTCCATGTAAATACAGAGATTTTTATATTAATTTAATAAAAGGACTTTATAAACAGAGCAGGCACAGAGGGGCTGGAGGTGGGCAGAGGGCACAGCCAGCAGACACCAGCCAAGCCTCCACATAATGCTGGGGTTGGCATCGCTTGAGGCAAAAAGCCTTTTTTACCCAGTGCCAGCTCACAGCGTGGCCTCACTGCGGTACAGCAGCTGTGGGGACTCGCCAGGGCGAGAACCAACACGGCGCCGGGCAGTGATCACCAGTGTGCCACCCTCCGTGAGGGCACAGCTCACCGACAGCGGGTCCATGTCCTCAGGCAGCTGGCATTTGTGGGTGAAGGTGTCACAGATGGTGCCATCCTCAGCCACCTATCGGGAGGCAGCACATTCTGTTACCCCGGTGTTAGCAACGGGGCAGCTCCCAGCCACCACAGCTCCAGCAAGGGAAATCAAGAGGGCAGTGACTCAAAGGCCATTCCCAGCTTCCCTGCCAGCAGGGAGCAGCTTAAAGTTACCTCAGTCTTCCAGGGTGGGATAATTTCCAGCTAGCTCTGTGCCAGCCTGTTCCAAATTGCCTCACACCACAATGGGGCAGGAGTTCCCAATTACCCCATTCTCAGTGAGCACAGCTCCCAGTTACCCCGGTGCCATCAAGGGCAATTCCCAGTTACTATGGGGCAGGACTCCTATTACTCTATGATGTCTGGGGCAGGGGATTCTGCCTCCCTAGGGGGCCTCACCTTCTCAGCCCGGATGGCGACGTGGCAGTTGGAGGTGGTCACTACGATATCAGGGGGCTCGAACTGGCTGACGTCAGCTACCACCTGGTAGGTGTCACCCTGAGCACGCACCCAGGTGCCCAGGCTGCAGGGGTACATGGCACCTGGAGACCCTGCAACCATTGGGGGAATGATGGGAACAGGGGCATGGGGGCATGGCAGTCAGGGGCTAGGGCACTGAAGGGGGTGTGGAAAAGACTGGTGACACCAAGGAGGGCAGTTCAGGGTAGCAGTGGCTGTGGTGGATTGCAGGGAGAACTGGGAGCCCTAGGAATATGGGGGTTACTGAGTGGTCTGAGGTGGGAATCTAGGGGTAGCAGGAAGCACTGGGAGGTCTGGGGGCACTAGACAATTTGGGAACAGCAGAGAAATGGTGCAGGAGGCTGGAGACACAGGGGACAGCCAGAGAAGTCTATGGGGAGTGGGGTGGGCATTGGGATTACTGGAAGGTTCTTTGGGTGTACAAGGAAAGTGGCAGGCTGGCAGAGTACACTAAGGGATCTGGGGCACAGGGGATGCTGAGGACATAAGGGCAGCTAGAAAGATTTGGGGAGGTGGGAAAGAACATGGAGGGGTCTGGGACCACGAGGCTGAGAAGGGTTTGGAGAGAGGGAAGATGGAGGGACAGTGGGCCTGGGGAAGGCAGGGACACTGGGAGTACTGGGGAATTTTGGGGGAGGGCAGCCAAGAGGCACCACAGGCATAGTTGGGGCTCCCCTCCCAGCCCCCCCACTCTGCGTTGAGGGGATGCCATGCTGCACCCAGGCACAGGGCAGCTGGATAACCCTTGGTGGAACACCCTCTGGGGTAGCAGGGATCCCCCACCCCCTCCAGTCCCCAGTACCTGGGTACCCAAAGGCCTCGTGCGCCCGTGCCCCGAAGGGCCCACGCCGCAGGTCACCCTCGAAGCAAGGCTCTCCGTGCCCTTGGCCGTAGGCACGGTACGTGGAGGCTGAGCCAAGAGAGGCCATGGTGCCTGCTGCTCGTGCTCCCCAAAGACTCAGCCGCGGGCAGGGGGCCGGCCGACTGTCACCACTGCCACCACGATGCCCATAATTAGGCACCCCGGCCCCAGGAATGTGAGATAAGGGTTGAAGCCTCACCGTCACCCTGCGGGGCCATGAAAGGGGACGTGCTGCTGCGACCCACCTCAGCTCTCCAAGGAGGAGGAGGAGGTGCCCCCACCTGCAAGAAGAGGGGCCCCGCATAGTGCTCACACAATGGACTTTATTGGAGACCTGGCAGGATGGAGGAGCAGGGGTGCCAGGGTGTGGGCACCCCATGGGTACCCCACTGCAGCGGGGTGGGGGAGCTCAGGCACATGCATACCCACTCCCAGGTGTGCTCTCACACACACACACGCAGAGCAAAGCTCCCCCCACCCCTCCGCGGGCACCTCGGGTTCCCCAGCCCATCCCAGTGCCATGGGGAGAGTCCACTGTCCCCAGAAAGGTATTGGTGGTGAGTGGCAGGGAGCCTATCAGGGGTGGCCTGATGCCCCCTGAATCCCCCTCACAGCTTAGCCATGCAGGGAGATGGGATCCAGCCCCACACCAGGCACCCTACAGCAGAGAAAGGGGAACAGATCCTGTACTCAGTGGGGGTTGATGGGGGGTACTGGAGCAGTGCAGGAGCACGGGTTTAGAGGGTGCTGTGGGCACCTCGAGGGGTGGGGTCTGGCAGGCTGTGGCTGGGCTGGGCAAGGAGCAGCATGCAGCTGGCAAGTAGCCCCAAGAGAACACATGCCATGCAGGAAGGGGGGGCATAAGCATTGGCAAAAACTGGCATTCCTCCCACAAACGACGTGCCCAGAACTCTGGCACAGCCCTATGGAGCCCCCGAGCCAGGGTGCTACTCCCAGCCAGGATGGGGGGCTGGTCGCCCTTCATGTAGGCACTTGGTTCCCTGCTAGGGGTGAGTGACTCAGGGACAGAGGCATCAGTTCCGCCACCTCTCCCCTCTCTCCACCCCGTGTTGCCCAGCGGCAGACTTGGGGGACCCTGGTTGGACTTAGTCCCCTGACACAGGGCTGGCTTGGGACTGTTGTTGCTGGTGGCCCAAAGTCCCCAGTCTGGGGGCCTGTGGCCACTCGGCCCCCACTCCACAGTCCCCCTGTATCAGCCCCACACAAGTACAAAAGTATAGAAAGCCCTGGCACCATGGCACATCCACAGCGCCCCCCTCCCACCCCCAAACCCCCTGGCACCCCCAACTGCCCCATGCCCTGAGGCAGCAGTTCACAGTTTAAAACTCGGTCCAATAAAAGCCATCTGGGGAAAGAGGAGAAAAGCCCCCCTGCTCCCCTAATGCCCCCCACCCTGAGCAGAGGGTGCTGGGCATGGGGTGGGGGCACCCACAAGATGCTCAGAGAGGTTTAGCCATGCCAATGGCAGGGGGGGGGACACACACCCATGCCCAGAAGGGGAGCCCAGGGCAGTTTGAGGGGGGAACATGCGAAAAACCAGCCCCATAGATTCAGTCCCATTGATTTTAGGGGGCACATCTGGGCATCAGGGTGGGGGTCAGACCCCCCCAAGCCCTTCCCTATGCCCCTTCCCCGCTTTCATGCAAAAATCCAGGAGGGCAACAATGTGGCCAAGCGGGGCTTGAGCATGGTGGGGGCATACTGGCTGGGGGGGCTGTATTGGCCTCCCCAGCCCCCACCCCGTGCCCAGATAATGAGGGGGAGCAGCGGCAGCGCCCATCCCTTGCCCAGCAGGGAATCCAGCCGGAGGGCAGCAGTGGCAGGGCTGGACCCCTGTCAGGAGATGCAGGGCACCCCAGTGGGGCATCAGGGCTCTTCGGCCTCCTCCTCTTCCTCCAGCGATGCCACCCCAGAAGACGCAACATCAGAGACTTTCCGTCGGAGTGGGAAGTCCTTGCTCAGCACCACCTCATCCTCAGCGGGTGAGAGGCAGGCTTCGGCATAGGACACGGAGTAGAGGGAGTCCTGGCACCGGAGCCGTGCCAGGCCCCGCAAGGCACTTTGGCTGGCCGGGGGGGGCAACTTGGGCAACAGCAGGTCCTCGCCCCCAAAGGTGCCCAGCAGTTTGGCAGTGAGTTCAGAGGGGGACACCATCTCCAGGCTGCAGAGGCTGGAGCAGAGGGTTTCAGGAGAGAGGGTGTGCGAGGAGTCACTCTCGGGTTCACAGGAACCATGCCGCACACCCAGCTGGCACAGGTGGCCCTGCAGCAGGTCTCGGAGCAGTGCGCTGGCAGGCACCGTGCTGGGCAGCTCTGCAGGAAAATGGGATGCCTGGTGTCAGTCCAAGGCTGATGGCATTGGGGCTTGCCAGCTGCCCCTCACTCTGTATGCCCCAGGTTGGGAGCAGTGGGATGGGAGCAGCACTGTGCTCCCTTTGCCCAAAGTGCTGCGTGTGTGGCACTGGTGATCATCAAAGGAAAAGTAAAATGCACTCTGGCACCAGAGACGGTGTCATACCGAAGCTCTTTCCCATCTCTGACACAGGCATTGCTTGCCATAGTGTCAGGCATGGGCACCCTCCCATAAAGGGGTGACCAAGCACCAGGCAGCCTGCTCCGTCAAATCTTGGCACCAGCAAGAGGATTCTGACACCAGGGCAGGTGCCCGATCCCTGTGGCACTCACCAGTGGGCTGGGAGCTCTCCGTGGAGGGCATGAAGTCCTCGTCGTAAGACTCATCATTTGAATCGTCCCCATCCACTGAGGACCAGGCTCTCAGCTTGGCCTCGGCGATGGCAAACTGCTCTGCCACTCCTGGCGTGGGACAGGCGTGGGTCACTAGCGCACTGAAAGGTGTCCCCAGAATCCCCCTGCCCAGCACCTCTGTACCCATGGTGATGTAGCATGCATGCATGCATGGATGGATGGCCAAATCATAGAATCATAGGGTTGGGGTTGGAAGGGACCTGAAGGATCACCTAGTTCCAACCCCCCTGTCGTGGGCAGGGAAACCTCACACTAGATCAGGTTGCTCAAAGCCACATCCAGCCTGGCCTTAAAAACCTCTAGGGATGAGACTTCCACCACCTCCCTGGGTAACCTCTTCCAGTGCCTCACCACCCTCATGGTGAAGAACATCCAATCTGAATCTATCCATTTCTATTTTTGTTCCATTCCCCCTAGTCCTATCATTGCCTGACACCCCAAATAGTCCCTCACCAGCTTTCTTATAGGCCCCCTTAAGATACTGGAAGGCCACAGTAAGGTCTCCTCCTCTTCTCCAGACTGGATGAATGAATGGATAAATGGATGGAAACAACCTTCTCTGCCACCCCTGCCCTCAGTCATAGCGGAGGAGTGTGGCTGCCAGCCATGAACCACAGAGTGCCCACCAGCAGCAAAGCGTGCCTCCTGCTCGCCCTCACTCAGGTGGCAGTAGGAGCTGAAGGCGCTCTCCAGGGCAGTGGGCGACTCCACTGGTTTGCACCAGCCCTTCCACTCGATGAGGTGGGCGACCCGGCCCTGTGCCATGGCTGTCGGCTTTGTCACATGCTCCTTCACCACCTGTGAGATGCCTGCAAAACACACCCCCGCCATGAGCACCCCCTGGGCAGCCTAAGACCCCTCCACAGAGCCCACACACCCCCACCCACACACTCCCATGCCCTCCTCTCAGGTGCCACCACGAACTCCATGGGACATCTTGAGCATCCAAAACCCCAGAGTGCCCTCCCCACAATGCCCAGCTCCCTCACCCAGAGGAGAGTTCCCCCCCACACACTTCCCTGATTGCCTCTGCCAGGCTCCCCCACACCGAGCGGTTACCGTGCAGCGAGGAGCGGGCCAGGGCAGCAATCTCCTGGATTGTCAGCGCGCGCCGCGATTTGGGCAGCATCTCGACAGTGTCCTCAACATTGACCTGCAGGAGCAGGCAGAGGCATCACAGCCTTCAGCCCCCCTGTCCATCCCCTGCCACGCCCCCACACCCCATGCCCCAGGAGGGATCTTAGGGCATCTGTGCACACTCACACATTACAGGCACACATGTGTGCGGAGAGATGGCAACAGCCATTCCGCCATACAGGGCGCTGGGCAGGCACACAGCCATGCCCACGTGCACTCTGCCTCGCTGGCAGAACAGGTGCACACACCTGCACACAGAGCTGCTCAGCACACACTCACCTGCCCACATAACAACATGCACACACACACAGGTGCTCGTGCACACACACCGGCCATACACACACGTACTGCAGGCAGGGTCTTCCTGACACCCATACTGCAGGCAGAGTCTTCCTCACACATGCTGCAGGCAAGGTCTTCCTCACACACATGTTGTAAGCAGGGTCTTCCTCACACACATGCTGCAAGCAGAGTCTTCCTCACACATGCTGCAGGCAAGGTCTTCCTCACACATGCTGAAGGCAAGGTCTTCCTCACACACGTGTTGTAGGTAGGGTCTTCCTCACACACATGCTGCAGGCAAGGTCTTCCTCACACATGCTGAAGGCAAGGTCTTCCTCACACACGTTGCAGGTAGGGTCTTCCTCACACACATGCTTCAGGCAGAGTCTTCCTTACATACATGCTGCAGGAGGAGTCTTCCTCACCGTGTACACACAGGATACTCCTACACACGTGCACACTTGCTGTACACACTCCGTGTGTGCACACACACTCACCACACACCTGCAACGGTCACAAACCTGCATGCATACCCTGTGCTAGTTGGTGGCACCAAGTGTATTGTCCCCCAGCTTGTGTGCACGCACACGTGCATGCAAGGCCACCACAGCTGGGCTCCAGAACCTGCCGTGCCATAACACTCTGCAGCGTGCCCCCATTGCCCATCTGGGCTACACCAGGCCCGAAGCCCACGGCCACGGGGGAAGTGATGTGGGATTTGGAGACGCGCAACAAATTGCATTGCCATGGCAACGAGGCACCGTGGACTGATTTCTCCCAGGATACAGCCCTGCTCATGGCTGACGTCAGAGCAGCCCCAGAGCTGGCTGCGAGCTGGCAGGACCAGGCGGGCAGCAGAGCCCTGCACAGCCCCAGCCAACGCTGGTGCCCCACTATGGAGGGTGGGCACATGGGCACAGCGGTACCTGGAGGAAGTCCTGGCTGTCGAAGGAGGCCTGGTGCACCAAGCGGGGCAGCGGGCGGGCAGCACTCAGCGGTGACAGAGCTTTCACCTCCTTCCACTCCACGCACAGCGTCGTGTCCACAGCCACTGTAGGAAGAGCCTAGGAGATGTCAGCACTCTCATCCCCCTGGCAGCCCCCTCAGCTCCCCCCCACCCGGGGGTAGCAGCTTCTTGCCCTGTCTGAGATTAGACACAACTCATCGTGGGGACACTCTGGAGCAGCCGGGTGCTGCGGCATGGGTGACTCACGCCTGGGCAACTCTTCCACCTGTGTCAGCGGTAACGCACAGCCCCAGCCTGGCACCAGGGACTGGGTGCCCATCCTGGCTTGGCAGCTATT
Source organism: Indicator indicator (assembly GCF_027791375.1). NCBI lineage: Eukaryota > Metazoa > Chordata > Aves > Piciformes > Indicatoridae > Indicator > Indicator indicator. The sequence continues at coordinate 20,302,091 of NC_072022.1, read as the reverse complement.
TTGAGAGTGGTGGGGGCAGGTGGACTAGGTTAGTGGGGAGTAGACTGGGACAGGCACTGCCTGCATGTAGGTATGTGGCGCTGGGCCATGCTCTGGGGGACTGGCACTCCTTCACCATCTCAAAAACCTCCCTCCCCACTTCTCCATCTCTGGGGCAGGAAGAAAATAAGTAAAAAAGGATAGGGGCAATAAAAGCACCAGCAGCCATCCTCCACCCCAGCAGCCTGACCTGCTAGCACATCCCAAACAGATGACTCCCCACCCCCTTGGACTCTGACTCCCAAGCACTCTGGCCGGTGAGGGTCCTCTCCACTGCAGCTCCCAAGCCATGCCAGCCCCTGAGGTGCCAGGGCAGGATGTCCCCAAGAAGCCTTACTCCCTAGGCACCAAGGTGGGCCCAGCTGACATGGTAAAGTGAGATATGGGGCAGCCAAGCACTGATTCCCCAAACCTCTCTCTGGGGGTAGCCTCTGACTCCTCAAGAAACTGCTAATAGCATCACCCCTAGCTGTGGACAGGCACACCCCATAGTGACATCCTGGCATTGACATCCCCACCCCTGTAGCAACAACATCCCCAGAGCACCCCCATCGTATCTGCACCACCCCCAGCGTATCTGCACCACCCCCAGCACTGCCTGAGCCCTCACCAGGCCCAGCCCCCAAAACAGCCCTGGATCATAGCTGCAGCCCCCCCCATCATCCTCATCCCTCCTGCAGCACCCTCAAGGCATATGCAGCACCCCCACGGCACCTAATTGGCACCTTCAACACCCTCCTACAAGCCTCCATAGCTCCTCCAACAACCCCTCAAGCACTTCTACCTCGTTTCACAGCATCCCCATACCCTCCCACAGCTCTCTGACCAGCACCCCAGTCCCACACCACCTTCCCAGTCCCCTGCACCACCCACCTACTCTTCCAAAGCTGCACCCCCAGCCCCTCCCACCCCCTGCCCATCTTCACTTCCCATATCTTCCCCATACCTCTTGGGCCATGCAGCTGCCCCAGCATAGCACCCACAAGCCCCAAACCCCCACCTGCCTATAGCCCCCATTCCTCTATACATGCCTGAGCCTCCAGAGCTCCTCAAGCTCCCTGTATTCTCCTTTGCTATCTTTAGGCACCTTAACCCTCTGTGCCCACCTTCCTATTTCCATACTTCACCATATCCCCAGCCCCCATAGCCTCAGTAAACACCCCTATACACACAGCCCCAAGACCTCCTCAGCTCCCCCATAGCCGCCCCCATCTTCCACAGCCCTCAAAGTCCCCAATACCTTAATTGCACCACCCATCTCCCCCTCCAGCAGCCTCCCCACAGCCCCCACATCCCCCGTTCCCAGAACCCTCTACTGCCCCCGAGCCTAAACCCCTCTACGGACCCCAAACCCCCCAAGACCGCCCTTCCCCGGCCGCTCACCCACCGATGGTGGTTTTGGAGCCGATGCAGCCCATGCTCCCGGGGGGGGCCCGGTGCGGGCACTACCGTCGGCTCCGCGCAGCCCCCATCGCCCCCCGACCGCATGGGCGGCCCCAGGCAGCGGCCGCGCACCACCGGAGGCTGTTACCGGGTCGGGCCGCGATACCGGAGCCCCGAGTGGTGCCTGCGTCGGGCCGGAGACCAGCACGTCCAGAGACGTCACTGCTGAAGGAGGAAGAGGAGGGAGAGGGGAAGGCGGGAGAGGGGAGGGAGATGGGGAGGAAGAGGAGGAGGATGGAGAGACCGAGGGAGGAGAAGGAAAGCTGGGGAAGAGGAGGGCATGGGGAATGAAGGATGAGGGAGGAAGGAAGAGGAGGCTGGGTGAGAGGGAGGCTAGGAGGAAGGAGACAGAAGGGGGGTGAAGGCAGATGGGGAGGATGAAGAAAGAGGGGGACTGAAGGAAAAGGGAGATGGAGAAGGGGCGGGGGGATGTGTGAAGAGAGGAAGGTTGGAGGCAGAGGAGGGGGCTGAAGAGCAGAGGAAGGCCGGTCACCGCGGAGAGCGCCGTGCCAGCACCGCGGACAGCGCCGCCCCGCCCCGCCCCGCCCGGCCAGGGCCCCCCAACTGCGAGCCCCGGTCGAGACAAGGAACCCTCAGCTGCGTGGCAACCCTAGCACTGCCCACGAAAGGGGATCCATTCCGCCCTGCACCGAGGGGCTGCTGGTATGAACGGGGCACATAGTCCCTGGCAGAGGGCTGGGGGTCCTGCCTCGCTGTGGCTGGGTTTGGGGCAGGGGGGTGCAGGCTTTGGGACATCACATCTGACAGCACCACAGCGACCTCCGCTGCAGGAGATACAGCCCAGCAGTGATGCCAGGCTGCTGGGTTAACTCGCAGCCAGAGCTCTGTTCATTCTGAAACCTAATGATGGCAATTAATGCTGCAGCACCCTTCCCTAGCACAAAGGAGCACAGGAGGGCACTGTCAGGGTGCCACCCCACTCCTGGGCAAGCAGAGCACCCCAGGGGCCTCCCTCTTTACTCACTCACTCCCAGGCAGGGGTGGGGGAGAGCCCTGGCCTGTATCCCACACAAACATACACAGGCCCTGCCGGCCTTTCCCTGCCAACCACTTCCCAGCATTAGTGGTGTCAGGGCTGCAGCTCAGACAGATCAGCCTCTAATCTAAGGAACAGCCTCCAGTTAATTATTCTATACCCTCTGGGCCATGGCCAGGGTGACTCAGCATGAGGCAGCCCAACACAAAGACCAGTCCCCCTTGATGTGGTCCAGCCTCTCTTCTCAGATAAGACACCCCACCAGAGACCCCCACGTAGGGCCATAGGCAGCCTAAGGTGGGCACAGATCCAGCCCTCGTCCCAGCCCCAGGGTGGGCAAGGGGGCACGTACCAACTTGCCTTGAGGTACCAGGGCAGGCTGGCCCCCTGCCCGGGCTCAAGGCTGGCACACCCCCATGCCAGCCCAGGCACAAGAGACATGGGACAGGGTGGGCGGCAACAGCGGCACACGGGGGCGTTATTTAGCAATGTTCTTTTATTTCCAGTTTTAAGGTGAAAAGATGCCTTTAAATCTTCAATTAAATACTCCATAAAGAAAAAAAAAAAAAAAGGCAAAAAAAATTATTTACAAATTCACGTGACCAGTAATTGAATCCTTGCTTTAATAATTACACGTGCGGCTCGTCACATCCGGCGCTCTATAAATACAGGGGACGCGGATGGGGGGGGGGCCGCCCCGTTGCTTGCCCAATTGTGGCCTTAAACATTTGGAAAGGAGGATGGGAGGGGACCTTTGGGAGGGGATTGGTGGTGGGGACAGCCTGGCCCAGAGAGAAGGGGTCACCCCTCCTCTCCTCCCCTCCTCTCTTCCCCAGCATCCTCTCCCCAGGTGTCAAGAGCAGGAGCTGGGGTGGGAAAAGATTTATATTTAAAATAAAAAACCAGGGGGGGAAAGGGGGGTAAGGGGGGTGTCCAGGCAGTGATGGAGGAACAGAGAGGACAGGGGAGAGGAAGAAATCACGCTCCTGACCCCAAACCAAATTTAATAAGTTTATATATATATAATCTCTCTATATTTCAACAAGAAGTGGGGAGGAGGAAGAAGAGGGGGGGAAAGGGGGAGATAACATCCCCATCCTGTCCCCTCTCCCCATGACATGAGTCTGGGGGTGCTCTGACCCACTCCTGAAGACCTGGTGTGCCTGCGCTGGGAGGGAGGGGAAGACGGCAACAGCCGTCTCCATCAGCATCCATTTATTATCATCATGACAAACTATTACAGGCCTCTCAAACAGAACCGGGACAGAAAAGAGAGAGAGTGGAAGAGAACCGAAAAGAGGGAGGCCTGTGGCGGGCACAGAAGTCCCTTGGCCCTAGCATCAGCAAGTCCGGAAGGGGGGCCAGGAGTGGGAGAGGATGGAGTCACTCCCCCGGGTGCCTCGCTCTCTCTCTCCCCACTTCCTCCTCCTCCTCACAGCTGTTCAGTTGTTGTCCGACTCATCCTCTGCTTCCCGAAGCCAGGTGAAAAAGGCTGTCACTGATTTGAGAGCCACCCCTTTGCCCTGCTGCTCAGATGGGTCCTTGCTGGACTCCCACTTGTAGAAAGCCTCTTCCTTGATGACGTCCTCATCATAAAGGGCATCAAAGAACATCCGCAGCAGGTCTAGGTAAGGGGGAACAAAGGGGTACTCTGCTAATCCCCAGCCACCAGCCACCCTGGCTCAGGTGGGGATGCACCTGCCACCCCCTCTTCAGCCTACCCATCCCACAACACTCACTGGGAGGCTGGTCCAACTTCAACACCAATGCTTGCAGGGCATAGAGTGCTTGGAGCTCCTTCTGTTCGTCCCGCAGGTACTTCTGCAGCAGCTTGGCCTGGTTGCGGATGACCATGGCATCCACGCGGTACGGGTTCTCAACTGTGGGAGATGGGATGTAAGAGGGGAGGCACCGTGAGCTGGGGGACCCCTTCCCATCTCACCCTGGTACTCACAGATGATGGCTGAGTGGCACACAGATGTCATCAGGGCCCTGATAAACGTGTTGGATGAGACCTGCTGCTCACTCAGGTTGGCCTAGAGGAGGGAAGGTTGAGCGGTTGTGAAGTCAGGAGGACGCTGAGGAGTTCCTGGGCCCACAGGTGCTGTGCCCACACACTCACCTCAATCCAGTCATGTATTCTTTGGTTGTTTGGGTTCTCCTTCAGCAGTTTATCCATTTGCTTGCACAGCTCCTCTGAGGTTAGCTCCTTGTGGCTCGGCATGTCCGAGCTGTCCCCCATTGTGTACTCCAATTTCTGGGAGGAGTGGGCAGAGACGTTAAAAGCAGCACAGGGGAACGCCATGCTCCTGGCAGCAGGACCCCCCCTAGGTCCACCTGCTACAGCTTGGCTCTGCCTTGCTACCACTGGGCTCCCACCTGGTCTGTGACAAATTTGTTGACATCCTGGTCTTCGGGCAGGAATTCCTTCCAGCTCAGACCTCCGTCCCGCCACAGCTTGCCTACGGTCTTCTGGCTCTGCAGGACAGACAGACAGCATCAGCACTGCATGCCTTCTATCTCCAGAGACAGGGATACTGTGGCTTGGCCATGCCATCTCCACAACCCAGGCACTGCTAGAGATCATAGAATCACAGCATGTTTTGCACTGGAAGGAACCTTAAGTAACATCTGGTTCCAATCCCCCTGCCATGGGCAGGGACATCTTCCACCAGCTCCATCCAATTTGGTCTTGAATATTTCCAAGGAATGGGCATCCACAACTTTCCTGGGCAACCCATTCCAGTGTCTCATCACCATCACAGTAAAGAATTTCTTCCTTATCTTTAATCTAAATCTACTCTCTTTTTAGTTTAAAACCATTACATTGTGTCCTGTTGCAACAAGCCCTTGGTTAAGAAATCTGTTGCCATCTTTCCTGTAGGCTCCCTTTAAGTACTGGAAAGCTGCTATAAAGTCTCCCTGGAAACTTTGCTTCTCTGTGCTAAACAACCCCAACTCTTCCACAGCCTGTTCTCATAGGGAAGGTGCTCCAGCCTCCTGACCATCTTTTACAGCCCTCCTCTGGTGCTGCTTGAGCAGTTCCATGCCCTTACACTGGGACCCCAGTACTGAACACAGTAATCCAGGTGGGGCCCCACCAGAGCAGAGAAGGATGTCCCCTGCCACCCCCTCTGGTGGCAGAAGGGTTCAATCCCTGCATTGTCCCAAACAAGTTGCCAGTTCCCCAAGGCAGCAGCCAGCAGCTATGCATGCCCCATGCACTTACCATGCTCTTGCACAGCAAGCCCAGCACCTCAACCAGCAGCGTGGTGGCCTTCCCAATGGGCACCAGAGGCTTTGTTATCTCTCTGTGGGGCACAACAGCACTGGTTGAACTATCTGCCCCCAGGAACCTCCCTGGGACTCCACAGCAGCCCCACAGAGGGGCATAGCCCCCACCTGAACAGCTCCTCCATGGGGATGCCTTCCTCTTGCAGAATGGGGGTGATGAGCTCAGCCAGGTACAGCCATATGTGCGGGATGTCGATTTCCATGTCTTCTGCAATCTCCAGGATCTCCCTCAGCCTGCAGAGCAGAGTAGGGCCATTGGGATCCAGCAGCTCCCATGCTCTCAGTGGCAAGGGACCTCAGGAAGTCTCAGTGATAAGCCCTGGTGTCAAGGCAGCTCAGGGACCAGGTGGCCCCAGCCCCTCACCCTTTGTAGTACTGCTCCTTGGAGAGCGTGCCTGCCTTCACCAGCTGGCATAGCAAGATCCCCATGTGCTCACGGGTGATGGTGCTCCTCTCCAGCGTGGACTCAATGCCATTCTGCACGAAGATGTAGAGCAACGAGGGGCTGCCCAGCTCCTGCACACACTGCAGGGCCTCCTGCAGCGAAAAGAGGAGGTCAGTACAGTCCCACGGCCAGCCCCACTTCTTCATCCAGGCACTATTAACACCCTGCCCAACTGCCCAGGGAAGCGGATGGTGTGTTACAGGGGACATATGGTGCTGTGCCCGGCTGGCTCCCTCCTCTCACCTTCATGTCATTGATATGCAGATACTCCTCTATGATGGCCTTGGATTTCTTCTCCAGCTCCTCTTCTGACAGTGCAGGCTTGGGGGATGCTGTGGGAGCTGCTGGCTCTTGCTTAACTGCAAGAGAGAGCAAGGGTGAGGCACTGCCTGGGAGAGGCAGAGCCCCAGGCTGCAGCCAGACCCCCAGGACACCACTCCTCCCCAGCTCACCGGTATCTCGGCTCCTGTCGCGTTCCTCTGTCATACTAGCAGCCTTGCGCACGGCCTCAGGGCCACTCTGCTTCTCTCGTTCTCGGCTCCTGTCTTCCGTCTCTTTGCTGAAGCTCCTCTTGGTGAGGGCAGACCTGTTCCTGTCTGCTCGCTCCCCCCGGTCAGGGCGCTCCAAGCGGTCACTGCCCTTCTCTAAACGTGATTCCCGGTCTCCTCTGTCCCCAGCCTTCTCTGATCTGTCACGGCTGGAGCTGCTCCTGGGTGGGAGGAGGACAGACACGAAGTCAAGAACCCATCACCACTCTCCCTGACCACAGATGGCAGAGCTCTGTAAGGCAAAGCTGTCCCACTCTCCAGTGATCTCTTCTTGCATGTGACCATCCTCAGAGGAAAACACTTAACCCTGTTTCTCCCCTGTTCCAGCTCGTGCCCTTTACTTTCACTCTGTGTCTTGGCATGGCTCAGCAGACTCCGGCCAAGCACAGCCTGCTGCAGACTGTAGTGAGATCACACTTTGATTCCCACTTCTCCTCAGCAAACCCAATTGGACTTGGTGCTCCAATATCCAAAGAACTCCCTCCAGTCCATCAAATGTCCATCTGGTCTTGGAACCTTCTTTAATGCAAGGACTCAGACAACGAGGTCCCCTGAAATCCAGTCTTGCCACAGGGCAATTATTCCAGCCCAGGTGCCATAGGTTTGCCTATGCACTGACTGACCACTGCCCATTTCAGGGCGTTCCTCCCTCAACTGCAGACCCACACACCAAAGCAGGGATGGCCTCTCACCTCTGCACCACACGGCGGGACTCCATGCTCTCAGCTGGCGTCGACTGCTGGAGTGCTGAGAAGCGATTCAAGGTGCTTGTGGCTGGTCGCCCTGAATCAGATGCTGGGTGTGAAAAGAGGCGAGTCTCAGTGTTCAGCACCTCCCCGGTACATGACTCAGCAGGGAAATGGTCCCCTGCTCCCATCCTGTCCAACAGCACCTGGCCAGTCTGACCCTGCCTACCTGAATCTGCAGGCTTTGTGCCAGATCCTCCACTGCTACCTTTTCCCCAGCTCAGTCGCCCGCCTGGTGCAAAAAGCTGGTTGTTGGAGTCAATGGATCCAGGCTGCAGGTGGAGAGACAGAGTCAGTGCTGAACCCTACACCAAGGTGGAATCCAGGCCAGGCAGCCAGCTCAGCCACCCACACTGTATCCTCAGCCTCACCTTGGTGATCTTTGTTAACCGGCTCGTGTCAATGGGTCGGTTGCCCTTACTGATGGGCACTGTGTTCCAGCCATCATCTGCAACTAGGCTCCCACGTCCACCTGGACATGATGGGGAGAGACAAGGTGCAGTTTGGCTTCAGTGCCCAGCAGTAGCAACCCACCCCTAGCAGCCTCAGGTGCCCCCAAGCTCAAGGACTCACTGCTGGAGGATGGCCCAGGGGGTCCTCTCCTTTTGTCCTTTGACATGAGCTGCTGCACTTTAATGTGTTCCCGATGCTCCTCCATTTCTGCTTCCTTGTGGATCTGGTCGATGGTTTTGGGGCCCTGGTCTCCTCGCCGTGGTACCCAACTATTCTGCAGTGGGCAAGAAAGAAAAAAGGGCACTGAGCTGGCTGGAGAGCTGAAGCAGAGACATTCACCTTTCCCAGCCAACCCACCCTCAAAGCCTCAGGCCAGCCTCCTGCCTTGGCCATCACAGCTCCCTGTGTGCTGTGGCAGCTTTTGGCACAAAAGGACTCAGTTTCCAGAGCCCTCCTGCATTAAACAGCTGCCAGTTACTGTGTGCCCACTACCACTACCATTGCTAGCCAAGGGTTGGGAGCTAGCATGGTGTCTCTGGGGCTGGCCATATCTCACATCGAAACCTCTACCTTTCGGGAAATTAATATACTGTTAGCACTCAGAGGACACAGCCAGCAACTCCATGGGACCAAGCAGGGGACAGATGACAATGCCCAGGCACTAGCAGGCCACGTGACTTACCCGTCTGAGGTCAATCACATCCTGCAGCATGAAACGGATTCGGGATGATGTCTTCTTCTCTTTGATGATCTTCTCCATCTGATTGAAGTACTGGTCCATTCTAGGCTACAGAGGAACAGAGTCACAGTCACATCCCTCCCAAAAGGCAAGGGCAGGGCAAGGCAAGGCAGAGCAGAGCAAGGAGTACCTTGGCCTTCTCGAAATCCAAGTCTTTGCCAATGGTGGTAAGCAGGCGGCAAAGGCACTCAAGAGACTCCTCATCGTGGTTTTTGAGCAGCTTCACCACACAGTCATGCATGATGGCTTCTGTCAGCATCTTCAGTTTGAAGAGTTCTCCAATGAACTTGATGTTGCCCAGGGATCGCCGGCGGGCCTTGTCCCGCGCCTCCTCCAGCTCATCCTTCATGCGCGCCTTCTCCTCGGGCTATGGAGGGGGTGAGGGGCACAGCAGGGCAGCTCAGAGCCTAAAGCTGCTCTAAAGACACCCACACCAGCCCTCAGTAACAGCCTCCCACCCCAACTTACGGCACTAGCATCATCCATCTCCTTCTGCCGCTTCTCAAAGATCTCATCATCGTCCTTGTCCTTCTCAAACTCCTTCTGGCAGCGGTTGAGCAGCAGTTTGCGGAAGTTCACAGTCACTGTGGGCTTGTCTGTTGTGGGCACTTTGAGCTGCAGGGTGAGCAAGAAGCATGAGTCATGTCTCTCCCAAAATCTGGTCAGCTAAGATCCAGGCACTCCTCAAAACAGGGAAACACCGCCCTACACCCTTGCGATGCCCTGCTCTGGACTTGGATCTCCAATCCATACAGCCCAGTTTCCACACCATGTACAGAAGGGCCTGCACCCTGCTGAGCTCAGTCAAGGCCCCCAAGTAGATTCCTGCCAACTCAGCAGGAGACTTCCCCAGGTCCTGCTCACCCCCATAAGGCAACGGCACATGTTAGCATAGGCAACAGAGAAGTTTGGCTCCGAGATGGCCTTCTCAAAGACGAGGTCGATGACACCCTTGAGCCGCTCCTCCGTGTCAATGGACAGCTCCATCACCTGCTTCATCAGCTGCTGGAACATCTGGGGTGTCAGCTTGTTGAGGATGCTGCGGACACGGCGGAGCAGTTCCTGAGAGGATAGCAGAGTCAGCAGGAGCCAAGCACATACTCCCCTGCCCTCATACCACCCACCTGTCCCAGCTCTAACCTGTGTCTTAATGTTCTCAGGATCCTCCTCCTCGGAGGCACGCTTGCTGCTGGGTTTCCAGGCCTTCTCGGCCTTGTTTAGCTTGACATCCTCATTGAGGGACACAGCAGCAATGATTTTGCGGGGTTCCTTCCTCTGGCTCTGCTGGGAGCGGCGGGGACCCAACCCTGAGGGCTGACATGGTGAGAAAAAGACTCAACTCTTCGCTCTGTGACCAGCCAGGCCAGTTCCCAGAGTGTTTCCAACCGCCTGCTCAGATCCTCAGCTCCATCACAGACATCAGTGGCCCAGACACAGCAGCTCAAAAGCTTGATCATCACAGAGGCGGAGGGGTACGGCATGGGTGGAGTAACCAGATACTCACCAGGCCCCGGTTGCCCATGACAGGCCGGCCAAGGTTGGCAAAGGAAGGAGTGAAGTCAGGACTGCAGTTCATGCCACTGAGGCGGATGGGGTCTAGTGCCCGCAGTGGGGTCTTGTTGGCCTGCAAAGGTACACAGGGCTGAGGATGCCCGGGGGCAGAGGAGCGGGACGGATCCATCCCCCAGCCTCAGTGCCGGGACAAGGAACTGGAAAGAAGGCCCAGAGGTGCTTCCATACACCAACCCCAGACTCAAGGCTCATTGCAGATGCTGCAACAGAACCCTAAGAACCAGCAGATGAATTCCTGCCCTGCCTTGACATGGCACAGAGAAGCCAGATTCCCACCTGGGTACCACCCATGCTCCCCCAATTTCCAGGGTCGCACCGACCTTGTCCAACACCACATCTGTGATCTGGGGCAGCCCCTCAGGTTTCTGCATGCTTGCAAAAATGAACTGGAAGCCCAGCAGGAACTCCCGATCATATCGTTTCTTCTCCTCAGGGTTCAGTGGCTTCCATTGCTCTGAAGTGGAGAGGAAGAGAGAGATCCTGATGTGGCCTGTCCAATAGCCTCCAACGCAAGCTATAGCAGGTCTGGACCCACCCAGGCACTAGCAAGGTGGAATGTAGAAAATCACAGTGCTTGTTCCAGCTCGGTACACCACAATCATGGTTCTGCTTGGTTAGACAGAAAGCCCAATGTCACCCTGCCTCCTGCCAAGGCCCTTGGCCCTGAGGCCTCTATCCCCCATCCCACGCCAGACTTAGGGACAAAATGGGAGGGCAGTGTGAGGTTTAGGACAGCTGGACCATACCACCTCCACCCTTCCTACCACCCAGGTCTGGAGGCAGTGTGGCTCCCAGTAGAGACCTGAGCCAAGGCATGGCTAACCTTCCTTGTAACGGTACTTCTGGTCAGCAGTCTTGCCCTTCTCTGGGGCCAGCTTGTCCTCCTTCTCCTCCCACGTCTCCTCTGACTCCTCCTGTGGATGGGCAGGGGCCACATCCTCCACTTCACAAGCAGGGGCAGACGCTGGAGGCTTGTTCTCCACCTCTGAGGCACTGTCGCTGATCTGAGACTGCATCAGGAAGGACAGGGACAGCAGTCACCCCTCAAGCCAAGTCCTGCCCCCTCCACCTCAGACCCAGGTGTCCACCTGCTTCCTCAGATCCTCATTACCATCATGGAGCATCAGTGGCGCAGACACAATGTCATAAAGCAGAATACATCACAGGAGGAGACGGGACACAGGGTGACCCCCAGACACCCTTGGACACTCACCTCTTTAAAGGCATCCAGCAAATCGCCTACTGCCTCTTTCTTGTTCAGCTCCTTCATCCTTCGTTTCTTCTTTGGCACCGACACAGCGACTGGGAGGACAGGCAGTGAAGTGAAATGAAAGAACCCTCCCAGTCCCCAACACACCTCAGCATCAGCTCAGGGGCCACCAGCAATACCCCAGTAACACCAGGCAAGCTTCACGATGGGGCCACAAGAAACCATAGAGATGTGCCATGCCAGCACAGCCCTTGTCCCCAAACACACTGCGTACCCACCCAGGCATCTGCAGCCCTGCAGATCATACACACAGCCTACCAAAGCTGCCCCTGCCCCCCAAGCATACACCCCAGAATACATCCCATATAGACACACCTCACACCTCTCCCCATCTGGTCACTGCAGCCCAAATTACCCTGTGCCTCTCCAAAGTGCTCCACACCTCTTCCCTAGTATAGTGCTCCCCATCCTTCTCAGAGGATCCCCGCAGACACCAGCATCCCTCTGCACAGCAACTCTTAACGGGACACCCCCAAACACATCTCTGCTCCCATACATGTTCCCCTGTCACCACTATACACCACCCCACACAAAGGTGGCTCCCAGAAGTAGGTCTGTCCCTGAGTTACCCTCCTATAGCCCCTCTGTATCCCTGCACAGGGTGCTCTGTATGAATGCATTCTATGTACTCCCCTCCCTTATCCTCCGACCAGCACCCCTACCTAACCCTCACCCTCGTGTGCAGGGTGCTTCAAAAAGAAGGAAAAGCAAACAAAACCCAATATATCTTCCCTTCAGCACATCCTCAGGACACTCCAACTATACCAAATGCCCCATACAGCTAAAGCTCTGCATCTCTCCTGCCATCCCTCCACTTGCTGCTCCTCCCTGTGCCTCCACATAGCTAGGGACAGTCCTCACCTACAACTCAAATACCCCTGCCCCACACCCCCACAGAAGGCACCACACAGAACGCACTTCCCTCAGAGGACCCCACAAGCTGAACATATGCCCCCTGCTCCTGCCTACAGATGCGTTCTGCAGACATCTCCCCTACCACAGGAGCCACGGCCCCAGCGACCCAGCACCCTGCACCCAGGTCTCCTGGCTTGTGTAACCCCACCCCTTCTTCAGTACTCTCCCTGTACTCCATGCCAAGTACCACACCTGGTGACCCTCTCCCCATCATCCGACACCCACCCTACTGCCCCACACTCCCCGGCCCCAACCTTGCGCAGTCGCCTCTGAGGTCTGCGAAGGGGCAGGGGTCGGGCTCAAGCTCCGCTCCTGGGCCTCACAGGGGCCTTCGCTCTCCTCCTCCTCCTCCTCCTCCTCTGCTGGCAGGGAGGCAGGGGTGCCAGGCTGGGCTGGTTCCTCAGGCTCCGAGATGGGGGTGACATCTGACTCAGGCTGCTCCTCACTCGGCTCCGCTTTCCTGGTGCCCTCCACTCCATTGGGCAGGGACAGCTCCTCAGGCTGGGCAATGGGAGAGTCCAGGGTGGGCACGGGCACCGGTGCAGGCACCGGCTGGCACACGGGCACCTCAGGGACCGGCTCAAGCGCCTCTTCTAAGACCCCGTTGGCCTCGGTGGCAGGCTCAGCAGGAAGCTCGGGGCAGGGCTCTTCCCGGGGTGGTGGTGGGCTGGGGGAGGTGGGTTTGGCGGGCGCTTCGGAGGCCTGTGGTACAACGGGTGGTGGCGACGGCACGGCCGGCACCAGGGGCACGGCTGGCATGGAGGGGACAATGGGCACCAGTGGCACCTCAGGGGGCACAGGTGCCTGTGGGGCTGGCTCTGGGAGGGAAATGGCAACTTCTTCCTCCTCCTCCACAGCCACCGTGTCCATGACAGGCGTGGGTATGAGGGGCAACTCCACAGGTCCTGGCACTGTAGTGATGGCGCTAAACGTCTTGTGCGGGTCGGGCGGCGCCTCGCCCAGCTCCACTTTAGTGTCCACATCCACGGGGGGTTCCACTGCCATCACTGTCACTTCTGAAAGCACCACAGGCTCCACCTCGGGGATGAGGGGAGGGGGAGGTGAGGGGGATGTCGACTTGCTGGGCTCCAGGGAGACAGGCTTGCTCACCACCAGTGCGGGCTTCGGGCGGTCATCTGCAAGGCACACAGCATTAATAGGCAGTTCTCCAATCCCCTGCTCACCATACATCCTCCCCCTGATCCCTTTGTCTGTAGGAGGAGTGCCAACCACAGCACAAATGGGCAGCAGAGACAATGGGGGTCCTCCAGTGTCTAGGGGACAGCTGGAGCGAGCAGATAGCCCTCAAGAATTCTTCTGGGCCCAACACGGGGACAGTAGTCCCCAGGTACATAGAGAACGCATCTGACCCCACAAGCCCCAGGTGAACCAAGGAACAGCAGTACTGGCATCTTGTACCCTGCAATGGCAACACAGAGACCCTGGCATTAGCCATGCCAGTTGGCACACTCGCCCCCCAGTGCAGGCACTTACCGGGTCGGACAATAACAGCTACATGGGGGGTCTCTCCATTGGCCTGGGGCTCTAAACCACTTCCAGCCTAGTGGGGGCAAAGAGAGAGTTCAACAGGGCCCTGTGCACATCCCATTGCCCCAGCCAGGGAGGCAGAAGGTCCCCATACCTGTGGAGGGGTGGGGGTGGATGAGGTCCTTGCTCCAGACATGATTTCTTCAGTGATGTCTTTGCCTCCTTGGTTGGGGTCTCGTATCCGGATCTGTCCAAAGGTCAGGGCACAGAGGGGGAGTTGTCAGCACGGCGGGGAACACAGTACACAGGCCACTCTCTTTCCCTAGGCCAAACACTCCTAGGACGCCCCCTTCCCCAAGGACAGAGATGAGAGGCTCATTCAGCACTGTGTCTACTCTGGCTACATACAGTTCAAGGACCAGCAGGTGCCACCTCCCTCCCACAGGGAACAGCACCTCCCAGACACCAACCTGTCCCAATGCTCACCAAGAAGGGACAGAGTGGGGCAGGGAGAGTCTTGCAAGCCATCGTGCCAGGCAGTTAGAGACAGTGTCCTGTCTCCAGGCCAGCACCCATCTCTAGGGGTCAGGAGATCTCAAGGCATAACCACAGTGGCACAAGGCAGCAGCGACCACCCTCCTGCCTCAGGCATAGCACAGAGGAACAGCCTTAGCATGCCAAAGTCACATTGAGCTCCATCTCACAAAAGGCACAGTCCATACACCCACAGGTTCACTACCCCGTGCCTGCAGGAGCTGCAGGATGTCCTGATGGGGAGCGAGTGAGGGGTGCATGCAGATCTGGGATCTCAGTGTCAGGGGACAGTGCAGCCAAGGGTCTTGCTCTCCCCACTCCTAAGCATGATCTGCTCCCAGGGCAGCGAGCAGAAGACACAGGGTACCAAGGCCCCTCTGTGAGGAAGCGTCAGCACCTCCCACCCTGCAATTTGGGGCCATGACAGCAGCCGCCTGGCTCCCCACTATAAATAGGCCCCACACAAGGCCTCCAAGCAGTAGCATCTCCGGGAGCAGACAGCAGTTGGCAGCCGCGGCGCGGCACACACACACACACACAGAGCCCTCTCCTCCCCCCACGCCATGACTCAGCACAATGCTGCTCGCTGGGACAGCCAAGGTCGCGGCACAACCCAGTCCCCTTGCCAAGCCCCCCAGCCAGAGGGTAGCATGGCTGTGTGCCAGCCTTCTTTCCTGCTGTACCACAGCCAGTCCCACACACCATGGGCACCCAGGGCTGGCACCAACCCCTCTTGCACACAAGCCCTGCACACACAGCTGGAGGCAGATGGCTCCTTACCGTCTTGCGTTCTCGTTTTGGGGGTATCGGCGGCTGCTGGCTCACAATGACCTGAGCAGTAGGGACCCCCGCTGGAAACTGCTGCACCCCCTGTGCTGGGTAATAAGCACCCGCTGGAGGAGAGGAGAGAGCGTCAGACTGGTCAACTCAGGTCCTCTGAGCTCGTTCTGGGGTCCCTCTGATTCCCCCAAAAACAGGGGTCTGTCAGGAGCCTGGGGAGCCCGTGCTGCTCTGCAGCAAACCCCCATCGCATCCAGCCCAGATCTTCCCAACTCGCCTGACTGGCCTGACCAAATTCCTTCCCCATGAAGCAGAGCGTCCCCGCACCACCCCCACGCCCAGCCACGGCCCTGCAGGCACCCGCCATGCCCACCAGCTCCACACCACTGATGGCCTTGCTGGGACATTCTGCCATGCCCAATATGGGCGTCCCTGCTCCACAGGCAGCTGCCTTTCCCTTGGTGTTTCTTATCTCTCCCCACAGCCAGCACCAGCCTCAGGGCGGCACCAGCCAGCCCTGTCCGCACCCTCCATTCACACCCAGGTCGAGGGGTTCCAGCTTCCTGAGCCCCTGGCAAACCCAGCCCAAAGGAGGGAGCTGTGCAGGGGCCAGAGGCAGAGCTGGATCCCACCCAGTGCTGGCACAGACCTCAACTCCTCCCAGGGCATCCCCAAGCATCACCTCCAGAGCAGTACCACAAGGACATGTAAAGGACTGGACAGGCACAGCTGGGACCTAGGCCCTTCTGGCTCCAATGCCTTCCTGGCTGCACTGAGCCCGGAACTTGTCCAAGGTGCTCTGGGGACTACCTGGTCTCTGAGCCAGAGAATCCTCTGTATGCCCAGAGCAGACAGGGTCACCAAATAGACCTTATCTCAGACAGGCACAGGGAGATGGAGGGAGACCCCAAGTGACCCAGCCCTGGGGACTAGGACGGTCAGCCTGGGACATGACCTGCCAGGCCACCCACAGTCTTATGGGCAAGACGCATGCTGCTGCCAGCTCCTCTGGGAACAGCTGCAGTCCCAAAGCAGAGGTTGGGAGCAAACTTATCCCAGGACCCTGCAGAGACACTGTGGGGATGCCCCAGCACTGGGCACAAAGAAGCAGCTGTGCCTTGGCCCGAGCACTGGAGACAGTCTCTGTCAGGGGCCACCTCCCTCCTCTGAGGGGCCAGCTGGGCCCCGAGACAAGAGGGAGGGAGAACAGGCACGTACCTGGCTCAGGAAAAGCCCATCTCTGCCCTGATTACGCCTTGCTGCAACGCTGGGGCTGGGCTGGAGGCCTCAGCTCACATTTCTGTGTCTGCCAGGCTTCCCGGGACCAACCAAGTCTAAATATAGTCACAGCCTGGGTGGCCACATGCAAGTCAGGGGGAAGAACAGGGGGCTGCCCACATCATAGCTCCCCAGCACCAGGAGAGGGCAGGCACAGAGCATCCCAGTGCCCCCAGCTCAGCTCCTTGGGGAGCGGGGAGCTGAAGGGGGATCAGCAAACAAAACTGCTCACCACCTTGACAGTGAGAGACGGGCAGCAGGGGATAAAGTCTGCCCTGGACATTGGCCAGGGAAGTTAAACATTAAATGGCCCCAATTTGGAAAAGGGTGGGGGTGGCTGGACCAGTGGGACACAATGCACAGCCCTCAGCACTGCTGGGAGACAGGCAACATCCCCTGCACCCCAAAATAACAGAGTCACAGAGACAACCCCAGCAAACTGGCAGAGGGGTCTTCAGGAAGACCAAGAGAGCAGAAAAACAGGGGAGTGCTGAGGCTGAAGAGCACTGGAGAGCAAAGCAACCCCCCAGACTGTACCGTAAGTCCCAAACTCTGTGGGGCTGGCTCCAGGGTAAAAACTAGGGGCACCAGGCTGGACCGGGTACTGTTGGGTTGGGACAACGTACGTGGAGCGACCCTACAATGGGGGAGAAGAAGAGAGGTCAGTTACTGATGCTGTGGGGCACAGATAGATGCCCAGGTCACTGACATACTCCCAGAGCTGCCTGTGAACCAGCTGAGCACCAGGGCAAGGAGGAGAATGCAGGCAAAGAAGGCACCAGGTGCCTCAGGGGCCTGCCAGGGAGGGTGACCAGTGCTGCCTGCTGTTTCTCCACAGAGCCAAGCAACACCCAGTTCTAATCAGTGGGTGCCCAGAGAGCCTGGGGAACCCTGTCTGCCCTCCCAAAAGAGACTTGGGCTACAAACCCAGGCAACAACCCCCCCACCGGTAACCACCCCAGCCCCCTCCTGTGGCATCCAGGGCACGGCCCTCACCTGTCCAGGAATGTAATAGGCTCCTTGGGAAGGTGTGTAGGATATCTGGGAGGGTATCATCATCACCTGGGAAGCAGCCGGATACACATGGGCAGGAGGGCCGGGCCGGGCCGTTGTGTTACTCGGCACACGGGACGCGCTGGCGGGAGGCTGCGCCCTGTTCTGGTAGAAATGCTTGGGGAGAGATGGGGCACAGTGTCAGGCAGAGCACCAGCACGCTGACCCAGCACCAACACACCCAGGGTGGGACACCCCCATCCTGCCCACACCAGGAAGAGCAGCCTAGCTGTGGACGTCAGCCTGGGCACAAGGAGTAGCTCCATGGGGAGGATGGAAGGACACCCCACCACCCCCCGGGAGGACACTCAGCCCCCCACCCCAGCACTGTCCTGTCTCCACACACCTTGGGGACCACCTGGGTCCACCCGACCCAGCTCATGCCTGGTGTGGGCCCCCTCCCGATGGGGGCCGGCAGCTCCAGTGCCCAGAGCCGGCCACGGCCGAGTTGCATGTGGTGGCGGCAGGTCCCAGCGTGCTCTGCGCTGGTTCCTGGAGCTCGCATGGAATGCTGGGACCTGTAGTCCCGTCGTGCCCAGCCACACAGCAAACCAACAGCCAGCCGGGCTGGAGTCACCTATTCCACCCTGGCCCGTGTGCTTCATCCCAACCCAGCTTTTCCACTGGGCAGGCACATCCCTGAGAGCGGCAGTTCAAGTCCAGCAGCGAGTGGGCAAGAAAGGGTCCACGCACACACCCCGGAGCAAGGAGAAAGCTTTACCTGAAGAGACCTGAATCCTCCCTGTTAGCAAGCGTACGCATATGGAGGGAAAAGGGGAAAGAGAGACAGGAGTTACCCGCACTTGGGACAGGGATTGGGTGCAGGATAGATGGCACAGGAGCATAGAGAATACCGTGGAGCCCTTCGCCTGGGCTCCCACACCTGCCAAGGTCCCCTGTAGGGACCTCTAAGGGGCAGGGAAAGGGTTTGAGGGGCTCCCAACTGGCACAGCTAAGGATGTCACCAGATCCGTCCCCAGCAACTCCTCCACACAAGAGGGTTGACGGCGGTCTAGAGCCTTGCACAGCACCACAAGACCTTGAGAGATCCCCGCTAAGTAGTTAGGAATGGAAGGACAAGGAGTGGCACAGACAAAAGCAGCAGCCTCAGCTGGGGTTAGCACAGGCACAGCCACATGCTGCAGGCTCCATGCAAGGAGGAAACTGGGGAAGACACTGCAAGGAAACTCCCCAACAGAGTTGAGTGGGTGTCCCCTACTTTCCTCAGGCTAGCCCATCCCCCAGCCTTAGGGTCCCCATGTGTTTCCCAGCCCCTTCATGCCCAAGGTGGGTGTTCCTGTGCAGCGTCAGAGCAGGGTGCTTGGCATGCAGGACTGGGGAGGCGGGTTAGTACCTGCTGGTGAATAGCCCGAGGCCCTGCTGGAAACTGAGAGGAGAAGGAGGTTTGGGGCAGGGGAGGAAGGAGAGAAAAGCAGTCACTCGGTGGGCATCCCTGGCTGGAGGCATCTGCACCCCCACCCCAGAGGTGGGAAGTCCCTGGACAGTAGTCTTGGTCTGGATCGTGGTTGTGCTCCCCCTCACAGACTCATGCCAGCCCCAAGGGGCACCACAGGGCTCCTTGCACTCCTAGGCACCACAGCATTGGAGGCTGCTCAGCCAGGAGGTAGAAAGCTGCTAGATCCACCCCATCACCCCCTCCAAAAGGGAACAAAGCCCTTACCTGGCGTGGCTGAGAAGGCGTATTCATTTGTGAGGTCGGTGCCGGGTTAAAAACCACAGGTGCCGTCTGACCGGGTGGGAAGGTCGGCTGGAGGGAGGTACAGAGGGAAGGAGATGGTACCACTGCCCCTGGAATGAACCAGGGATGCAAACTGGGTGTTCACCCCCCTCCAACCCGAAGAGGCCAGTTACCTGCGGCAGTCCAGGAGAAGGGGCAGGGTGTGGGGCTGTTGGGGCTCCTCCTGTGGGCTGTGGAGCTTTGTTCATTTCATGGGGTTGTGCATAAGGATCCCCTTGCTATCTGTGTGGGCAGGGACAGCAGGCATAAGCCAGAGGTCAGTACCACCCTGGGCATCTATCTCCTGTCCATGTCAGCCCCAAAACCAGGGCTTCTTCAGCCCTTTAGCATAAAGCCAGATACCAGCCATGCCCCAGAGACTGCATCATGCCAGGGCACAGACCCCAAGCCAACCCCTCCTGGCTCATGGGGGCACAGGGACAGGGTGGGCACCACTATGACATGCATCCTGAGCAAGTTCCCATGCCTTGCAGAACAAATCCCCCCCACTGTACTCTAAACCCAGCTGTACACACCAGCAGGACCAAACCCCCTTGAGGTGACATCACAGAACCCAGCCAGACACCCCAAACAAGCAGGCATCAGTGCCCGTGACCTGCTGCCAGCACCCAGGCCACCACTAACTCCAGGGGGCAGGGTGGGCCGGCAGCACCTCAGCGTCAGTTGTGCCCGGTCTCCACCCCGGCTGACCTACTAAGCGCTTCCCCTGGCCGGCCAAACCTGTTCCTGCCAGTGGTGCCGGGTTCCCGGCACACACCACAAACGCCTACCAAGGAGGGCAGGGAACAGCTCCTGCATGCCCCCTCCGACACTGCCGATGCTCCTGCCCAGAAGATGCTGAAGCCCCTCAACACTGTCACCACCCCCAGGCAGCCTGAGCACCTTCCTGGCTGTGTCCTGGGGAGTGACTTGGCACAGCGTTGCTCTCCCCGCCCCAGTGCAAAGGCCACTGGGGGAGAAAGAAGAGGAGATGCCCCCCCCAGCCTTGCAGCCTGCCGGGGGTTCTCTGCACCCCATGGCACCTGGTGAGCCCACTGTCGGCAGGAGCACTACAGGGAAAAGCTGCAGTGCCTCCTGTAATCTGACGCCTGGCCGCATCAGCCCTGCTTCAAGGCACTGCCAGGCACATCCCACGGACATGGGGCCTCACTGGCATCCCTGGGGGCCACAGGTGCCCTGACCAGTCCCCCTGCCCCAGGGTTGTACCCTGGCATAGGGAGAGTGCCAACCCAACATGGGGGTCCCCCAGCCACAACCTCAGTAGAGATGGGTCCTGCTGGGGTTTCAGAAGATGGCAAAGACTGGGCTCCATCCCCTCGGTGTTCCCCCCAGCACCCTGCACATCGGGGAACTGAGAGTCCAGTACAGGCAGGCTGGTAGGGGCTACCTGGTACACTCACTCTGCACAACCCTGGGACAGGGCAGCCTGGGCCATCTTAGCTCGGCCTTGGCACTAATCTCCCCAGAAAAGAGAAGGGGGAGGGTGTCACACAGGGGATGGGGACACCCGGAGATAGACCCGGCCTCCCCACTACCAGTAAAAGCGGAGGTGGGAAGGATACTCACCCCCCCGCGGGAAAAATCTGGGCCGGCTGAGCGGGCCTGCAGAGACCGTTCATCCGACTGACTTGGAAAGAGAAGGGAAGGGGAAAGAAAGATCAGCCCGGGGGCGGGTGGAGGCCAGACCGAGCCCCGCGCTGCCCCCTCCCCGGCCGGCCCAGCGGTGCCCAGGGTGCAGTCCTGTCCTGGGGGAAGAGGGGATCGCCGCCGCAAGGTTTTCAATAGGAGGAGCCTCCGCAGCCGCTGCCTCCCCCGCGCCGGGAAAGGCCAGGCCCACGGCCTGCATTGGGCCCGCAGCCGAGGCGGGGTGTCCCTGCCGAAGGCCGGGCCCTGGTGGGGCACGGGACAAACAGGCCCAGTCCGAACAGGGCTCCGAGGGACTAAAAGGGTACCTGACGGGGGGTACCCGGCGGCGGGGCCAGGCCAGGCCAGACCGCGGCGCCGGCCCGGGAGGAACTGGCCCAGCCAGGCCCGAGCCTGGCCTCGCCCCCAGGCCGAGGCGGCGGCCCAGCCGGCTGGCGCTGGCGGCTCCGTCCTGGGACTGGCATGCAGGCCCAAGGCGCCGGCACCATCTTGGCGGCGGGTGGGGAAGGCCGTAGGGGGAGACTCCGCGGGGAGGCGGCCGGGGCGGCATCCGGCGGCCCCACTGCCCCCCCTAAACAGCACAAACACACTATTCCCCCCTCCCCCCCCCCTCCTGCGGCGGCCTCTGCCAAGGACACGTGTCACTGCCGGCCGCCGCCATGGCCCGCGGCCCCACCGGCACCGGCACGGACGAGTGGGGCGGGGGCGACGGGGCACGCACCACGTGCGGCAGCAGTGGGCCTAGGCGGGCGCGGAGGCAGGAGCACGTGCGCCGCGGCGGCGGAGCGCACACCGACCGGCACGTGGGGGCACGGAGCCGACTAGCGCCGCGCTGGACCACCGGGGCGGCAGAGCCGGGCCGGGCCCAGCCCATCGGGTAGCGGAACTGAAGCAGGGCAAGGGAGGGTGCCGGCGACGGGGCGGCGCCCACGTGGTGGTGGCGGCGCGACGGGACCCGGCGGCGCGAAGTCTGGAAAATGGGGGGGGGACGTGAGGCGGCCCGCGGCCCGGTACCGGTACCCCCCTCCCCATCCCTCCACCCGCCCCCCCGCGGCGCGCGCCCGCCCCGCCCCCGCCCGTTACCTTCAGTCTCCTTCAGCGCGCGCGGCCCGACGCAGCCGCAGCGCAGCGCAGCACGACCATTTCCGGAGCCGCGCCGCGCGCAGGGGCGGGGCCGGGCCGAGCCGCCGCCGCCGCGGGGGGAGGGGCGCGCGGGGGGCGGGGCGCCGCGCCTGAGGCCGCTGTGGGCAACCGTCCCGCGGCACGTGACGCCGGCGCCGCGCCCCGGCCGCCGCTGTCACGTGCAGAGAGGCAGGGCTCTGCGGGGAACGCCCCCGCCCCGCGCGATGGCCACGCCCAAGGCTCTAGTACTACCCGTGCCGCAGCACGTGCAGCGCCGCCGCAACTGGCTCGCACGCGAGACCTGCACGCTCCCGTGACCCAGCATCACCCCGACCTGCACCCACCCAAGACACAGCAACTACCCAACCCACCACCCACGTGGGACCCAGCATCTACCCACCCTGCACCCACACGAGATCTGCATCCACCCCCAGATCCAGCATCTCCCCGACCTGTAACCACCCATGACCTGGCACCCCCAGCAACCAGCACCCATGTGGGGCACAGCATTACCCTGACCCACACCCACCCAGTATCTATCCAGCATCACCACACACACAGCCCCATCTGGGGACCAGCACCCATCCAGGACCTGTATTCATTACCACCTGCTTCCACTCAGGGCTCACACCTCTCTGGCATCACTTACCTAGGATCCACCCAGAACCTCACACCAATGCAGGACATGGTCCCTGCCCAGCACCCCACAAGACTTTGCTCATACCCTGCACCCATCCCACCCTCAACACAGCACCCCCCAAGTAAGCACAAGACCCTGCACCCACCCAGCCATAGCATCCCACACCCATTCAGACCCAGCCACCCCCCTAAGGCAGGGCAGGATGCAGACAGTGCCAGTTCTGGGAACAGGACAGGAGTTTTCCTCTTTCTTAAAAATACTTTTCCCCCCCTAGGCCCCTACCCCAAGACCACATTTAACCTGATGCCAGCTCTGGAGCAGCACCAAATGCCAGCAGAGCTTTGTGCACCTACAAGAGGGGCAGCTGAAGCTTGGGAGCCCCACCCAAGACCCACATGGTGCCAGTGCTGCAGGGAGAGGAACTGCATGGCTCAGGACAGGGAAGGGTGGGAACCAGACCCACGGGGTACCAGGTAGACCTGTGGCACCCCAGGACTCTCTGTTCACCCCATTTCTCAGGGTCTGCCCTGTGCCCAGCCAGGCCCCAGCAGCAAGCACCCTTGAGCGGATCAGAGCACAGCCGCCAGCACCAACACAAGGAGGGTACAGCATCACTAGAGTCTCTGCATACTTTATTTCCTTGACTCTCAGTAACAAAACCAATAAACTAAGCTTTTTTTCCCTCCCTCCCAAACCCCCCAGGCCCCTCTTCAGCTCAAACATCATAGTTGGGGTTCTTGCGGAGGATCACAAATCCCTCGAGGATGGGCGTCACTGGCACATGTTCTTCTGTGGCCAGCTCTGCCCGTTCTCCATGTGCCAGCAGCACTGGTGTTGTGTGAGTCTGGAAACCAGTGATGGTTTTGGGCTTGCCCGCCTGGCCCACCACATCCACAGCCTACAAGACAGGAGAAACATAAATGCCGGGGACACACAGGGACACTAAAGCAGCTCAGGCCCAGCTCTGGTTGCCCCTTACCTGTCCCACCCGAACTGACACAGGCAGAGGTCGCAGCTCCTCATCAAAGGTGACCAGCATGCGGGGCTGCATGGCAGCAACGAGGCCATAGAGAACATAGTGGGACTTGCCTAAGATAACTGGAGGAGAAACAGGAGTAAAGGCATGAGTGGTGCCCATCCCAAGGGGCAGAGGGGTGCCAGAGAGGCGAAACCCACAGCACTCACTGTTGCGCACATCCAAGAAGGACACAAGGACAGTCAGCAGACCGGCCACAGCCACCTGGCTCATGAGCTGGCGATCACTGTGGTAGGGGCAGAGAGTGAGTGTCCCCTTGCCCAGGTGGGTCAGACCCTGGTGTGACAGAGAAAAGGCAAAGACATGAGAGAGCAGTAGGTTAACACCTAGGACCCTCCACCAGCTTTGCCCTGAAAGGAGGGTGGCATCTCTAGGACACCACTCCCCTCCCACATCCAGGGCAGGGACCCCAACCTGCCCTTTCCTTGCCACATGTGCAGCATCATCACCTGGGCTAACCGCACCATGAAGAGGTTGTTGGGGTCCTTGGCATGGTACTGGGCAAGCTGACGCAGCATGGCTGCCAGCCGGGCATTGTTGGTACCTGGAGAAGAGGGGGTGCAGGCAGAGAGTCGGGTACATGGCTCAAGTCTCCCACCTTCCCCTGCATGAGCCCCAGACTGAGCTGCGGCCCAGGCTTACCACTGCCCACCATGCCCATAGCAAAGATGGAGTTGTAGGAGACCTCAGGGTCAGCATCATGGGAGAATTTGCTGAGGGTGTCCAGGATGTTGAGCCGTGGATTGGAGACTGAGATAAGGGCCAAGGCCAGGGGCACAGCACGGCGGAGGGTGGGCTCCCCATACCGCAGCTGCACAGAAGAGAAGTGGCTGTCAGACTCAGCTCACCGAGGACAGCAAGGTCTACAGAGGCGTGAAGCAAGACCCAGTCTCTATTCCCAGGTCCCTCCCCAGCTCTGTACTGTCACCGTGTCACTCACCAGGTGGCCAAATGTGCGCAGGGCCATCTCAGCACCAATCTCCTCACCCATGGCAATGAGTGCAATCCCCAGCACTGCTACGCCCTGCAAGGACATGGGCACTCAACACCAGGCAGGGAGCACCCAGCCTAAAGCCCAAGTTCTCACAGACCCTCCACCCACCCTGGGCCCAGGGGTACACAGAGAGGTAGGGTTGTGGCTGGGGGCTCTGATGATCCAGGTCTGATGATCCCCTCAAAGCCAACTCCCACCTCAGGGACATAGGTCCCAACCTGCATTTCCCCACCTGGTGAGCCCCCATGTCAGCTGAGCTCTCTTTCTTCTCTTTCTCTTTCTTGTCCTTTTTGTCCTTGTCCTCCTCTTTCTCCTTGGAGTCAAAGTGCTCACTGCAGATGTGCAGGAGCTGTTGCACCTTCAGGACATTCCCTGAGCCTGGGGGGGGAAAGCAGAGGACCAGGGTCGGCAGGCAGAGGGTTCATGATCTGCTCCTGCCTCCCTCACCTTCATCAGCCCAACTCACCTGCATAGGCACAGATGTCCACCAGTGTGTTGGCAAAGCTGCGGAATGGCTCTGACACCACCTCCAGTGCTGCCAAGATGGCCTCAATTGCCTCTCCCTTCCCTGCCCAGGAAGGTGTGGTAGTTAGAGGATATCAGTGGACGGAGGATCATTTGCACCAGGGGATGTTTAGGCTAGGTATTAGGAAATACTTCTTCACTGAAAGGGTTATTGAACATTGGAATGGTCTGGCCAGGGCAGTGGTGGAGTCACCGTCTCTGGGGGTGTTCAAGCAGCGTGTGGACCTGGTGCTTAGGGACATGATTTAGAGTTGACCCTTCAGTGGTTGAAGGTTGGGACTGGGTGATCTTCAAGGGCTCTTCCAACCAGATACATTCTGTGATTCTGTGACATAGCACTTTGGGACACGGTTTAATGGCCATGGTGGACTTAGGCTGATGGTAGAACTCAGCGATCTTAAAGGTCTTTTCTAACTGAAACAATCCTATGATCTATGGTGTTCCCAGCCCCCTGTGCCCCAAGCCATGAGCTGCTTGGTACTGCCCAGTCCTACCCAAGTGGTTCAAGCCCAGGCCAAGAGGCAGCCACCGGGCATATGTGTCCTTCAGCTCTGTCTCAGACTTTTCCATGATGGTCTGAAGGATGGTTGAGGTGACATCACCATTGCAAGAGCCCACTGATATCATGCCACAGGCCAGGGCAGTCACACCAGCCACCTGATGAAGGAGGGAAGGAGACATGTTGTACACAGGGACCCTGCAGAGTGAGCTGTTTCACAGCTCAGGGCCAAGTGTGCAGAGCGATGGGTGCCCAACCTGAAAGAGCACTGGGCACCCTTGGTCCCTCCTTCGTGCAGAAATTTGGGCTGCTGGGAGACCTGACGCCTTCCCACCCTCCCCATCCACCGCAATTCCACCATGGGAGCACCTCAGACAGGGAAAACAGGGTTTCAGCCTCTTCTAGCACTACACAGCACTGAGCAGGAACACATAGCCTTGCTCTTGAAGACCACACTGGCTGCAGGACAGCTCCTGTATTCCCAGGAGCTGCTGGGGACTGGGTGGGGAAGAAAGAAACCCCAGGTAAACTCTGCCTCACTACCTACCTCCATGCTGGACTTGGAGTCTCCCATCACAGGCAGCAGCAAAGTCAGGACATCCTCACGGTTGGAGCCTGCGTATGCCAGCCCCAGCCTGCAGAGAGTTCAGTGGAGGATAAAGGGGGAAGTGGCACCACCTTACACAGCAAGGGGAGGCTGGGGCCAAACTCTTACCCAAAAATGGCTCCGATCCTCATGGTGTTGCTGTTATGCAGGACATAGTCGGACAGGAGGGCCAGGGCAGGGTCACACTCATTCCTCACTCCTGAGTTGACAATGCCACAGGCCAGGAGGGCCCCTGACTGCAAGGCAGAGGTACCATCAGGTACGGGCCACACCACAGATAAAGCTCCTTACTAGCTAGTGACTAATGTCAATCCACATGTTACATCCACTGCTTGGGATGGGCAAGTTGGCACCAAGTAGTAACAAGTGAGCAATGCCACTCTGGATCCAGTTGAGCAGCCTAAAGCTTGTAGCTCTGTGACAAGACAATCCCCAAAGGTACCTCAGAGTGGTCCCCAGGAGCTCTCTGACTTGCTGTGAGCTGCTCAGAAAGTTGCAACACAAAGCATCTGACCCCTTTCCAGGCAGGAGCTGAGCCATACAGTGGAACAAGGTGAGGTCAAACCATTCCCCAAGCCCAGTGCACACCCAGCCTGCAACAGGGCTGCCCCATGCAGCCACAGAGCCTGCACTGGGATGGCTGCCACCAACCTTAATGTAATCCTCTGAGGAGTACAGGTACTTGTCAATCTGTGTGAGCCCCCCGTCCACGTCCCACAGCAGGATCGTGCCCAGAGAGGCTGCAGCACTCAGCATCCCTGTAGTTCCAGAGAAGAAGAGCCTACATTAGCCCTGAATTATGTGACCTGCCTGAGGTAGGTGGTGGCCAGAGACACAGGGCAGCCCAATGGCAGCTATGCAGAAGGGACTGCTGAAGGACAGGGACAGGACAGCAATCTCAAGCCTAGGGACACCTCCAGCCCCTGCCCAACTGACTCCCTCACCATGGTCCTTGTTCTTGTACAACCATTTATTGCCATCATCAGTCAGCAGCTTGTCCTGTCCAAATGCAGCATTCACAAAGCCGTTCACAAAGGAGGAAGCCAAATTCATCCGGGCTGAGTCCACTTGGGAACCGCTGCCCCCAAATCCTGGGGAATGATTTCAGGGTAAGTCAGGCAGCAAGAGAAGTCCTACCAGCCCTCCGCTGCACAGCCATCCCACATCACAGGGGTACAAGGACCAGTCCCACCATCAGCAGGAAGGAAAAGCCCAAAAGCACAGCAGGGAGCCCAGCCTGCTCCATGCCAGATCAAAGACTGCAGACAGGTCATCTGCCCACCTCAGGACATAGAGCCGCCTGCCCCGTCCCAGAGATGCCTTGCAGCCCCAGAACACCCTGCAGGCGGGGATTACAGAGGATACAACTCAAGCCCTTACGGTTATTTTCCAGGTGCGTTTTGTAAATATCATCCGGTACTTTGGGCTCCATGATGTCCAGCTGCAGAGACAAGGGAGAAGGGGGTTACCACCCAGTCAGCACACCCCAGAGCAGCTGCCCTAAAATAGCAGTCTCTCCAGGAGGAGCCTGTCCAAGCCTGTGGGGATGAAAGATCTGTTCCCAGATCTTGCCACAGGACCCAGCACCCAGGGCATCCTCAGCTGAAGGCAGCTCAGAGCTCTTTTCCCAGCTGAGACACCCACCTCTCTGGCCAAGGCTAGGAAATTGCTGTTGAGCTGGACATTGGACATTATCTCAGTCAGGTCCTCATACTCCTCCACATCCTCATTCAGCTCCAGGAAGACCCCATGGCGACCCAGCATAAAGGCCATCTGCTTCTGGACAACTCTGCACAGAGGGCAGATGTTTCAGAAGCACCCAGAATCCAGTCAAGCCCACCATAAACACATTCACCAAATGGTGAGCAAATCTGCCCTGCTCTAGAAGCACACAAGAGCGACCTGCTCTTGCCCACTCTGACTTCAGGGACACAAGCCTTAGCCCAAACCCAAAGATAACCTCCAGTGGTGGCAGGATCTGACCCAACTCTTCCCAGATGGGGAGCTGTACCCCTTCACTACAGGCAAAGACCCCAGAGGGTGGGGAACGATTCTCTGCTTACACATCTTTGCAGGAAGTGAAGATGTCCTCCACCAGCTCCACATCATTGAGCATCAAAGCCAGGCGCAGGGCTTCAGGGTAGCGGTTGAATTTGCGGAAGATTCCCAGGGCACAGCGCAGGAGAGCAGAGTTCTCAGGCTCCGGGACATAGCTTACACAGCTTTAAGGAGACAGATATGAAGGTGATGACCACCTCTGGGACCAGGACCCCTCCAGTGTCTCACCAGCTGAGCCCACTCACCTGGTCAGGTAGAGGCACACTTTGGAGTAGGCATTGTCATCAATGTACTTCTCCAGCATGTCCATCTGCTCAATCTCCATGAGCAGGTCACAGGCCTCATGCTCTGCATTGTGGGCCATGTTGTAGGGGACAATCTCCTTGACCAGTGTGAGAAGCGTGTCCCTCTGAGCCTTGTCAGCCTCATCAATCTCCTGCCACTCTTTGGCTACCTCCCCTGCCAAGTGCCTGAAGGGACAATGGGAGATCACTGCCACAGAAACCAGCTTCACTCAGCCCCAAGGATGGGGAGCAGCTGCTGACAGTTAGCTGGGACTGTATACTGTTTACAAGGGCTCCACATTCCTGTAAGAAGTTATGGGGAATAAGCCCAGAGAAAGAATAGGGTCACGAGCAAAGATTACAGAGGTCACAGCAGGTCTCTGCAGCTGGCAAATCACTGTGGAGAAAGGATGAGGTGACACATGTGCAGGTGTGACACAAGCAGCTAAGCAGAAGCCTAGCAAGTTAGGACAACTCTCAGACAGACCAGAGCTGAAGCACTCAGGGGAATCCCCCTGAAACCTTGTCCTTCCCCAAGCCCAAGTGCTAGCCAGGCTTACCTGACATATTCATGCCCCCAAGATGCCAGCTCCTCCTGGGAGCCCACCAGCCGATACTTCAGACACTCACGCTCCCCACTCATGGTCATGGCCAAGACAGAAATAATGTCTGCTGCAAAGCGCTGGTGAAAGAATGTGGAGGTCAACACACACCAGGCACGGGGAAGCAGAGGTACCCAGGGACATGACACCCTCCCTGCACCACAAGCCATCATGGGCAGGAAAAACATTGTCCTGGCACATTATAATCCAA
The DNA here is from genome assembly GCF_027791375.1 of Indicator indicator. Lineage (NCBI taxonomy): Eukaryota > Metazoa > Chordata > Aves > Piciformes > Indicatoridae > Indicator > Indicator indicator. The sequence goes on along the minus strand of NC_072022.1, from coordinate 20,272,516 downwards.
CAGAGCAAGTCACAGAGGCTGACATTAGACCATGGTGTCTGGATGGCTCTGCAACCACTTCCCCAGCATCACATCTCAACCACGTGGGTTGGTGAGGCAAAGAATCTTTACCTTATTCTCTCCTGGAGCCATGCTCTCATAGATCTCCTTCAGCTTGCCATAATGAGGCCGTAGAAACTTGAGGGGTTTGGGAACAGAGGTCATAGACGTGGTGGAAGAACGGATCTGCCTCCGCAGCTCCTCCAAGGCTGGGCGGTAGAGAGACGTATCTTTCTCCTGCAGAGGCAAGATGCCTGTCACAGGGCAGAGGACTGGTTCCTGTGCCATCACCTCGTCAGCTCCCCTCAAACACTGACAACGCTTTGAGCAGAGCAGCCCCCTTGCTGCTCCCTGGGCTCCCTCCTTCAGCCCAAGCACTGGGGTACAGCAGAGGAAAATGCCACCCACACAGGAGAAAGGCAGAGGTGCCTCAGACACAGGTCAGAGAAGCAGCAAGGATGGAGGACAGAGCACAGCAGACAAAAACGGGTCCCACTCAAGGTGAAACACTCTCCAGTTCTACTGCGTGAGGAACAACCAGAAGTAAGGGATGGATGGACTTAAGTTCAGAGGCTCCACTGCTCTGCTCCTCCACAGTTCCTTGCTGAGAGGTCTAGCACACTTACCCCCAGGCGCTCCACCAGCATCTCCAGCTCATCCTGCAGCTGCTTGTCTTCCTCTGACTGCCAAAATGCACCAGAAAAAGCACACTTAAAGGCAGCCAGCACAGATAACCCCAGCGTGACAGGTGTGGAGGTGTCACCCCAAGCAGTACAGGGACCGGGACACAATGACCCCCCTTCTTCAGGACCTGTACTGTCCCTGTACTGATGGGATTCAATGCCCCTATTACCAGGGATGCCCTCCCCAAAGAAACAGGGGCAAGAAGCACCCATCTTGTTGTCCCTATGGAAAGGGGCATGGTGGAGACCATAGCCTCCTACCCAGAGAAAGTCCCTTTGCAGCCCACCCCATGGGACCCTAAGTACCGATACCACCCCTATGCTGAAAGAGGGGACCCCTTCACAGTCCCCACTGACATACATGCACCTCAATTACATATCGGCTCTCCTCACCCCGTTCCAGCGACATCGCAGCCTGGAGCCCCCTGCCCCTCCGCACACCCCTTCCGCTAGGGCTGGGAGCCTCCAGCTGCGTCATGCAGGCACCGCCGTGATGTCACGGCCTCCCTCTGAAGGAAGCCTCAGAGACGTCAGGCACCTCCCGCCGGAGGGAGCCCCCGATGACGTCACAGGCGCTCCCGAAGAGGTACCGGTCGCCCCCGTGACGTGCGATGACGTCCCGTCCCGTCCCACCGGTGACGCGGGCCCAGCCGGGCCGTGACTCAGCTGCGGCCCGCGGCGCGGCGGCACTTACCAGCTCCTGCTCCTTCTCAGGACCCGTGGACGGCTCCCGGCGGTCCCGGCCCCAAGGTGGCGTGGGCTTCTCGTCGCCACCCGACCCGGGGCCGCCTTGCACTCGGCTCTGCCCGCCACCACCGCCTGCATCCATGGCCCCTCCGCCGCTCGCCCGCCGCTCTGCGCCTGCGCGACACCCACCACCAATCGCCGCCCGGTGCCGCCGTGACGACGACGACGCCGCGCGCCGGGGGGCGGGGCGGGGCGGGGGGCGGGGCAACTCCACGTGTCGCAGCGGCGAGAATCGGCCGCGGGTAGGATTACGGTCCGTCCCGGGGCTCCACCGCTCCTGGAGATCGCTGACACCTGGGCACCCGGAACTCCGTCACCACAGCACAAGGCACCAGTGCCTCCGGAGCCGGGAAAAGGAGCCAGGGCAAGCGAGCTCAGTGGAGCCCCGACACACCGCGGACACCCATGGGTACCCCCGTGCCATCCACCTGTGTGCAACATACACCCACCCCCGTCCCACGCACATGTGTCACTCTGTGCCCCCGGCTCCGCTGTTCCAGCGGGTGGCACGGCCTCGCCCGGGCACCCCGAGGAGCACCCCAGGCTGTGCCTGCTGGGGAAGCACGCGGCAGTGGATGTGGGGCCAGGCGTCCCCTCACCGATGTTTTCCGAGTCATAACTTATGTACACCTGGGCACCCACCCACACAGCATCTATGCACCCTGCACCCCGCAGGGCAGAGGGGACCCTAGCCGGTACCTGCACCCGGACGTCCCTGCACCGTCCGGCAGCACCCTGAGCACTGGGTGGGTGACCTATGGTGACACTGTCCCGGATAGGTAGTCACATAGGGTTGGGGTGGGAGGGGAAGATGTGCACACAGCCATGACTTCCCCCTTGCTCACCACTGCAGCGGTGACCGTGGCTGTGCGCATCTATGTGCGACCATGTCACAGTATGCGCGTTGGCAGGGGTCCGCAGGCGACCTCGAGGCGCCTTAGGATACTGGGGCAGGTGTCAGTCACTGTGTGTGTGTCCACCTGAGTGTGTGCCCGAGTACCAGCGCGGGTGCCGGCACCCGGAGGCAACGCACATCCCCGGGTGCTGAAGCCCAGTGCCGGTACATGTGCATCAGCGTCATGCGTGAGCCCCAGCGCTGCTCCCGGTACCGGTTCGTTGGTAGTCTGTTAGTGCCACTGTACATCATTCGCTGACGAAGGTGTTGGTGCCGATGTAGGAGCCGGTGACGGTGCTGGTGCGGCTACCTGCGTAGGTGCCGGTGGGGGTGCGGGTGGCGGTATTAGCGCAGGTAGCGGTGTAGGTAGGTGCCAGTGCGGGTTTCATCCCGCGCACACGGCGGTCACCTTGGCGGCGGGCCCGGGGCGAGCGGAGCAGTGCGCCTGGGCTGAGCACCGGTGTCCCTGCTCCAGCCACCCCCCAGGGCGCCGGACCCAGCCGCTCCCCCGCTCGATGTCTGCGGGCCGCGCCCCGCTGGTATCAGCCCCTGCGGCTCCATTCCTGCCTGAGTCTTGATACCGGTGCCAGTCCCGCCGGCGGCGCGGCGCTCGGTGCGGGCCATGGCGGTGGCGGAGGCAGGCGGCGCTGCGGCGGCGGCGGTGGGGGCCCGACGCGGCCCGGGCGGGGAGCGGAGCTAGGCGGGAGGCAGCCCGGGATGGCCAGGATGAACGTGGCCCTCCAGGAGCTCGGACACGCCGTGAGTGCCCGGGGCAGCTGCGGAGCAGGGCGGGGGCAATGGGCAGTGAGAGGGGCAGGAGGAGGCTGGTGACGAGAGGCACCGGCAAAAAGGAAAAGGTGGGACACGGGGCTGAAGACAGCTCGAGGGCTGTCAAGGAGCTGGAAGGGCTGGGAGGCTGCGTGAGAAGGGGTTGGGGACCTGGGGGGATCCGGAGGGTGAGAGTCTGGGGGCTCCTGGCAGCTGCGTGGGGCCAGGGAAGCTCTGTGGCTGGAAGATCTCTGTCCTCCACAGTGAGGGCGAGAAGCAGGAGGAAGGATCCTCCCAAATCCCTGCCTGGCATTGGGCAGAGGAAGTGGGGTGGTTTGGAGATGGCCCCACAGACCGTGCTCCATCAAGGCATGAAGCCAGCTTGCGGGTACAGTGATACTGTTCATAGGTGCCCCTAAAGGCAGCAGTCCTGGAGAGAACAGGAGGGCCTGTCCCCATGGGTCTCAGCCCCATGGAGGTGTCAGGAGGAGCTCCAGGACCAGGTCCTTCCTCCTTCTGCATCAAGGGTGCCAGGAGGTGCTGAGAAAGGGGTTCTGACAGATGGTGCTTGGGACCATCCCAGAGTGGAGAGGAGCATGTTGGAGGAGCCAAGGTGGTGGGGGTGCCTGTCTGGATGAGCTCCCACAGGGTACAAAGCCATCCCTCCTGATTCCAGCAGCTCCCAGGAACCGACTCTGGTGAAGGGTTCCTGCCAACTATCAGTCCCAGCCTCACACCCTTCCACCATGACAATCCTTGGCTAAGTCTCCCCGTGCCCCACTGGGATGGCAGTGAGCAGAGCTGGACATGGGGCATTGTGCTGCTTCATCTCTTGTCCTGCCCTGGCATCTTTCTAGCCCCTGACACAAGCCCTGCAGGCAGGCCCAGGGCATCACTTTAGTTTGCCACACAGATGGGAGGGTGAGCCCCAACCCACCCAGGCATTAGCTCTGAAGCCTAAGGATGGCTCTCAACCAGCAGCATTGCTGATTATCTTTTACCAAAGACTCCAGCTTTTTCCTCCAGCTCATCCCCCCACGCCAAAGCTGCTGGCTCAGCTCCACCACCTCCCTCTTGGCTGAGTCTCTGACAGCCCTGATGGCTGGGTTCCCTGCCAGGCTGCCCTGCAAGGACAGGAGAGAGGGGGTCCTGCCCTGCCAGCTGGCAGCAAGTGCCATAAGTGCTCCTTCTGCCCCTGCACAGACTTGGCCCTGTGCCTTGGGTACCCTAGGGGGCAGGATAGGGCAGGAGGGACTTCCAGATGTTTCGGACTGGTGCACATCTGCATGGAAAGTTCCAGGCGGGGGAGGAGGGGTGAGGCAGCAGCAGTAGGCAACTGTTGCCTGGCAACGAGGACCACATCTCCGTTGTGATGTGGCACCTGTCGGCACAGCTGATGCCACGGCTGCCATGGCGACGCAGAGGGATGCTCTGGTGTGAGCCCCTGATCCCCACACTAGCAGCTCTCCCTGTGCTACTCAGGGCCACTCGGGGCTGAGGACAACCCCTGGGGAAGGCCCAAGGACACTGAGGGGGCTCAGGGGCTGCCTCGGCATCGCTGTGCACCTGCTGAGCAGGCACTGACCCTCACTGTAAGAGCCAGAGGACATGGCAGGGCAGGGGGCAGTCAATGCCATGCCCCCCATCCCAGACTACTCCCTCTCTTGGCAGATGCCTGAATACAAGCGTGCCACGCTGCAGGATGACGAGGGGCTGGAGCCAGCCGGGGATGGCAACACCTCTCCTGACAGTGTGGAGGTGAGGTCTGCCCCTGCCCATCCACCCTTCCCCTCTCCATCCTCCACAGCCCCCTCCTTGCCCTCAGACAGGGCCTGCCCACAGCTGAGTGGGCAGTAGGAGCAGGGCTGGGAGCCAAGGCAGCTCTGGCTGTCCCCAGGGATGTGCTGGGAAGCAGCCAAAATGCGGCAAAGTGTGCCCAGGCCATCATCCTTCCTTGCAGCTCAGTGGCGGGGGACCACCAGCACCCACTGCTGGCTCACTGGGCCTAGTGCCCTGGTCCCCAGCAAGCCAGACAGTGGGGAGCAGTAGGGGAGGGAAGAGGGAACAGCGAGGTTTGGTCCACAGTGGTGTGATGGCAGGTCCCTGCTCCTGCCCAGGTGGGGTTTCGGAAGGGCCCAGGGCCGCTGCTGAGCCGCCTGGCCTCACACAGCCAGCTGGAGCTGGTGCTCTGTGCCATCGCACTCTCCCTGGCCCTGCTGCTTGGCATCGCTGTTGTCGCCTTGGCCATCCAGTACCGCAGAGGTAGGGAGGGGCCCTGCAGCCCTCACACCCCAACACCTGTTGGGGACGCAACATAACAGGAAGGGATGGGTCAGCATGGGGCTGCTGCTCTGGGTGCTCTGCCCATCCCAGAGTGCAGGCAGGGCTTGGCCCCGCTTTGTGCCTCAGTTTCCCTGGTGCACGCACACAGCCATGGACATGCCCTCCCTGCCAGATCCCTCCCACAGCACATGCCTGACGGATGCCTGCGTCCGGGTGGCAAGCAAGATTCTGGAGGCTCTGGATGTGGAGACGGACCCATGCCAGGACTTCTACCAATATTCCTGTGGGGGATGGATCAAGAGGAACCCCCTGCCCAATGGGCGCTCCAAGTGGAGCACCTTCAACAGCATCTGGGACCAGAACCAGGCCATCATGAAACATCTGCTAGGTAGGCTTTGGAGTTTCATGGCTACTGGGGATGTGATCTCCGGGTGTAGGCAGCCGGAGTCGCAGTGTCCCCAAGGCTGACCCGCAGCATCTTGCAGAGAACACCACCTTCAACTCCAGCAGTGAGGCAGAACGGAAAACACAGCGGTACTACCTGTCCTGCCTCAAGGAGCAAAGGATAGAGGAGCTGGGCTCCCAGCCCCTCATGGAGCTCATCGACAAGGTGAGGGGCCATCCACACATGAGCTGAGCTGTTAGGGCTCAGCTCAGCATGTCTCCCACTCGGCTCCCCAGATCTGGGGAGGGGACACCCCTTGGGGATGGACCCCATCCCTCCTTGAGGCACCAGGTCCATCTGCCAGCAGGTTGGGGGGTGGAATGTCACTGGATCCTGGAACCAGACCAGCTTCATGGAGGTACTCAAGATGGTATCAGGCACATACCGGGCGACCCCCTTCTTCACAGTGTATGTGGGTGCAGACTCCAAGAGCTCCAACAGCAATGTCATTCAGGTTGGCACCTTAGCACCCAGAGGCAGCAGAGACCAGAACAGGCACCAGGATGACCGTGTTGCCCCTCTCTCCATGCAGGTGGACCAGTCAGGACTTTTCCTCCCATCTCGGGATTACTACCTGAACAAGACTGCCAACGAGAGGGTGAGACTGGATGCCAAGCATGCTGCCAGCAGCAGTCAGGGAAACCCACCACAATGGGGTGCAAGCAGCACTGGGGGGCACCTGGCAACTGTGTTCTGCCCACTGGGTGGCACAGTGCCCAGACAGCAGATTGGAACCCCCCAGGAAGGTAGGGTGAGCTGTAGCTTGGCATCCCACCAGGTCCTTGCAGCATACCTGGACTACATGGTGGAGCTGGGCACACTGCTGGGGGGGGCCCCAGAGCCCACCCGCCTCCAGATGCAGCAGGTGCTGGACTTCGAAACCCAGCTGGCCAACATCACCGTGCCCCAGGCTGAGCGGCGGGATGATGAGAAGATCTACCACAAGATGAGCATTGCTGAGCTGCAGGTGGGCACAGCCTGGGGAGAGGTGAGGTTGTCCAGTGGGACACTGAGAAGTCTGTGCGTGCTGCTGCCCTCCCCTCCCCAAGACATTCCAGACAGCCCCATCTGTTCTGGGACATGTGCTGGGATGCTCATCCCCTTGGTTGTTTAGATTTGAGGGAAGCTGCCACCCTGCATGGAGGGGGTCACCAGGTCCCCTCCTTGTCTTGCAGCATTGAGAGTGGTGGGGAGCCACGGGACAGGTGTTTGGAGACAGAGAAGGCATCTGGGGTAGTGAGGGACCTTGGGACCTTCCTGGGGAGCACAGCTCCTGCCTCAGGGAACCCCCCAGTTCCAGACAGGATGTGGCAGAACCATGTCAATCACCCCAGTGCCACATCTTTGTGTCCCTTCCAGGCCCTGGCCCCTGCCATCGACTGGTTGGATTACCTGTCCTACTCCCTGGCCCCGCTGGAGCTGGTGGACACGGAACCTGTGGTGGTGTATGGAGATATTTACCTCCAGCAGGTCTCTGACCTCATCAATGGCACTGACAGGAGGTGAGGTGCCTGTGAGCACCTGGTCATGCCCCATTTTGGGCTGCCCCCATAGTGGGGACATGTTTTGGGCTTGCCAGTGGCTTGGAGACTGGGACGTCCCAATGCATCATGGTGAGCCACAATACCTCTCTGCCTACACAGCATCCTAAACAACTACCTGATCTGGAATCTGGTGCAGAAGACAGCCTCCAGCCTGGACCAGCGCTTTGAGACAGCCCAGGAGAAGCTGCTGGAGACTCTCTATGGCACCAGGAAGGTAACAGTGGCCTCAGAACCAGTCCCCTCCACCCCCAGCCTGGAAGCAGACAGGTCCACCGATGCCCTTGGGATGCCCTTGGGATGCTGAGCCTCAGATGCTGCAGAGAGAACTTAGGGATCACCTTTTGGGAGCAAGGTTTAGCTGCTGGGCAGGGGGCAGATCTGGGCTGAGGGAAGGGAGGGGAGCAGGAAAGGGAGATGGTGGTCTCACAGACATCCCTTCTCACTTCCACAGTCTTGCACACCCCGCTGGCAAACCTGCATCTCCAACACAGATGACACGCTGGGCTTCGCCCTGGGCTCCCTCTTCGTCAAAGCCACCTTTGACCGGGACAGCAAAGCCATTGTGAGGACTCTTCTGACCCTGTCGTCTTCCCATCATCACCCACTGAACCCTTCCTATGCCCCTTAAACCCCAGGGCTGGAAGGCAGGGAGCAGAGCAATGGGCCCCTCAACCCCAGAGAGGTCGCATCCTGCCCACCCTGTCCCTGCCCAAGAGGGCTGCATGGTGCAAGGGAGGCTTCATTCCCACTCCTGCCAGGCTGAGGAGATGATTAGCGAGATCCGGGCAGCCTTCGAGGTGTCCCTGGACCAGCTGGACTGGATGGACGAAAAGACCAGGCAGGCTGCAAAGGAGAAGGTGACCTCAGGGAGAGCAGTGGGTGAGAGACCTCCCCCCGTCCCAGTAAGCTCACCCAGTCTCACTGCTGGGGTCTCTCCCCATGCAGGCTGATGCCATCTATGACATGATCGGCTTCCCTGACTTCATCCTGGACAACAAGGAGCTGGATGATGTCTACGATGGGGTAGGGGGGCACTCAGCTTGTGGGGAGGGTGTCTGGTCCCTGCTCACACCAAGCCCTAGGAGGCTGCATGGTAAGGCAATGTCCCTGTTTGGGGGACCTGTTTGAGATGGGTGTTACATGGAGCTACTCTGGTGCTGAGCACATTCCGGCCAGGATAGGGGGAATGACCCCAGGGAACTCCTCCTCATCTCTCCTCTTCCTCACCAGTATGAGGTCTCAGAGGACTCCTTCTTCCAGAACATGCTCAACTTCTACAACTTCTCTGCCAAAGTGATGGCTGACCAGCTCCGGAAACCCCCCAACCGAGACCAGTAAGGGAGAGGGTGTAGGGTGGGCAGAAGGATGTGTCTCACCTGTCTCCTGTCCCACCTTCCACACCAGCATGGTGTCACAGCACTGTCCCAGTATGGTGTTGCAGCGCTGTCCCAGTATGGTGTTGCAGCACTGTCCCAGTATGGTGCCACAGCACTGTCCCAGCATGGCCTGGGTGCCACTTGGGGGAAGCTCCCACTGAGGGGTAGCACAGCACTGTAGGTCACCAGTGGTGACTCTGCCTCGCCCCTGGGATGGTGTCCCTTGGTCATGGGGCAGGGACAGCAGTGCCAGCCCCGAACAGGGCAGGGGACCCATGGTGGGAGACAGCACAAGAGGGTGCCTGGGTGGGGTGGAGAGGGAACATATCCCTGCTTGTCCCCTGCCCCACCTCCCTGCCCCAGGTGGAGCATGACCCCGCAGACCGTCAATGCCTACTACCTGCCCACCAAGAATGGGATCGTCTTCCCTGCCGGCATCCTGCAGGCCCCCTTCTACGCCCGCAACCACCCCAAGTGAGCCTGACACAGGGATGAGGGGCATCTCCTGGGGGCTTGGAAGGGTGTAGCTGGATCAGAGCCAGCACTTCAAGGAGCTCACCACAGTCATAAAACAAAGCCCTGGTGGGCTTGATGGTCCCTTAAGGGAGCCAAGACAGCCTGTAAAATCCTGTGGGGCCATCAGTGTCCCCAGCAAGACTCATTCTCACCTAGCTGCCAGCTGGAACAGAGTCTTGCCAGGTGCCCCAGACACAGAAGGGATGCCCAGGCTATGGAGAGGATGCCCAGGACATGGGCAGGCTGCAACAGCATCTTCTCCCTGCACTTACCTGTCTCTCCCCTGTGGTCCCACAGAGCCCTTAATTTTGGTGGCATTGGCGTGGTGATGGGACATGAGCTGACCCACGCATTCGATGATCAAGGTGAGAGCCTACAGACAGCACTAGCCCTGACCCCCTGCACCTTCCTGCCCCCACCCCAGCCCTTGGCATGGGGAGGGGTGCTGTGGGAGCATGGGGGTTCTGCTTTGCCATCCATCACATCATGCATGCTCATGCCCCTCCTGGCCGCCCCCCCTTCTATCGTCCTGTCTCCCCAGGTGGCACCTGCTGATAGCTCCCCCTGGCTTCTCTGTGCAGCTTTCGCTCCATCTGCTTGGTGAGGACACAGTGTCTGCAGCCTTGGTCCCCTCTGCATCCTCCTCCCTGTGGGGCAGAGGATGGGTCCCTCTCACATCCACTCTGCTTTGCACCTTCACCACAGCCCTGGACCTGCGATGGGGTCAATGGGGGAATTTGGGGTGACAAATTCAGCTCAGGACAGCAGGGATGCACTGGGGATGGCTGGGGATCCAGGCACATGGCTGAGCTGAAAGCCTGCTTGGAGCAGGAGCTGAGGGACACCATCTCTCTTGGGCATAAGCCCAAGGCACAAGGTCCCTTGGTGTCCTCTGGTGCTGTTCCCACCACACCCCATCCTGCTTCAGGACCTCCTGCAGCAGGGGGTCTGCAGGGGGCTGGCATTCCCTGACCCCAGCCTATCCCATGACTCGGTTCCACAGGCCGGGAGTACGACAAAGAGGGCAACCTGCGGCCATGGTGGCAGAACTCTTCCCTGGAGGCCTTCAAGAACCGGACAGCCTGCATGACGGAACAGTATGGCCGCTACACCGTCCACCGTGAGAAGGTCAATGGCAGGCAGACACTGGGCGAGAACATCGCAGACAACGGTGGGCTTAAAGCAGCCTACAACGTAAGTGTTGCTGACCCAAGGGCACGTGGACCCCCATGCCTATCTGTCCCTTCCTGGGGCTTCAGGGCACCTCTCCCACAGGCATACAAGTCCTGGCTGCAGAAGAATGGGGAGGAGAAACGCCTGCCAGCCCTGGGGCTCACTAACCACCAGCTCTTCTTTGTGGGCTTTGCACAGGTAGGGTGGAGTGGAATGGTGTGTTCCCCATCCCTCCCTGGCCCCTCAGAGCCATTCCACGGCCTCCCAGTTCCTGAGCCTGCTCTTGCTCTGATAGGTGTGGTGTTCTGTCCGGACACCCGAGAGCTCCCATGAAGGGCTAGTGACCGACCCCCACAGCCCCGACAAGTACCGTGTCATTGGCACCCTCAGCAACTCCCGGGACTTTGTTGAACATTTTGGCTGCCCCCTGGGTTCTCCCATGAACCCTGGCAAGCACTGTGAGGTGTGGTAGTGACGGGAAGGGTGCTGGGGACAGAAGAGACAATGCTTTACTGTGCCTCCCCTGCCCCCAGCCTTCACTGGCTGCCAGAGCTGGCTCACAGAGAGAGAGCAGGGCCACCTCCCGGGTCACCTTCTGTCACCGTTTCCCCCTGTGCACACACCACACACCTCTGCCACCCTCCACAGCACCCATGGCCCCACACCGGGTACCCACCGTAGCCCCCATCCACAGCCTGGGGGACACCACGGCCAGCAGAGAAGCCGTAGCAACCCCAAAACGCAGCTCTGCCCCATAACCTTGACGTGCTACCGATGGGCACAGCTCAGCACCCCTACCCTGGCCAGGCAGGTCAGTAGAGTCCTGGGAGTGCACTAGGGGCGTGCTCCAACGCACTCCTGCTCCCTGAACTGCTGGATGCAAGCTGGGGGCCACCAGGCTCCGCCCTTCCCTCTCCCCTTCCCAGTCCGGCTTGGCTTCCCTATCCACCTCTGCAGGGACCAGTGGGCGGCGGCGGGGACTCTGGTGCCTTCAGCTGTGGGTGGCTGTCGCTGAATTTATTTAACGATTAAAAGCAGTTTCCACTTATTTTGGCGGCTCCGGGTGCTTTCACAGTGTCAGGGTGGGGGCAGACCTGTGATCTGGAGCAAGGGGCGACTCAAAAGCCGGGGGATGTGTAGAGGGTAAGACATGCCGAGGGACAGGAGCAGGAGGTGAGAAATCCCGAGGGAGCAAGGGCGGGGAGCGGGAGATGAGATGTCTTGAGGGACAGAGGGAGGGGAGCAGATGGTCAGGGAAGGAGAACGGCAGCCGCAGGGTCAAGGCGCATCCCTCGCAGGCCAGAGCCGGAGGGGATAGCTCATCCTCAGTCAGAGTGCCAGTGTGGCTCAGGTTGAGGCTGGGGCGACCAGAAGGCAGGATCCGGGCTGGGACAGCTCTGCAGCCCCGGCTCAGGGGATGGCGGGGCCCGCGCTGCCCGCCAGGCAGGAGTGACGGAACAACTGACCCCACCCTGCCCTGGGGACAGGCCGTGGCCGAGTTCCCTCCACAGAGAGCCTGGGGCCCGGCCAAGCCCTCTGTCCACAGTGAGCCCTGAGCACTTTTCCGGGGTCCTCAATCACCTTCAGCCACGTCCTGGGGTGCTCAACCACCTCCACCCCTCACTGCGCCCTGTGGCCAGAGGGCGGCTCGCAAAGGCCACCGGGCGCTGTAGTGCAGGCAGCAACGGGCGCAATGCCCGACGGGAACTGTAGTTCGGCGCGGGGGACGCCGCCAGTTGTAGTCCCGGACACCGCTAACCTCACCACTGTGTCGCGGGGCCAGACTCCATTTCCCAGCAGCCAGCGCGGCGAGGCCAGGGTCCGGGCCTGGGCGCTCGGGTCTCGAGGGGCACCGGGGACAGAGAGGGGAGGCTGGCGTGAGCGGCGGGACCGGGTGCGGCTGGGGGCTGGGCCCCGGTTGGAGGTGCCAGGCCTAGGCGGGACCCTCGGTGCAGGGCCCGGTCTGGGTCACAAGTGCTGGGCCTCGGCCCGACTCTGGGTGCAGGGCACCATGGGTGTTGGGTCGTGATAGGGCTGCCGGGCTGAGCAGCTGAAGCTGAACTGTACGCGGCCCGGGCGACAGGCAAGCCTGGCCCTAGGGCGGCAGTGGCGTGGGGACTGGGGGTCTGTGGAGTAACCCTGCCGTGCAGGGACAAAGCCAATGGGACATCTACGTTCTGGGGACAGGGGCAGTGCCTGCCCCTAGGCTGTGCCTGCCCCTAGGCTGGTACGACTCTGTCCTGCAGCCGGCATGCTCACCTTGCAGGCGTGCTGCCTGAGCCTGAGATGATGGATGCGCCACCCATCACGCCTGGGGAGCTGCTGTGTCTGGGCACCAGCCTCGCCTTCTCCGGCTTCTTCTACTATCTGTACAGGAAGAAAGCCAAAGTCATGGCACGTATACAGGTAGCCTTGTCCCTTGTGTTGTACCTCAGATGCTCTGTCTCCTTCCCACTGCCCTGCACTGCCTGTCTCAGAACCTTTGATTTGATTGCACCTCTACTGATGTTACAACACCCAGGACCAAGCAGGTCACATCCTTCCAGAGGATCCTTCCACATCCTTCCAGAGCTATGCATGACCCACCCTCTGCCTGTCAGCCTATCAGTTCCTGCCTATGTTTATACTCAGTCGCTGCTCTTCCAGGAGGCCCCAAAGCTCCAGGTTGATGATGATTTACCAGCACTGGTATCTGCAGCTGATGGGAGGTGCCTGCCTTATGTTGCCCTGGAAGGTAAGGACATTTTTCAGTCACACACCAGGGACAGAGTCGGGGCTCTCTTCCTTTGCCCATGATGCATCTCTTGGTCCTTAGGCATAGTGCTGCCAGCCAAGGCTGTGCTGACCAGCCATTACCATGAAGGGCTGCAGGGTGTGATCCAGAAACTGCTTGTGAAAGAGCATCGGCTGATCTGGAACAGCTTGGCCCGGACCTGGTGAGTGATGGGAGGGGACAGCAGGGGTGGGCTTGCACTGGTAGGTCCAAACCCCCATCCTCTGGTGCCACTTGAGAGGTGGAAAGTGACTCAGTTAAAGGCCCTAGTCCCTACCCTCAGGTTAGCCTTAGGAACTCTGTGCTGTCTGTATCCCAGTGCTGCACTTTCCACTTGCAGGAGCGAGAGCGAGCGGGTGCTGTCAGAGCAGGTCTACACTGTCCCCTTCTTGCTGGCCTCAGCAGACACTGAGGCAGTGACACAAGTGAGCGTGGAGAGCCCACTCCGAGCTGTCTGTCTGCCACTGGAGACAGTGTATGAGCGGTTCCAGCAGCCAGTCCATGGCTTCCGTGACCTGCTGGGCCAGTACTTGAGTGGGGAGAAGCCCAAGGGCATCCTGGAGACAGAGGAGATGCTGAGGGTAGGGGCTGGGCTGACAGGCATTGGGGAGCTGGCCCTGCACCTCGATGGCTCCCTGCACCTTGAGCCACCAGCCCAGGTGGGTGAGTATTTCCTGTGCCTGGGCGACTGGCAGACAGTGCTGGCGGAGCTGGAGTCAGCCAGTGGGCTCTGGAAGGGGGCGGCCATGCTGTGTGCTGCAGCAGGCCTGGCCATCCTCCTGCATGCCCTATGCCGTGCCTACCGCCGTGCCCGCCTCAAGCAGCAGCGTGAGGACAAGGAGCCGGACGATGAGGAAGCTGGGGACGGGGGGCTCGAGGACTTCTGCGTTATCTGCCTGACCCAGCCCCGTGAATGTGTCCTCTTGAGCTGTGGCCACATCTGCTGCTGCTTCCGCTGCTTCCAGGCCTTGCCTGCCCGCCTCTGCCCCATCTGCCGCGGACCCATTGAGCGTGTGGTGCCCCTCTACCAGGCCTGAAAGCACCTAGAGGGCACCCAAAGAGGGCAGCACAAACTAAACCAAGCCCAGAGCCTGCAGAAATCTCAGCTGTTTTGTCATGTGCAGCTGTGTGGTTCATGTTGGCAGGGAAGGGTCCTGATGTGCCCCTCCATCTGTTTTTGGGAGCGGGAGGGAGTTATAACTCCCTCACCCTTCCATCCTCTGCCAGAGTGACCCCATCTGAAAATGAAGGCTTGAGGGAAACATACTGAATGCTGGAGCCGAGAAGCTGAGTACTGTGCCCCACACTGAGGCATTCCTTTGGCTGGTGGCTGTTTGACCTTTTCCTGGACCCAGCCCCTTGTCAAAGCCACGTGGGACTTTTACCCTGTTTTGCTTTTCCAATGCATAGCTTTATGGGAAGTATGGCTGGGACAAGACCAGAGCTGGTGGGACACAGTGGGCATGGTGGGGTGATAGAGATGCAACCTCTTCCCAAGCCACTGTGGTGCCACACCTTGGTGCCACTCTTGTCCTCCCTCTACAATTCATGTGCCTACAGCTACTGTCTAGACCACATTGGGGCACATAGGTGCTGGTGGGAATGAAGTGTGCCCTTTCACCAGTTGCTCTGCCAGCTGGGAAGGGGGATGAGCATCCCTCTCTGCAGGGTCCCCACCCTCCTCCCAGAGCAAGAAGACAGCACTGGGGTGTCCTGGAGCCTGCCTGCACCTCTGGCCCCAGCTGCACCCAGCTCTCCTGCCTGGACTGGGAGTGGCATGCAGTGGTGTGTGAGTGATAAAGCCAAGAAGCCAAGCTCAGCCTTGCCTCTTGCTTTGTGCCATGAAGTGCAGGCATGGGAAAATGTGCCAGGAGCTGAGTCTCCTCAGGGAATCAGCCCAAGGGCACAGTCACTGGTGGTGGGTGGTGGGCAGGGGACCCCTGTCTGGGGTGCACCTCCTCAGATTACAGCTTGAGGGGGCAGGGGGTGCAGAAACAGGACTGTTTCCAAGGCAGTCCTGCTCCTCTGGTCTCCATGGCAATCGCTCCCCTGGACTGCTCCCCATCACTGCCTGGCTGCAGTTGCCCAGGCAACCCATGGGCTCTCCTGGCTCCTGCAGCTTTGGGGCACACAGGATTTGGAGGAGGGGGGTAGGCAGTGCTGGCAGGCCATTGGCAGCCAGACAGCAGTGTTGGAGTCAGGGTGGGGATGGTATGCTCCCTTGCCAGGGCAGCAGCTCCCATTGATGTCATTTTGGGACTGAGGGCTTGCTTTGGGCAAAGGTGCTGCTGTGGTGGTGCCCTCAGGGCCCACAGACAGCTGTAACGCCCCAGAGAAACCTCTGGGGATCCACATGCATTTTTGTGGTGTGGGAGGGTCCTTTTCTCCAGTCTTGCAGCATGGCTTCTTCCACTTGCTAGCATGGTGACTGCCTCGCCACAGAGTGAGCAATGGGGCCCAGGTGTTCCCCCCCCCTGGAACTGGGCATCCCCCCGCAGCAGGAGGGATTTCGGGAAGGAGATAAATACCAGATGGGAGAGGGCTGGGCTGCCAGGAACACACTCCCCATGTGCCAAAAGCTGCTGGCACGAGTGGGTGCGTGGGCCGGGGAGGGCGGGGAGGTGCCTGTGCTCCTGCAGACTGCTCGTCTCGTTCCCCAGGGCCTGGCAGCCAGCTGGGGACAAGGAGAGGGACCTGCAGCCACCTGCACCCCTCTGTCCCCGTGGATGCCAAGGGTCCCCTGGGCAGGGAACATCCTTGGTTGTGGAAGCACATGGGAAGGGTGCCAGTGCATGCACCCCTACTGCCAACCCATGCTGGGGCATGACCCTAGCCTGTCTCCCCACACCTCCTTCTCAGGTCACTGTTGCCTCTGGGAAGGCCAGCAGTTCAATGGTGGTCTGGGCACACAGACCCCATTAAGCAACCCTGCCTAGCATCACTGGGTGGCATCGTGACTCAACTGCTCAGCTCACCACCAGCCAGAACCTCCCTGTGCCAAAACACTAGGCACAGGGTCTGCCCAGACTTGTCGCAGCACACGTGCCCCCAGATGAACCCGCTGTCCCTCACCAGTGATTTTTGATCAGAAGCAGGAGAGTGGTCAGCTTACAGAGTCTTGCCCAACTTCTCTCTGCAACCACCAAGGGCCCAGAAGCAACCCAGGTATCCTGCCAGCTGCCACCCACCACTCAGGGCCCATGTGGGTGCCAGTCCCTGGCCCCCTCCCCAACCCCCAGGGCTACCAGTTTGCTCCTGCCTCCCTCCCTGTCTGTTGTCATGGTGACCAAAGATGTAGTGACAGACAAGGATGAGGCCTCACACCCCAGCAGGGCTGTTCATCCACCCAGCTTTCCACCCCGACCAAGCTCAGGCAGGAAATCCCCTGTGAAGTCCCTTGCCTGGAACCTTTGCCAGTCCTCTGCACTGAGCCATGGGTAGATGTTTGGAGAGGGTGGCAGTGCCATCAGCAAGTCCTCTGTGAGGCCCCCTGGGCCACAGGTGCCACCACCACGGAGCAGAAGTGCCATCTCACGTTTGTTGGCAGGGCTGGAAGCAGCACAGATGGAGGCACCCATGCCAGCCTACAGGCATGCCTCTGCAGCCCCCTGCCCTGGGCGATGGCACTGATAGGATCTCAGGTGTGCAGCAGAGAAAGCTCCAGCTCTGGTGGCTGATGCCTTCTGCCTCCACCAAGCCCCATGGCATCCAGCCACTGTCTGCCAGGCCACCAACTCTGTCCCTGCCAGGACTTGAGGACCACCAAGGTGCTCCTACCCAGCCCAGCTCACAGCATGCGGGGGTGCCTACAGGGCCTGGGCAAGACATGCCCCACCACAACTGCTTGCACATGCACAGAACATTTCTCCACTGTAAAACCACCTGAAGCATCAGTGACTTCAGGGAAACCCCTCAGCTCCATTACAGCACCCAGAGCCAGCACCCAAGTAACCCACCAAGGGTGCAGAGCTCAGGGGCAGCATCCAGCTGTGGGGCTGCATCACAACAGATGCTGGTGGGCTCCTGGAGCATCGCCCAGCACTATTTTCCCTCACCAACCCCACTGTGGCTATGAGGCTAGCAGCCCAGCCCTGGAACCACCCCAGGGGAGTCATGGTAGGGCTCCAGCTCTTGCATCACCTGCAAGGTGACCCAGCTCAGAGCCTGTGGCCTAGGTTCAAGGAGCTAGGGCAAGAACTGCCTGCCTCCCACTCCCACAGCCCGTTCATCCCACTGGAGCTGGCCTTGTATTGGACAAAAGGCCACGAAGGATTTAAGAAAAGAGATTACATGGTTGCCAAAAGGTACATAACAAAAGTGGGACGAGAGCCAGGGGAAGGAGGGCATGTGGTCTGGCTCACCATGGGAGAATGACAGCTGCACTGGCAGGGGATGAGGCTGAGGTCCATCCTACACCCCCCCTGCCCTCCACCCCATTCAGATCCCTGGTACCCACCTCTGGATACACGACCAGCAGCGTTCTTAGGGAGCCAAAGACTCCCAAGGAAATGCAGTACCCAGAGCCATATGCTGCCTTGTCCCACCTACAGGCCAACTGTGCTAGCACAAATCCAGTCCTGCTCCTGCCTGGGCTGGGCAGAGGGTCCCTCCCAACCCCCTAACCCTAGCCTCACAGCCCTCCCCTCCTCCCCATATGCTAGCCAAGCAGCTCTCCTTGGATGCAAGGCACTGTACAGACACAGGTATGGGATAAGTGGGGTCATTCCCAGGGTGACCCCTTTCAAGCCTCTCCCCAGGAACCTGCCAGGCTGGAAACCCTCCTGGAGTGCAGCATCAGCCCTGCTCACATCCCACACAGCCCATCTGCTTCTCTTTTTCTCTCTCACCCCCAGCCCTACTCATGCCACGGCCTGCCTGTCCCTGCCCACGGGCAGTGGCATGTGGGCTTGGCAATGAGAAAAACAGGCCACATCTCAGCGTGGGCCTCTTGCCTATTTTCCTGGGCATTTTTTACAAGAGCAGAAGCCATTGCATGAAAAAGTTCAAACTGATTCCCCAGCAAAGGTAGGAATAAAGCCATTGCCTTTCTGGGAGCATGGGCACCGCTGTAATGTCCATGCTCTGGAGGACAGCAAGGATCAGTGTTCTACAGAGCTGGGCATGAAAAGAAAGGCATGGCTGAGCCTTCCCAAAATAGAAGTACCTGCTCTGCTCTCTCATCGACCAGCCCAGCCAATGCTCTTATGGAGCACCTTTCAACAGGATCTCAGGCCATGAAGATGCTGGCATGGAGGAATGGACCATAGGGCTATCTGTAAAACCCCACTCTTGCCTCCTCAAGGCAGGTTCTCATGCAGCTGCTATAGGGCTGGCAAACATCATTTCCATGCAGGGCTCTAAGGGCTTTGCTGTAACACAGCACAACTGAATAGTGGGGCCTGGATGCACAAAGGCAGCAGGAACAGGGCTAACAGTTCATGATAGGGTGGTCCTTTTCAACAAGCTGTCACCACCATTATCATCATCATCACCACTCCCAGAGGCCAGAGCTATACCCACAACTCAGGCAAGAAGCAACTATCCCAGCCTGAGTTTAAGCAGCAGCCTCAGGTGACTGGGATGAGGGATCCCAGGTGAGGCTGCTCAGGGGCAACAATGCCAATTAGTACAATCACTGTCCTGCCATCAGGAACAGGCCTAAGTGGGTCCAGAGCAGGAGTGTGCAGAGGGGACACAAATGGTGCTCTGAGGCAGCACTCGGGCCACTCTGATAGGTCTCTTCTTGCTGACCCATGGTGGCTCCCCGTGGGGGATGGTCCTTGCTCTGGTCCACAGAGGGAAGGGCCAAACCATATGGCAAGAGGCATCCAGGGGCACAGTCCCCATTCCTATGGACACCTGCATAATCACACCTGTGTGCTCTCTGTGATTCTGCACATACATGCTATGGGCACACATGCACAAACACATGCACATGGGGGTCCAAGGAGGGGAAAGGACCAGTGTGATCTCAAGGGGGGATCTTAGCTCTGGGGGAGGCTGAGGGAGGAGGTGCCTGGATGGACTACTGGGCAACTAGGGGGCTGGGGACAGCTTGCCTGGGGAGACCTCAGGTGGGAGTTCTGGGGAATTTGAGTCTGCTGGGCTGCAGGAGGCTGGGAGCTGGGTGGGGCAATTCTTGGGGGACAGATGAGGAACCAGAGCAGGGTGCTGAGGTCTGTTTGACATCACCTCGGTGCACTGGGGGAGGCCCCCTCTGTGCCTGGTGGTCCTCGGCTGTCTGACCTGGGGTACCCGGCGGTGCCCAGGGCTCCTTGCTCCACAGGGACGCTCCGTGTTTTGGGGACACCCCCGAGTTGGGGCAAGCACCCCGGCAAGGCTGAGTTGGGGTGAAAGCCATGCTGCGCTGAGGACGAGGCAGGGGCTGGAGCGTCGGGAGGGGATCCCCCCCGTCCTAACGAAACGGAGACCGGCCATCACCCGCCACGGTCCCTGTCCCGGCCGTGCCGGGCCGCGGCGCTCCGGAGCCGCCCCCCGCCGGGGGGGGTCCCCGCTCCCCCCGGATGCATGACTTCATCCTTCCGCCCGGGTTTCCTCCCCGCCGCCGCTGCCGCCGCCGCAGACCGGCTCCCGGCTCGGCTCGGCTCGGCGCGGCGCGGCTCGGCCCGCTCGGCCCCCGCCATGTCGCAGGTGCTGCCCTACGGCGAGGACAAGGTGGGTCGCTACGGCGCCGAGCCCGAGGCGGGGGAGCTGCCCTTCAGCTGTCGCCTGCAGGATACCAACGCCTTCTTCGGGGGCAACCAGAGCAAGCGGCCCCCCAAGCTGGGACAGATCGGCCGCGCCAAGAGAGGTACCGCCCGCCACCATCCCCACCCCCGCCGCCTCAGCCCCATGGCATCCCCGGGGACCCCCTGCATCTGCCCCGTAGCATCCCCGGCATCCCTGTCACCGGTTCCCGCATCCCCTGCGCTAGCCCACGGCATCCCGGGGACCTCCGGATTCTGTCTTTGCATCATCGACTCTACCCCGGGTCCCTCAGATCTGCCCTGCAGCATCACCGGCACTGGCCCCTGCATCCCCAGTACCACCTCACAGCATCCCTGGGACCCTCCATTCTGCCCTTGCATCCCCGGCATTCCCGGCACTGGCCATTGCATCCATGGCACCTCCGACATCGTCTCACAGCATCCCAGGGACCCCTGATTCTGCCTTTGTATCCCTGGCTCTGCCCCACAGCATTCCTGAGACTCCTGGCTCTGCCGTTGTACCTACGGCACTGCCCCACAGCATCCCCAGTGCTACCGGCACTGGTTCTTACATCCCTAGCACTGCCCCACAGCATCCTTGGGACTCCTAGCTCTGCCTTGCGTCTCCCGCACTGCCCCCTGGAACCCGTGACACTGCTCCCCAGTATCCCCAACACTGCTCCTCTAGCGTCCCCAGAATCTCCAGCTCTGCCCCACATCATCCCTGACACTGCCCTCTGGCATCCTTGGGACCTCCAGCTTTGTGACTAGCACTCGGCATTGCCCCAGAATCGCAGTCCCCCCAGTCCCCAGCTCCAGACACCAGTGCTGTTCCCCTGGTGCTGTCCCTGACTCCATGCACACTGGAACTGCACCCCTGGGGCTGAGCCTGGGACTATCCCCAAGCATCCTGGGAGCTGCCTTCTGGCACCTCTGTGAGTATCCCCGAGGCCCTCTGGAACTTCTCCTTGGCACCCTTGGGATTGCTCCTAAATTCCCCCAGACTGCCCCCCCCCCCCCTCCCCATCCCTATAAACCAGCCCTTCCAGCAGCACCAGAACAGCCCCCCAGACTCATAATCCTCTCTCCTTCCACATTGCTGCCTGATGCAGAGACCCCCATCAGCAGCTACCAGCAACGCTGATCAACAAACATCCCCCTCTCACTTTCCCCCCGACCCCAGTTTACTGTGTCCCCCCCCCACTCCAGGACTCCATGAACCTGTGTTGTTTCCCCTGTTTTACTTTCTGCCGCAGAGACCCCCCATTATCACCTTCCATGCTTCCATCAGGAACTAAATAAATGCCCCCTCCCTACCCTGCTGTCCCCACCCTCATCTCTCACCATCGGTCTTTGCTGATACCTTGGGGACCCCCAAGAATGGACCCCCCCCTTTCCTGCAGTCCCCACCCTACCACCTTGGGGGACTTCCATAGGCAAACCCTCTTTCTTGAGTTGCAGGGGCAAAAGCAGGGATTGGAATCCCCCAGCACAAATACACCTCAGCCCCGAGAGGTAATGAGCCTCTGCCTGCTCCACTGCCCCCCCCGTTTTTGCGGTGGTGGTGGCTGAGTTCTCCCAGGGGTGCTGAGGGGCCAGTTCTGCCTCAGTGGTGATGGGAGGTGTCTGGCTGTTCTCCCAGTGATATTGGTGATGGAGGGGGATCCTGGTCGATCCACCCTCAGGGTGGTGATGAGGGGGTTGGTGGGGGTGGTGTTGCTGGGGAGGGGGAATGTCTTCTCCGAGGGTGATGGCGATCGGGGAGGATCTGCCCAGCCGGTGATATTGACTGGGGGAGGTGTTGTCTGTGTAGCCCCCTAATGGTGATGCTGATGGGGGTCTGTCCAGCTTCCCACTGGTGCTGCTGATGGGGGGTGAGCTGCCCAGCGGGTGATGCTGAGCGGGGGGTGGGGGGAACTGTCCAGTTCCCCCCCGGCGATGCCGGTGGTGCTGACAGGGGTCTGGCTGCCACCCCCGCCGCGCTAGCGGTGGCCACCCCCCCTCCCCGCTGGGTCATTACCCATTCCAGTCCTGTTGCTCTCATCAGCGCCTGCCGCAGAGAGGAGGGGGGGGTCCTTCCTGGTCTATTCCTGCCCCCTCCTCTTCCCAAACCACCCATCTAGACTCTGGCTGCAGGGAGGATGCTGCTCCTACCCACTCTGGGCAGGGGAGCCGGGGCGATCCCCTCTCCTCATCCCCATCGCACCATCTGAACCCCTTCGCCCTGCTTCCCAGCATCGGGAGGGGGCAGATCTAGGGGCTGTGAGAGGGGTGCCAGCCGGTGGGGGAAGGGCAGCTGAGTGCGAGTCTCCTCGCCCACGCACCCCCCCGCCTTGTCCCCGCAGTGGTGATCGAGGATGACCGGATAGACGAGGTGCTCAAGGGCATGACGGAGAAGTCGCCGCCGGGGGTGTAAGCCGGGCCCCCCCCTGCCGCTGCCAGGACCCGCAGGCCGTGCCCTGCTCCCAGACCGCCCGGCCCTGCATGCTGGCTGGACCGCCGACCAGGACGGGGGGGGACACATGCCCGTGTCCCCCCCAACCCCGGCCCGGGGGGGGGCTCTGCAGCCACCACCACCCCCCCCCCCCGAGCCATGCACTTTACCCCTCCGCCACCCCCGGGGCTGGGACGACCCACCGAGACCCCCAACCCCGGGCAAAGACCCCCATCCTCTCCAGGGAGGGGGGTACTCCATCCTCCTTGGCGGGGGGGGTCCCCGAATCCCGGGCCGGATTCGGCCCCACGAGCAAGGGGGGGAAGCGCTGCTGTCCAGAGACATTTTTTGCTCCATCGTTTTTTGCATGAGCTTGGTGGCCCGGGCACCCGGTCCTGGGGCCGAGGGTCAGCCCCACCACTCCGGCACGCTTCTTTTTAAACAGAAACTCCTCATATTTGTATTTTTATATCCGAATCTTTGTTAAAAACGATCTGCTGACGTTGAGATGTCGAAGTAACTGCATCGAGAAAACAAACAAACAAAAATGGTTCATATTTTTTTCCATAAGAAAAAAAAAGACAAAAAAAGAAGAAAAAACCGAGAGGCGGGGGGAGGCAAGAGGGGGGTGGTGAGAGTGATGAAGGAGCACAAGGAAAGCCAAAGGTGTGGGGAGGGAAGCGAGGACCCCCGGCCTGACCCCCTTCACGGGCCCCGCCGGAGGATTCGGCAGCACCATCGGCCGCTGCAGCCCTGCCCCCGGCAGCCTGGGGGCAGAGCCCACCGGCGCCAGCAGTGGATGCCGGGGGACGGGGGGGAAATGGGGTGGTCCCGGTGCTGCCCCACACTCAAGATTGGTGAGGCTGGGGCGGGAGTAGGGAGGACAGGGACCAGCCTGAGTTGTTGTTTTTAATTTTGTACTTTAATTTAATTTTATTTTTTAAGCTTCTCGGGGGGGTCAGACGTGCATGAGAAACTTGTCATCTTTTTCAATAACCTATAAGTGGCATTTACGGAGACAACAACGCAAAAAAAAGAAAAAACACAACAACAACAAAAAACCAGGAAAAAAATATACTTGTGTCATGATGTTCTACGAATGATCCATTGTAAATTTAAATGCCATTTTTCACTGTACTGGTGAACAAAATGCAATGAATAAAATACATTCATGTACTGAGGTGAGGCCAGCAGCCTGTTCCCTTCTGTCCCTCCCGGGTGGCAGCTGTTTTTTGGGGTGCCTGTGAGATGGGATGGCATGGCAGGGGGGGCAGAGGGCTGACCCTGGGAGTCCTTCGCTGACTTGCAGCACGGGGGGGAGCTACCGGCTGACCCACTTACGCCTTTCGCCAGAAATAGCAGCCCAGTGCCTGGCGCCTCGTCGGTATGTCACCGCCAGCCCTCTGAGGAGAGGTCTCTTTCATGTTCCCCCCTCCAGAGGGGCTTGGTGCCCAAACAGTCCCTGGGGACCCCCCCAGTGGCACCCGTGTACTTGCCACGTCGGTACACAGTGACACGCTTGTCACTGTGCTGCTGGCTCCAGGCACAAGGTGGACACGGGCTGAGGGTGTGCGGCATGCTGAGGTTGTCACCACAGCAAAGAGCAGAGATGGGAGAGGACATGGGCAGATAGGCCACCCCTGCCTGAACGCATGCTCCGATGTGCCCCCAGCCCCACGCTGGCACATCCCAACCCAGACACTCCCTTACCACCCAGCTGGGGCTGGGGGGGTGCCAAGGACACAGTGCCCTTGCACACCCCCACAAGCCAAGGAGGCTGGTCCAGAGGTCCTGGTGCAGGATGGGGGTGAGGGTGACAGCAAGCACCTGCCTCCCACACTCAGTGCCAGCATGCCTCATCCTGCCCATAGCCCAGCTGCCTGTGATGAAGTGAACAGTGGGATGGGGGAGGGCAGGGAGCCTCTCCCAGCAAGATGGATGGGTGGAATTAAACCTGATTTGGCTTCATTACTGGCCACAAAAGCCCAGAGCCCTGGCTGCTCTCCAGACAGGCAAGAGAAGAGCCCAGCATTGCCCACTGCCCCCCTTTTTTCTCCCATTACTTCCACCACTGGTCACCTTGAGTGGAGGGATGCGCTGGTTCCCCGTCCCTGACATGTGAGGGTGGAGCAGCTTAAGGCTTTATTGGGTGGGGAGAGGCTGGCAAAGTCCTTGTGGGTTACAGTTGGATGGCAAAGAGATAGTCCTCATCATCGTCCAGGGGTGCAGGGGTTGGTGGCGGGGCAGCGGGGAGGGGAGGCTGGTGCAGCCGGCGCCCCAGGGCCACATCAGAGAGGTCCAGAGGCTGCCCTTTGTGCATGATGTAGAGGTAGTAGTGGAAGGTGCCGGTGTCCCCGTCCCCACAGGTGACGTGGTGCAGGGACCAGCCGAAGGCCTCCTGGGCGTAGTGGGGTTTGCGGAAGTGGGGCTGGGCAAAGGTGATAGAGAGGAAGCGGCCCTCTGGGCGCAGCACCCGGCTCACCTGTGGTGGGAGAACCCCCAGAATAGGGTGGGGTGAACACCGTGAGGCTCGAGTCCTCTGGCAGGGATGGCCCCAGCCTCAAGGATCCCCATCACAATCTGCCAAATATCCTCCTCCCCAGCCTCTCCTATCACACTCCCAAATCCACTGTCCTAATCTTGCCCCTCCAGAGACACCCACCTTGGTTCTCACATGTCCCCAGACCACCTTCAGCCTAGTGGCAATGAGGAACAGGAGGTCCTTATGCAGCACCTCTACCCGCACCCCAAAACTCCTCTCCCTAATCTTAAGCAAACAGCAGAGACCCAATTCTGGTGCTGGGCAAACCTTTCACTATCCTGGGCACAGGGACCCCAGCCCCCCAAAGCAGCACAGGACCCCAATCTCACCCACCCATTCCCAGATCACCCAGTGTGAACCCCTCCCACCCTCCACTCAGCGTCCAAGGTAGGGGAGGATGGATGGGAAAGGACTTGACCCTTTTAATCACCATTTTCTCCCCAGTGGAACTAAGCCCCCACTAACAGGATGGAAAAGAACATCAATTTTCTTGCGTGGCTTTATCCAACCTCAAAAGGCTTTTATGGCCAGCACTCACACGCTTGGCATGCAAAGGCAGTGCCTGGGGTGGGAGGGCGGGTGGCCAGCCCCCCAGCCTGGCCCCCCACTGGGGACATCCCCAGACTGCTCCCTCCCAACAAGGGCAGAGAGCAGCTGTGGCAGAGAAGGCTGCTGGGGGCCAAAGTGGGGGATTCCCGAGCTCTGGCTTAATCCTGCTGGGAAGCCCCACAGCTCAGCACTGGCTGGGGCTAGGGTTGGAGAAAAAACAGGCAGCCTGCGTGTGTCCCCTCCCTGCTGCGGTAGTGGCTTTTAAACCAAACATCAGTGGTTTTGGCCAAGAACAGAGGAAAGCAGGCCCCTGCATCCCCCCGCCTCTGAGTATCCAGCTCATTGTGCCTTCTACAAAGCGCTGATGCATCCATCCTGGGAAGACCCTAGTTGAGGAGCATGGCAGGGGGTGTTCCCAGGGGTGACAACAGGCAGGGATCTCCGGCTGGAGCCACACAAGACATCCTGCATCCCTGCATCCCGTCCCTCATTAGTGGAGCACTAATGGCCGTTGCTTAGAGACGGGTGCAGGAAACCTTCCTGTCTGCCAGCCGCTGCGTGGGGGGTGTGGGGGTGTGAGTGGAGCTGCTCTCTGCTTTTGCGTGTCCCCCCACTGCCCCTGGATCAGTGGAACAAGGGTGTCCCGGGGGCATCCTCGCAGGCAGGGCTGATTTTCATGTCCTTACGCAACCCCTTGCCCCAAGGAGTGCAAGACAGAGTCTGTGAAAATCATGGACCACCCTCCATGAGAAGGGGGAGTAGGAATAAGCACAGAAGTTCCAGCCCAAGCCAG
Source organism: Indicator indicator (assembly GCF_027791375.1). Taxonomy (NCBI): domain Eukaryota; kingdom Metazoa; phylum Chordata; class Aves; order Piciformes; family Indicatoridae; genus Indicator; species Indicator indicator. Next base: position 20,246,249 of record NC_072022.1, on the reverse strand, counting down.
ACCTCTCCAAAGGGACAAGGAAAGTGGAGCCTCTCTGGGGACAAGGATGGTGCAGACCGACCACAGGCAGAGGCTGGTGCCCAGCAACACGGGGGAGGAGGGGGCAGGGATTGAGCAGGGGATTAAAAAAGGGTAAAAAAAAAAAAAAGGGAAAAGAACTAAATCCTCACTGTTTGGCCAAATGACAAGGACAGGCAGCAGTGCTGGCAGGGTAGGGCAGGGCACAGATGATGAGGACAGCCTCACTGTCCCCAGCACCCGGGGTCCCACTTCCCTCCTGGGCTTAGAGGGCAAAGCTTAGGGGGACAAGAGAGGATGGAGGATGGACAATAGCCACAAGCACCCTCCCAGCACCCCATGCCCATACCAAGGGTGGTGGGCAGGCACAGCAATTAATTATCCTCACAATTATTCCTGCGGGGCAGCAGAAGGGCTGCCAGGACCCGCACCGGGGCAGGTTCAATCCGGTCTCTGCCTCCCTCACCACCAATTAATTGCCACAGCCAATTAATGGGAGCCCTGGAGGTATCACCCGTCCCCGTGGCAACGCAAAGGCCCTGTCAATGCTGACGAGAGTTGCCATGGCAACCGTGGTCTGGATGATGGGGACACCAGCTAAGAAGATCGAAGCTGGGGCAGGGAGTAGGAGAGAGCCTGTCAGAGTTCTGTTGTCATCACCTTGCTCTGGGCAGGCAGGGCCACTTTGATGAGCCCCCCCCAAAATCCCTCCTCCCCTGCCCCCTCCATGCACCCTTGGGTGCCCCTACAGCCACCCACACCCAGATGGGGTGCACTTTTACTGCCATCCCTTTATACTTAGAGTGCAAATAAAAAGGGTGGTCACCCCGCACTCCAGCAGGACCTAGGGTGCACTTGCTCCATTCACCTCCTTGGAAAGGAGATGGAGTGGGAGACAGGGAGGACTCCTGCATTTGCCATGGGTGCTGGGAACCCCCTGGGCGCCCCATTGTAGGGTAGCAGGGAGGGCAGCATTGGTTGGGTGGGGAGAAGAGGGATGGGCTGGGGCATCCCTACAGAAGCAGGGTGACGAAGGGACATTCTGTCCCTTCACCCTCCCCAGACGGGGACGTTCACTCTCCACCTTTCCCTCCCCCCATACCTCAGCTAGCACCCGGTGCATCGCAGCAACTGCCTGTGGTGAGACATTCCAAGGGTCAGTCTCCTCCACCATGAGCACGTCGAGGGTGCCCTTCTCCAGCACAACGTCGAAGGTGGCATCGGGGAAGGCGAGGGCACGGATGTCCATGACAGCCCAGCGCAGGCCGGGGCAGCAGTGGGCGTAGCGGGCACGCATGGCTGCGATGCAGGCAGGGGAGAAGTCGATGCTGGTGACGTCGGTGTAGCCCAGCTCGTGCAGGTCATGGCTTAGGGCACTGTTGCCACAGCCTGCGTGGGGATACAGCTCAGACTGGGATTGGGGTACCCATGGCAAGGGCTGCCTGCATGCCAACCCTGCACCCTCAGACCCAGGGTAGGGGGAGGATAGACCAGGGCAGACAGAGAGGGAGCAGCAACCTTCCCACTAATTAGAGAGTGCTGGGCTAGTTCTTGATTTCCCCAAAGTGAGTGTTTTGGGGTTCTGCAGGACAACGGGGTTGAGGGCAGTCCCAGCATGCCCGGTTCCCCCATCCAGGTGGGATGCATAGGTGGCCATGGGCATGCTGGAGGCCAAGAAGAGGTGGGGGGGTCCCCATAGTGTCACAGGGCAAGGGCCAGGTGTGTCTCCTGAGTGCCTGTGGTGAGGCTGGAGACAGTGCCAAATTAGGGCAGCATGGGGCATTTGACATGGAGTTAACCGTGAGGGACAGAGAGATGAATGGAGAGAGCGACAGAGAGATGGAGGGCCAAGGGCAGCTGTCGCAGGGGACCGGCATCCTGCCCCGCCGACCTCCGCAGGACACAGCCTCCCGCGATGCGGCGGGAACGGGGCGCTCCCTCTCCCTTCTCTCGCTGCTCCACCAGTTCCCGGGGGTATCCCGGGCCTTGGGAGCGGATTTGGGGGCTATTAAGCGCAGCTGGCGGCGGCTGATCCGGTAACAGGATCGGTGATTACACCCGACTAATCCCGCCCGCTCGGCGGCGGATCAGACCGCAGGTGGGATTACGGGGCGGTTACACCGGCTCCTGGCCTCCCCCTGCGAGAGCAGGGCTACCCCCCCGCCCTCGGTGCGTCCCGGTGCCGCACCGCCCCCTCGCGGCCGATGCCACGGCAGCCACTGGCGGGACCCCAAGAGCCCCGCCCGCCCATCTACCGGGCACGTACCGAGGACGAGGATACGGTCACCGGGGCGCAGCTCGGCCTCCAGCTGCGGGAGGAACCGCGAGAGCCCTCCCAGCCACTCGCGGGGCTCGGCGCCCTCCTGCTGGTACAACGCGTCCCAGAAGCGGCGCTGTCCGTAGCGCCGGTTGGCGGCGGGCGCGCGCCGCCGCTCCATGCCCGGCGGCGTGGGGGGAGCACCGGGCGCCACGCGCCGCCTCACCACTCCCACGTGCGACTTCCGGCCCCGGTGGTTGCGCCGCCCTAAACGCTCCGTCCGGAAACACGGAGCGGAACGGAGCGGGCAGGGCCCGGCCATGGCGGCGGGTAGGGGGGCGGCGGCGCTGCGGCGAGTCTGGCGGGACCGGCGAGCGGTGCTGCTGGAGCCCAGCTACACCCCGCTGGTGGCCGCCTGCCTCTGCCTGGCTGAGGGCGGCGTCAACCTCTGGGTCATCCGCAGGGTCCCCTGTGAGTGCCTGGGCCCGTCCAGGCCCGGTGGAGGAGGGCTGGGGTCCCTGCCGGGGGGTGGCGGACCTGACCCGCGGCAGCGGGAACGGGGTCCTTCGGGCAGGGACAGCTTTTCTCCGGTCTGAGGGGTTCCCCTTGGAGCAGCGGGGGTGGGCAGGGTGACAGGGCGGCCTCCAATCCGTCTGGGTGACAGCATCCCGGGCCAGGGGAGTGGGGACAGGGGCGGCCTGGGGGCCCTGGATGAAGGCCTGAGGCTTAGCTGACCGCGAGGCGGCGGGGGCTGGAAGTGGGGAAGCCCTCCTGGCAGTGCCCTCCTTGCCCCACCTGACCCCCGGCCACCTCTGCAGACACCGAGATTGACTGGAAGGCCTACATGGAGGAGGTTGAAGGGTTTGCCAACGGGACCCTCGATTACATCCAGCTGAAGGGTGGCACCGGGCCACTAGTGTGAGTGATGGAGAAGGCTGAGCTCCCCACGGGCTCCTGGGAGGGGTCCCAGAGGGCAGCAAGGCCTGGCCCAGCCGTTTACTTCCGTCTCTCCACAGCTACCCTGCCGGCTTTGTCTACATCTTCCTGGGCCTATATTATGCCACAGGCCGTGGCACCAACATCCGCCTGGCACAGTACCTCTTCACTGCGCTCTACCTTCTCAACCTCCTCCTTGTCTTCCGCATCTACTGGCGAACCAACAAGGTAGCCTAGAGCCTGGGTCCTTACCCTCTGCCTCATGGTGTCTCCTGCTCTGTGTAGTCCTCATGTGGGAAAAAACAGGTTGGGCGGGAGGTCAGGGTTGGGGTAATGAGGTTTGGAGGGGCTCAGTGCGAGGAAGGGGTCCAGGACAGGCTGCTGACTGCCTTCATGTCTCTCTGTCCCCTGCCAAGGTCCCCCCGTATGTTTTTTTCTTCATGTGCTGTGCTTCCTACCGCATCCACTCCATCTTTGTCCTGCGGCTCTTTAATGACCCTGTTGCCATGGCCATCCTCTTCCTTGCTATCAACCTCTTCCTGGAGGAGCACTGGTCCTGGGGCTGCCTCCTCTTCAGGTGAGGGTCTGAGGGCAGAGGCTGCTCTCCAATGGCATGCTGCATACATGGGTGAGCTTGGCCCTGGGGAGGAGGCTGTGCTTGGCCTGGGGGATTGCTGGGTACCCATGTTGGGGGCTGTAGCTGTAATGTGGCTTCCTGCTCAGCCTGGCTGTGTCTGTGAAGATGAACATCCTGCTCTTCGCACCTGGACTTCTCTTCCTCCTCCTCCAACAGTTCGGTCTCCTGGGCTGCATCCCCAAGCTCTGCATCTGTGCCCTGCTTCAGGTGAGTCCTTTCTTGGATCAACTACAGAGGAAGGGTGGCAGGCCCATCCGTACGGGGTTGTGGGATGCCTGCATCACAGCATCATGCCTGGCTGTCCTGGGGGACAGAGACCTCTGGGTGGAGGCACCAGAATCTGAGTTGGCCCCACATGACAAGCTGGATGGGGTCCCCATCTTTGCCTGACTGCGCCCTGTGGTGCTGGGGTTCTCAGGAGGTGGCAAGGGTCTTATGACTGCTGAAAAGGTGCCGGTGTGTTTCTGGCAGGTGGTTCTGGGGCTGCCTTTCCTCCTGGTGAACCCTGTGGGGTATCTGACTCGCTCCTTTGACCTGGGCCGCCAGTTTCAGTTCAAATGGACTGTGAACTGGCGCTTCCTCCCAGAAGAGGTTTTCCAGAGTCGGGTTTTCCATGCCATGCTGCTCCTGACTCACCTGGCTGGCCTGGGGCTCTTTGCACTGCACCGGTGGCACAGGTAAGACACAAGGTTCCCCATGCATGCTGGTTCCCATTAGCCCCCATGGTGCAGAATGTGGAAACATGAGTCCACATCTCTGCTGCCTTTGTAACACTGCAGTTCTGGGGTTGCAGGTGGGAGTGGGGGTGAGTTACTGTTCTGTTTTGGGAAGCACACTGTCCAGGCATTGTGGCTCACAGGGGAAGGCAGAGATGGTAACAACTTCTGGCAATTGAGATCTGTGTTTGTGCTTGCCCCTCAGGCCCAAAGAAAGCATCCTGGCCCTGCTGAAGGATCCTGCTAAAAGGAAACCTGCATCCCGTCCCTTGACAGTCAACAATATCCTTTGGCAGGGTGGGCAGCAAGGATGGGGGAAGAAGGCAGGGTGGACTTTGGGCTCAGCATCCTCAGGCTCCCAGTCCTGCGATGCCATCCAGACTAGCCTGTCCCCGGGGTAAGGAGCTATCCTGTATAGCTGGGGACCTTTTGCAAGATTGCAGCTCCAGCCTTCTGTGTTTGTCCCCTTAACACCAGTGCACAGATCGTTTTCATCCTCTTCTCCTCCAACTTCTTGGGTGTCTGCTGCAGCCGCTCCCTGCACTACCAGTTCTATGTCTGGTACTTCCACACGCTGCCCTACTTACTCTGGTGCACCCCTACCACCAAGCTTGCTCACATGCCCAAGTATGTGCTACCAGGTGGGAGTCCTGTCTGCTGGGGGCTCTATGGAGCAAGTGAGGAGGATGCATGTCCTCTCTGATGCTGATCCTAAGCTTTGTCCCCCGCAGGGTGCTGCTACTTGGTGTGATCGAGCTCTGCTGGAACACTTACCCCTCCACGGCCTGCAGCTCTCTCTCCCTCCACATCTGCCATGGACTCATCCTGCTCCAGCTCTGGTATGGCACAGCAGTAATGCACACCCCTTTGCCAAGCAGAAGGTCTGAAGCCATCTCCAAGAAGGCCCAGTGAGAGTGGCTAGATGGATGATGGAAACTGGCCCCTGGGACTGACCCTTCTTCCTGCTCTTTCCCCATCTGGCTCCCAAGCTGCCACTCACCATCCCAGGAGGGCTGTGAGCCCTGGAACTGTGCAGTGAAGGCAGCGTGGGGACCCCTGACACTCAGGACTTCCCCAATAAAGGGAGGCTTTATGCGCCCTTCCTTGGCCACAACATCCTCATGTCATGACAGCACTGGGACAGCCATGGCTCGGCCTGCCTCACCTGCAGGGAGGCAGAGGCTGTAGGACCAAACTTCCCAGCTCTGGCTGAGCGCTGCCCAGGGCAGGGGAGCAGCCCCTGCAGTAAGACAGAGGATCTTGGAAACCACTTTGCTTCAAGGTCTGAATGGCCTTGATGCAGCCCAGAGATTCCTCTAGCTTGGCTTGTCCTAGTCCTCTGCTCCCTCCCACACGACATGGCTGGGACGGGGGTGACCCCGACCTGTACAGGGCTCTGGAGAGCCCCAGCGTAGCCTGGATGGGGCTGACAGCTCCCTTCCTGTAACACAGACGCCTGCACAGGCAGTGTGGAGCCAGGCATCTTTATTGGCCCCTCCAGCGGCCATCAGACATTGCTGGGGTTGTAGCACAGCATGTTCAGCTGGATGTTCTCGTTCCAGTGACGCAGCAGCAGGAACAAGTGCCTGGCTGCCCCTTTGAGGCAGCCCACGTCCACCCCTTCGGGCAGCCGCTGCGCTTGCAGCCACGCGTCCGCCTTGGCTGCCACCAGCTCCCACTCCTCAAAGAAGCCAGCACAGCGATGCTCGAGCCATGCTAAGGCCACTGCTGTGGCCCAGCTGGCACTCTCCAGGTCCTCTGGCCCCACATCCTGCCAGCTTACGCTAGCCTCAGAGGGGGCAGCTGAGTGGGGGCCGGTGTCAGACTCAGAGCCGTGCCCGCTGTCTGCCTGTGCCCACACAGCTGCACTTGGCACCTCAGAGCAAGTGTTGCAGGACAGCGGTGAGCCAGGCTGCGGGGCTGCAGCAGACTCCTCACCCTCCTCGCTGCCAGGCCCTGCCTCAGGGCTGCTCCTGGGCCCTGGGGATGTTGGGCTGAGGCTGGCTCGATGGGAGGCATAGGGCGAGGCCCGACACAGGCGGTCCAGGGGGATCTGCACCACTTCAGAGAAGCTCTCAGTGAGCTGGAATGGGCCCTGGGCTTGCTGCAGTTGCACCTGCAGTGATTGGGGCAGGTGACTAGGGGAGTCAGGCAGGGGCACAGACCCATCATGGCCCTCAGCACTCTGGTGTGGGCTACAGGAGTGTGCCTAGGGTACAGGGACTGCCCAAAAGCCAGCAAAGGCCCCCAGGGGCTGAGCCAGGCACCCACTGCCTTTGCATCCTCAACTGGGTGCTGCTGCAGGGCATCGCCTGCTCGGCTCCCCCACCCCAGTGGGGATGGGGACAAGGTCCTCACCAGTGGAAGGTAGTCATGGCTGGCATGGTTGCTGGAGCTCTTATTCTCCTGGCTGAGGCACTGTGGACGTGATACCAGGCTGGGCCCCCTGCGCCTGCTGAGGCTGTTAAACCTATGGGACACAGGGAAGCTAACGGGGGTGGGAGCTGATTCCCAGCCTGCTGCAGGGAAGTGGCTGGAGCACCAAAACCCCGTGTTTATGCCACAGGGGACATAAGGACCCAAGAAGTGGCACTGTCCTCTTTCCCTACAACATGCCAATTCTTGGCATTCCCCCACAACATGCAGCCTTACCTGGAGCCAGCAATGCTCTCTGTGGATTTCTGGGAGCCCATGGAGGTGACAGAGGGGCTGTTTGGAGGTCCTGCAAGAGAGGAAAGCTGAGCAGGGGGCCACGATGCACCCAGAGGTGTGTCCTGTTCCCCAGCATCTGTGAGGGTGGCTTAGCCCACGTGGTCTGGACAGCGAGGGCAAGTATAGGTATGGCAGATGCACCAGCTCTTGGTCCCCCACCATCCAGCCCTTGTCCCCCTCCAGCTGGGACGCACCGTTTGAGCAGTTTTGCCTTTCCGAGCCATAGGTAGGTGAGGAGACACTGGCCAGAGACCCAAGGGTCTCGCCTCGCTCTGCAAAAGACCCAGAGCTCCTTCCAGGGACTGCTGTGCTGCTCCCCACTCCTCCCTCATCCATGTTTCCCTCCCCAGCGTGAAGCAGATGTCTCTCCCTGGGCATCCACAGTGCTCCAGCTGGGACCAGCCTCATGCAGCCTAGTGCTCAGGCAGGTCCCTGGGGAGCATAAGCCGGTGTAAGGACCCAGGTTGGTACCTGCAGCAACAGGACTCTCATCCTGCTCCTCTGCATTCTGCTGTTGGTCCAGACCTGGTGAGGAGCCCCTGTGGTGCCAGCTCCCTGCTGTGGTGGCCTGTGGCTGGCTGGGAGAGGCGGCTGCAAGGGACAGTGCCACCTCAGCCCTCCATCACCTTGCTGCCCCCTCCCCAGCACACCAGGCCCCCCCACTGCCGTACCTGTGCCCCACACCTCAGGGGCTGTGGGTAGAGCTGCCTTTGTGGCACCATCCACGGGCACCAGGCGGGTGTAGAGAGAAGGCACATTGCAGGCTTTGCTGGTTTGCATGGCTTTCAGGCGAAACCGGCGGGCAAAACCTACCCAGAGCGAGGTGGTTGGAGGTGGAAGGACACTGGGGCTGTGCTGGGGAGAAGGGGGGCATGCAGCAGCACCCACCCTGCTGCAGCTTAGCTTCCCGCTGTGCTGCGTTCTCGTTGTCCTGGATCACGGAGCGTGCTGCCAGGTGGTGCAAGGCCTTGTCCCAGCCCTTGGCCGCCCGCCGCGGGGGGTCCTCCCTGCCTGGCTGCTCCCGGGGTTGCAGCAGTGACTCCAGCGAGGCTGTCACTTCCCAGGACACTGGCTTGCCGGCCTGCAGGGCGTGGATCACCACTTGGCAGCGCAGAGGCAGGCTGGCATCACCTGTGCTGGGCTCCCCTGGCTCAGGTACTGGCTCAGCACTGAAGAGGTAGGAGGGCTCCACCAGCATGTCCCAGTCCAGATGGGTGGGTGAGAGGAGGTTATCTGAGCAATGGCAAGACATGGGCTTAGCAGCTGAGGGGCACCTGTTGTATTCCTCACCATCCTCATCCCATTGGAGCCAGCACTCACTCAATTCCACTGCACTGGGCTGCAGTGTGTGTGCCTGTGGTCCCAGCTCATCCAGTCGCCCCTCCAGGGACTGGTTCTGCTTCTGTGACACCTTCTCCAAGGCCAGGCGGAGCCTGTGAGCATCCAGCTCTCCGTGTGGTGAGGAAAAGCTGCGGCTGGCCAGGGCAGTGCATGCCAGCGCCTTCTTCTGCCTCGCCAGCTCCTCTGTGCTCAAGGCCACCATCACCTGTGGTGGCAGGGAGGCTGACAGCAAGCCCAGCAAAGGCACCAGCACAGACTATGCCAAGCCATGATGGGGCATCTGCAGCCACAGCAGCCATTGGCCAGAGCCACTGGCTGCTGTCCAGCCCTGCAGCACTGCAGACTGGCAGTTGGGAGCCTCCCAGGGCGACTGGCAATGCTCGCCAGGCTCCTTATACATGTGGGAAGGATGGCAGCACTGAGACAGGAGTTTGCAAACATCCCTGGGGCCTGACTCAGCCTGATGCTGAGGCAGGAGGAGTTGGCAGAGATTGCAATGTGTATGGGAGGGGGCTTAGTTCAGTGGCTTAGGCTGAATGATGCTATGGTGGGCTGTAGTCTCCAGCACAGTTATGTCCTCGCACTGAGGTGCTTCACCTAAACATTATTGCTTGGCAGAGACATCCATGCTGCCTCTCGCCTGGGCAGCTGGGGGCGAGGGGAGGATCATTTACACTGTGGGGAAATCACTTACGCTTGACATTTCAGCAGCAAAGGCCACCAGCTGTGCTGTTGTACCAGGAAGGAGCAGAAGTGTGTCCTGGAGCTGGGGGAGAGCTGGCCTCACCGAGCCTTGGGGCCAGCATCCCTGGAGCTGCCTCTCCCCATCCGAGTGACCTGGCTGTTTTTTAAGCCCTGGTATGAAGCAGCAGGGATGCAGCCCATTGCTAATCAAGTATTGGGCGGTGTTGGCTGAGGGCCCAAGGAACCAGGCAGGAGCTCAGCCAGCCCATCCCCACACCAGCTTGGCAGGTTCATTACCTGATGCCAGCCCACTTGCTTTCTGCAGCATCAACAAGGATCTGAGCTGGCTAGAGGCTGACTACCAGCCCAGGGAACTGGGCAATCAGCTATTTGCCCCTGTTCCAGTAGGGCAAAACTACCCAAGGAGGCTCCTTGCAGCATCCACAGCTGTTCCTTGCTCAATTCAGGTGTGTCCCCTGCACAGTGCTCCCGTTTCCATCAGGGTGGCCAAATGTCCAGGCACAAGGTGACAGCGAGACTCCAGCTAAGCTGGGAGCAACCCTGCCATGCGTGAGCCCTTGCACCTCACTGGTGTCCTTACCTTGGCACCAGATGGGGCAGAGGGCAGTGGAGCGGATTTGGTGGAGGACTCGCAGAGGGAAAGGTGCTTCTGGCCCTGCTGGGAGGTGGCATCAGTGCTGGGAGCTGAGGAGCCAACCTCAGGGGCCACGTCGCGGGAGCCAGTGGACTCACTGCTGGTGGAGCTGTGGGAGAGCAGTCCCCGGCTGCGGTCGGTGCTGACTGAGCAGTGTGTCAGGACATACTGCTCCTGGATGTAGGAGGGCTGGTAAATCCGCTTCCAGATGTCTCCTGCAGAAACGGGATCCGTACCTGCCCGGCGAGCACGCCCCCATCAGCCATGGCTCCCATGCCTGCCCCCCGCCCCAGCTTCGGCTCCACTCACTCTGTTCTGATGTCTCCGTGCCTATGATAGAGAGGTCCAGGGAGGTGTCCCCAGATCCCACGGTGCTGCGGGGTTGCCGGTGACTCTCCCCAGGAGTATGCACCTCCTCCTGGGAGAGGAATGCTGAGCCCTGGAAGCCCTGGCATGCCCCTTCCTGGCCCTGGCAGAGAAAAGGCACTGCTGTCAACACCCCTGGCATGGAGAGAAGCCGGTGGCACCAGAAACGTGTCATCCTCGCCATGCCACAGCAGTGCCAGTCATACCGGTGGGCGCCTGTTGCGGAAGCGGGCAATGCTGTAGAGGACACAGTAGCTGATGAGGCGGTCCCCGGGGTAGAGGGCTGGGAGCTCAGTGGGTGAGAGCAGAGCCTCCATGCTGTCAGGGACGTACCAGTCGATGGTTATGTCGCTGATGGCTGGTTCAATTGCCTTCTTCAGGGACTTGATCAGCTGGGGTGGGGAGAAGAGTTGGTCATTGTTGGACAACACAGTGTCTGTGTGCCACCTGTGCCCGCCATCCCTGCCCAGGCATTACCTTGGGCTGCAGTCTCTCTGCTGGGCTCAGGAACTCAGCACGGCCCCGGGTCACCTTGGCCATGCTCTTCAGCAGCCGCCGGCACACCTGTGGGCCCATGCCAAAGCTGAAGCACCTGCAAGAGAGTCAGGTGATGAAAAGTCATGGCTGAGCTGCTTCCAGTGGCTGAGCAGCCCAGTGGTGAGTCCTGTATCAGGATGATGGCCAGAGATGCCACCCTGGCTGCATGATAGGGTATCCCAGGAAAAGCTGAGCTTGTGGGGTTGGGGCACATGATGGGTGAAGGGCACCCTCAGGGCTGATGAAGGTGAGATTTGAAGCTGCAGAAAGAAAATCATAGAATCGCAGAATAGTTTATGTTGTAAAAGACCTTCGTGACCACAGAGTCCAACTGTTAACACAGTACAGCCAAGCCCACCACTAAACCACATCCCTAAGCACCACATCTACACTGAGAAACTGGTGGAACAGAGGACATGGAGCCCCCAGGTGCCCCTGATGCAGTGCTGTTGCCATACCTGACAGTGCTGGCCTGCCTGCGCAGCAGGCGGAGAATCCTGCCCATGTTGCCTGCTGCTGCGTTGGTGAAAAGGAAGAGCTGGCGGGGGTAGCCATGGTGGAGGGGCTGCATCAGCACCCAGCCCAGAGCTGCCAGCAGGTTGGTGCTGCCCACATCTGCCTGCAGCCCGCCGAGGTGCTCGCAGGCTCGCCGCAGCGTCTCCTGCCCACAAGGACAGCTGACCTCACAGCAGATTCCCAGCTACCAGCCCCATTCCCACACCAGGGCACTGGGAGTGGGGACAGAGAGCAGCTAGGAAGGGACTTTGCTCAGTGGCACTCACATTGCTGCAGAGGCGGCTGGACGGGAAGAGTGGTTTGATGTCGGTGCTGAAGCTGGCAACGTTGAGCAGCGTCCCCAATGGGAGGCTCTTCAGAGCCAGGAGCAAAGCCTCCTGGGGTGACAGCGGGGACCGGGGAGGGCTGCTAAGGACCGGCCACCCAGGGAGCATCCCTGGCCCTGTGGCCGTGCCTCACCTTGACCTTGTTAAGTTCCGGGCCATCCATGGTGCTGCTACGATCAACAAGGAAGAGGACCTCACGGGTGATGCTCTGCAGGTCCCCGGGGCCACCCTCTGTCTCCGGGCAGAAGTTCAGCATCAGCACGGGGTTCTGGAAGATGTCTTTGTGGAAACGCTTCTGCACAAAAGCCACCTGCAAGCCAGGCAGGGCAGGGGTTTTCTCACTAACTCCAGCCCATGCTGAAGTCTTCCTCAACTCCATCCCATCACCTTCCGCTTTCCTCTTCCTCCTCCCCCACTTGGAGCTGGTGGTGGCTTTTCCCTGTCACCTGTCTCTCGCCACTGCCATCCTTCCTGGCAATCCGCATGTAATCCCGGCGGCTCCGGATGTGGGCTTCATACTCAGGGTATGTCATGATGCCATCCTCTATCACCAGGTGGGGGTGGTGGGGCTCTGGGGGGCACACGGGGGGTTTGGAGCCACCCTGTGCCACAAAGAGCTGGGGAATGCTCTGGATGCTTTTGGGGTGGTGCCCAACCTCCCCAAAACTGCCAAGGGCTCTGTCCGTCCTCACCGCAGGGGTAGAGGATGATCTCCAGGTCCCTGTCATAGCAGTGGGGCTCAGCCAAGGTGACACAGGTGGTGGTGGCAGAGCTGGCCCAGGGGTCAGCGTCGGCTCGCAGGGCGTGTGATGGGCTCTCCAGTCCTGTGGAGAGGAGGAGGTGACAGGGCAACCTCTCATGGCCCCCAGCTCACCAAGCTCCATGAGCCGGTTGTGGACCCAGCACCATGGCAGTGGCTGCTTCCTGCCAGCTATAATGGGATTAACTGGGTAGGCATCCAAGAGTGTTTCCCCACCAACCCACATCCCATCCTTACCTGTCATCTCCCCATCCATCAGGGAAGGAGACTGCTGACCCAGAGCTTCCCAAAGTCACACGTGGGGTAACTTTGGCAGGGGGCGGGGTATGGTCCCAGCCCGAGAGGGTGGGAGAGGGAAAGGGCTTCTTCATGTGTAGGAAATACAAGAGTATGACAGGGGAAGAAGACTCATGTTCTAGGAGCATTCAGAGACTTTGGGGACACCATCCTGAGGTAATATCGTCCAACCAACAAACACCACCTGAGCCACCCCCCTACCTGCCAGCAAGCAGGGGCCCTTCACCAGCAGCTCGAAGGCAAACTCATAAGGAAAAGGGTTGCAGGGCTGTCCCTGAAAGATGTCCACACTCTCCCCACGCACTGCAGGCTCCACGGGTTGGCTCCGGGCACCTGGCCCCCTAAAACAGCTGGTGGGGCTGCAAGGGGAGAGGTGGTGATGGCTCCTGCTCCTCTCCTCACTCACCCAACATCAGCATCTCCCCCCGAGCCCCTGCTTCCCCCCGAATAACAGAGACTGAGGAAGCCATGAAAATCACCATAGGGCCAACCTGTCGTCACACAAGCTTGCCGGCTCGCTCTCAGGGACAGCAGGGACGTGGGGCGTGAGGACAGGGGGCAGGAGGAGGCGCAGAGACCCGTCAGGCAGCGTGACCAGCTCCTGTGCCGTGCTCAGAGTGACAGCCAGGCTCTCCGATGGGCACAGCATGCCTGTGACGATGATGAAGGTGGAGCGCTCTGCATCTTCATCCAGGACAAGGTGGCCTGAGCAGGAGAAAGTTGGGAGGAGGGGTGTCGGTGGGGTATGTAAAGCTGGGGAGCAGGACCATTAATTGCACCGATTACTCTCAAGGGGAACAACAGAGTGCAGGTGTAAGGTTGGCCACGCAAAGGGATTGGTGAAGTCCCAGAAGAAGCAGAGGGAGGAGAAGAGGGAGGCTGAGATTTCCAGCCCTGCAGGGGCTCTTGGCCTCTTGTAGCCTCCACACTTCATCCCTGCTTGTTGTGAGCCTCCCAGCCAAGGGGACCCAACAGCATCACCCATGCCATGGCACTTACCACTGGCACAGCGGTGTGGCCGGCTGAGGCTGTGGCCAACCTGGAGGCAGCAATCCCGCACACGGTGCCGGTTCTGGACCTGGAACGTCACCCGCCGGCTGCCCGCCACTGCCTCAAAGCCAGCCACCACCTCCGACTCCTCCAGTGGGTAGATGAAGATGCCTGTGGGTGGGAGAGAGCCTTGAGGCAGATCCTGGCACAGACACTGCCGTGGCACAGTACAGTCCATGGCAGCACCACTAGGAGCCTGTCTGACTTGCAGGGCAATTGAGGCGTGTGGGAGTGGGATGACGTGCAGGAGGGACCCTGAGCCTCACCAGCCAGGAGGAGGGCAGGATGAGATCCCCCTCCTGATCAGCGATGGGGATGTTTTTGCTCAGCCTCACTCTGCTCCCACCCGCAGGGCAATGCTGTGTGTCAGCCATGCCCTCACCACCACTGGTCTCTGCCTTTGCTCCCCAAACTGAGCAAGGTTTGGAGGCTGCGACACTGGTGGGCTGGAGCCAGAGATGACCTCCAGCATTGATGATTTTAGGAGGACATGCAGGCAGCATGGGTCCTTGCCAGCCCTGATAGCTCCTCCTTACCTTCCACAGGCTCCTCATGAGGGTTGGTGTACACAAGATGAGCAGTGATGCTCAAGGAGTACCCGTTGGCACAAGCCTTCACCCTGGAGCTCTTCAAGGGCAGAGCTTCCCAAGAGGAGAGAGTGTAGAGTCCTGGCATAGTCCCTCAGCTGTGGGCAGCTGCAGCAAAGGGGAGGCAGGTGGTGGGTGCTTGAGGGCAGAGTCTGCCACGAAGGGGCTTGGGCACACAAGCCACTTCCAACAGACCAGTCTGTAAGGGAGGAACAGGTCCCTAGCCCCTCCTGTCCACAACAAACATGGACTTGGATCCGGTTCTGCTCAGACACCAGCCCACCTGTGAATTGGGTCTGGAGACACAGGAACCTACAGAGAGCTTTTTCACCTCATAGGCAAACAAACCTGGCTGCTGGGCAGGAAAGTGACTTTTCCCAGGGGCAGCAGCAGATATGTGCAAGCTTCAAGCCCTGACAGACAAGCAGGTGCTCTTGGACAGGCCAGACAATAGCCAGCCACATGCAGCCCAGTTTTCAGCCACCCCACAGCAGCTCAGTGGCTTCAGAGCCTCCCTCGACCACCTCCTGCACTGGAAGGAGAGGAATGTCTGCTGCTCCCATCTCCACCCACCCACAGAGGTTACCAGGGTGATTTGATTAAAAAAAAAAAAAAAAAAGTGAGAAACCCACGGTGTAACTAGGGCACAACAGCAAGCAGTGTTTGCTGTGGGTTAAATAATTAACAAGGTCAGCACTGCACTGAAGAGCAGCACTAAGGGACGAAGGGGAAGGCACTGCAGGGGGGGGAGCCCAGCCCAAGGGACGATGCTCTCTGTCTCTGGGTGAGCAATGCTCTGCTCAGAGATGGATGTTTCTGGCATCCCCCTCTTCAGCAGCAGCTGCGGGAAGTGGCTGGGGATGCCTTCCAGCCAGGGCGCCAACTCACTCCATACTACTCTTCCTGTTGAAGAAAACACTTGGGAACAGCATCCCAAATGACTGCCTGGAGCTAGGGCACCTCTCTATCACTCCACCCTGTGCCTTCAAATGTTCATGGAAAAATTCCAGTTAGGCTTAGCGCTGCCTCCATGGATAGCATGCATGGGTCCTGCTCCAGGCAAGGGTCTGCTGCTCCACACTGTATCCCCTACCTGTCCCAAGCACCTGCAACCCAACTGCAATGAGGTCCCTGCATCAGGCCATGTGCCACTGCTTCAGCATGCAACATGCCCAGGGCAAGGACAAAGCCAGGTACAAGTGAACCATCTGGATCCCCCACTTCAGTGGCCTTCAGCCCAGGAACCGCTTGTACAACCATCAGTAATGGGAGGCTCAGAGTGCCCTCAGCACATGGTCACAGGTTGCCTCTCCTAGAGCATCCTTGAAAGCTGAGCAGAGCTACATCCTCGGACGTAGTGCCAGAGCTGAGCCCATGGCTGGCACAAAGCAGGGGAGCCCCTGAGAAGCACAGAAATGCAATACCAACGTGGCTGCATCCCAGGAAAATCACAGTTACACCAAAAGGAAGCTGTTTACCTGCTCAGTCAGCATCACGGGGTTATAATGGCAAGTCCTGGCCAACCAATTACCCCCTTGACATTGCTAACCTTCTACCCTGTGTGCAGGATGCTAAGCCCCCCAGAGTGCTCTTCCAGCACACAAAGTGACACCGGATACCTGCACAGCCCAGTTTTCCCCCGCAGCAGCCATGCCACCATCATCAGCCAGGTCTTGACCTGACCACAGAATCTAGCCAGGCTCAAGGACTCCCCCAGCCCAGCCACATCAAGCCGTTAAAGATGGATTGTACCCCAAAACCCTTCCATTTGTTCCCAAGGCAGACGGCTTAATGCTCAGCAACGCACCTGCTATCTGCTGTGCCGCCCATTGGCCAGGGCACTGCCAGCTTGTTTACCAGGGACTTACTGGAGAAGCTGTCCTGGCTGCTTTTTATCATTTCTCTTTACATTTACACTCACAGAGTAAACAGGTCCCATCTGGCCCTGCCACGCTTCGTGCTGGCTGCTCTAAGCCCTGTGGTAATGAATAAAACCAGACTCGATGGTCCTTGCACTACCCTCTTCATCCTCTTTTCCCCTGGGGCAGCAAATTGTCCCCAGGTGCCAATGTGGCACCACCAACAGGTCCCTGGGCCCCCTCTCCATCCCGAGCATGGTCATCAGTGCCTCTGCAGCCCACTCCTCTTCCTCCCTTCCCACTGGTTTGCTGCAGGAGCTGGTTTAACCAGCAGTATCCCCTGATATGGAGGGCACCACAGCAAGAGTAGGACTGGAGCTGGCTCTCTGAGATGCCCTCAATGAAAGCAAGAAGGAGCTAACTATTCTCTAGGTCAGAATAACTTAAAAGTTTCTCTTCTCACTTGTGGGCAGGTTGAGTTTTCCAGCAAAGCTGCTACAGTCAGCCAGGTGCCTGAGCCCAGTGGACCCTCCTTAGCTGCCAGCAAAATTACCAGTTTCACCTGCTGCAGCAACATCCACCCACATTGGGATGCAGTGTGGTCCCAGGGAAGGATGAGACCAGCCCCAGCACAGGTAAACCCAACAGAAATTTCCACTGGTGACAGATACACAGGCTGGTATGAGAGGACAGAAAGAGAGGGAGCCCAAGCCTCTGTGTGACTGTTTCTCCTGCTTGCCCATATTGCTCCCTGCTTTTCTAGCCTGCCCTCCTTGTTGGTCAGCCCTACACTGCTATTCTGGGACAGGGCCAGAAAGCAAGATCTGTCCCAACTTCTGGAGCAAGGAGGAGCCCACAGATGCAGAAAGTGATGGCACTGCTGCCCACAGCATGCCACTTTGCAGAGAGCCCAAAGAGGAGGAAAAGACGAGCAGCTGCAGGCAAAGGGAACAGAGTGAAGGGCTGTCCCCAGCCTGAGCCTGCAGCCTGGGGTGCTGTTCCCTGCCTGGCACTGCTGCTTCATCTGCTGGGAAGTCAAAACGGAGCAGAGCCCTCTGCACACACACAGACATGCATGCGTGCATGCACACACACCCCGGCACACAAACTGCATCCAGGACTACCTTGTCCAGGACCTCTGCTGCTGCTGCTCTCACCTTTCCAGAGCTGCTAAAGCCCCTGAAAACAAACAAACAAACAAAACCCCAGCTCCATGCCAGGGAACAGTAGTTACTTGCCCTCAATGTAACCTAACACAGGCACCCCCCGCAAAAGAAAAGTCCCAGCCCCACAGATTTCCCGACACAGGCAGAGCAGCCTTGCAAAAGGGTCCCACTGTTCCTCCAAGCAAGGGACATTTGTGGTGTGGACCAGAGGCGGGCTGCTGATCCCCTTGGGATTGGTCCCAGCAGTTATTTGAGCTAACCCTGTCAGGTCCATGCTGGATGGTGATTTCAGCACTTTTGTGGCCCTCCTGCCTTATCTCCCACCTCTCACCTCCACTGCGATCGGGGCTGCCCTGGTGGTAGGTGTGTGACCCTAGGGCACCCAGGAATTGCAGGATACCTGCAGGGTTCCCGAGTCACTGCAGTCCCAGCCTCCCCCCAGCCCTGGCCCTTACCTGGTGGAGGATGACACAGGGGCTGCAGGCTCAGCTCAGCACTGCTGGGTCCCTACCCTCCACAAAGCCCTCTGCCCTGGCAGTGGGTCTCCCTGCTCCTCTGGCAGGGGGCTGTGGTTTCCTGGTGGGGATGAACGGTCCTTCCCTGCCTCTCCCTGCTGCAGGCTCCCTCTCTGGCACTGTCTCCTTCACCGCCCTCGCTCCATCCCTCACTCTCTGTGCCAGCAGCAGAGCTGCTCCAAGCCCAGCCTCATTAAAGAGACACACTCCCTGGTACTGCTGCCCTGGGGAGGGCTGGGGGATGCTCTCACAGTTGGTGCTAGGGGGGTCTCAGGGGACACCCAACACACCCAGAGGGTGACAGGCACCAATCAAGAGCAAAGTACAGTGCTGTGGGCTGCGCTGCACCCACAGTGTGGCAACGTACAGCCAAACTTGGGTGCTGGTGAGACCCCAGGGTGATGCTGTGGCACCCACAAATACAGAGTTTGGTTGCCTGGGACATGTAGCTGCCCCTCCTGTGTTCCCCTAAAACAAGTACAGTGCAATACACAACCCCCCATCAGCCAGCTGAACTCTCCAGTACAAGTATAGTGGGCCACAAGTGTCACAACCAGCTTAGCTAGGAAAGGTCTCAGCCACCTTGAGACCACCATGAAAGGGCTGGGCACAGGCAGATGCTGGTCATACACACATACACATATACACCCTCCCCCCTGCCCCAATTCAGATGCTCTGGGGTCCCATTGGGGCCATCCTCATCAGCCTCTATGTGCAGCAGTGAGATCCCAGTCCTGAAGAACAGGAAGGAGGGGGGATTTGGAAAGAGACCAATCTTTGGGTGACAAGTATGACAACAAGCCCCTTGGGGAGCATGCAGACAGTCAGGAAATCCCAGCAAAGCCAGGACATGTCTGCTGGCAGGGAGATCTCTCAGCCTGAGGCTTTCTGGGAATCCCTCCACTGCCACTGCTGGCCTGACATTCCCAAGTGGGACCAGAGAAAATTGTCAGATTTAGGGCTAATCCCTGCCCTGCCTCCCAGGCAGCTCCCTTGCTGTGCTATAGATAGGGCTGTGCTGCCACAGCTCTTTTTATAGAGCATGCAGAGGGGAGCCACCCACCTCCCATGCACTGCAAACCCACCATCACAGCCATGCCAAACCTGGAGCCAGCCCAGCCACAAACTGGGGCAGAAAGAGCAGGCAGTGGTGGCAGGTAGTGGTCTGAAGTCCTCAGCAGGTGATATCAGAGCAGTGCTGGAGCAAGGCCTGGCAGAGCTGCATCTCCCCACCAGATCTCATCTCTGAAGTGACCCATGCACCACTATGGCTTCAGCTCCTCAGCACAGGCAGGAATAAAGGAGGAAAATCTCGTCAGAAGATGCCCTTTGCAGCAGCACCGGGGCATGCTCCCCCTTCCTGACCCCTTACCCTGCGTTTCAGCCAACATGATTATCTGGCAGAGAAGCACTCTGCATGTCCCTGGGGTGCCTGCAAGAGCATGTTAAGCCATTCTCTTTCGCTGTGTGAGATGCCCCACGGCACACCACTTCCCTTCCTCGCACTGCATGGGGAGAGAGGAGTGCTGGAGTGTGCAGCTGCTCCCCTTCCCTGCTGTCTCTGACCAGAGGAGAAGGATGTTCACCCATGTATTCTCCCACACACACCCCAGACGCCAGCTCTGCGAGCTGCTGGAGGCAAAGTGTATGCCGCAGCACATCCCCGCAGCCTGCGGCGTGCACGGGGCTGCCGCTCCCATCGTCACGGCAAAGTGCTGCAGCTGCTCCAGCCCGGGGAAAAACCAAAACCAAAACCCCCAAAACCCAACCAAACACAAGCTTTGATTTTTCTCTGAGATATTGTTTCTAGGCCAAGCTAAGGCGAAGACAAGCGTCCAAATGCGAGTGCTGGGTTGGTGCCACCAGCCGGAGCGACTTGGCCAGCCTATGGCGTCAGACACTGTCTGCGGCCCCAGTGCTACCGTGGCAGGTGAATAACCACGGCACGAGCAGCACCGGGGACACAGCCAAGCCCAACCCCCACGATTCGCAGCAGCCCCGAGGAGACGCAGGTGGGCTCCATCCTGCTCCGTACAGCACTGACACCAGCATCAGACAGCAGGCGCTCGTGTTCCCGCTCTGCACTGTCACAGTTTCCCTACAACAGATCACTGCAGCCACAAACAGCCCCCCGGGGCGCCTGGCATTGCTTTTCGGCAGACTGCTAAGCTAAGGCATGTGTTAAGCCCTGAGAACACAGGCCCGGCTCAGCCCAACAGCTCCATTCGGCACCCTTGTGCTCCAGTAGTCCCACGCAGCCCTCACCAGTGTACTGTCCTGCCCGAGGGACCTGTCATTATCTGGGTATTTATCCTCAAATCACCTGTACCTTGTCCGGGGTTTACTGAACTGAATTATCATCCAGAGATAAGGCTGGCTGGAGGGAGCACTGGCTGCAAAACTCTTAAGGATGCTCTCAGGTCCCGAGTCACTGATAAGCCCTGCAAATTTAGTGCTAAAGGGGGAAATAACCTGAGGAGATACCAGCCGGTGTCAGGCTGGGAGCAGCTGTGCTCAACCTAACCGCAGCTCCTCAGACCCAGCCAAGGGCTGCTAGGGCAGAGATCTGAGCAGGAGGGGGGTCATCTTCAGCTGTCTGCTGCTTGTTAAATCAGTGCAAATTAAGCCAGATCCTCAGGAGGGGTAGCTGCAGAGGAGGAGGAGGAAAAGGCTGATGATGTTTCTGGTCAAAATCAGATGCCTTTTGATGTAACTTGTGCCTTAGTGGCCTGCCCAAGTTACAGAGAGGCTGGAGGGAGAGAACAGTGGGAAATGAAACTACAGCAGAGATCAAGATGGCTCATGGAGACACCAGAGACCCTTGGGGAGAGATGCTGGGAAAGCTGCCAAGGCTCACCCGACTCAGGCTTAACTGAAACGCTCCCACTGCCACAGCAGCAGCAGATGGGGCTGGGTGTGTCGCTCTAACGCAGACCCAGGAACACGCACCGGTGGCTGCTGGGTTTCCTTTCCACCGCCAAAAGCAGCGGGGGCTCACAGCCATGGGGCGGACATGGGGGTTTCACAGTGCCGCGGGGCGGATGGGCTGACTCAGCGGCTGCCTCGCCGCGGCTCTTGCCAAGGCGCCCAACCCGCTGCTGAAAACGAAACTCCCTGGGGTTGGAGAATCTGAAACTCGCTGTGTTGCTGCCACCCCCTCTCCCCCTGCTTCCTGCTCTGCAGCCAAACTCTTTGTCAGGGCTCCGAAGTAGGCTGTCGAGGCCGTGTCCAAGGACCCTCTGTGTACGGCAGCGCAGCCGGGCAGCACCGTGACGCAGGGTTTGTATTTTCGCTCCAGCTTCTTGCTGCTGTCCTTTTTCCAAGGGTGGGTTTGGTGGTGGTGGGCTGTGGCAGTTCAGCTTGGGCCAGCGCAGCGCCAACGGGAACTGAGGCTCATCGGGAACAGGGTGTCAAGCAGCACGGCAGCGTTCCGCCAGATCATCCTGTCCCTTCACACAGCGCAAAGCTGGGGTGCTAGGTGCCAGGCAGGGCTATGTGCCAGCCGCTTCCTTTCCCTGCCAGGCTCGGACTAGGCAGCGAGGGAGTACATGGGTCTGGGGTCCCCTCCCTGCAGCGGCAATTGAGCCGGGAGAAGGGAGAGAGGATCTGAACGAAACCAGCCCAAAATATTGGGATGGGGTGCCACGGGAGCTGCAGGGGCTTGTCCGCAGCAGCCGGGGTGGGGAAATGGCGGCAAGGGGACCCGGCAGGGCCTTGGGCGTGCCCGGGCAAACCCCGCCGCGGGCAGGGATGGCCGAGCGACTGCTTCCCTCTAGCGGGGAGCGGACCAGCTGGGCCCGGCCAGCTTCGCCCAGCGTCGTCACCCAGCCGTCCCCGCTCCGCCTTCCGCATTCTCGGCCCTCGGGCACGTGGTGCGGGCGGCGCGCGCTTCCGGAGCCGCGGCGGAGCGGTGAGAGCGGCCGGCGGCAGCGGGGCAGCTCCGGCTGCCCAGGTACCCTGGGGTGGTGCTGGGTGGGGCTCCGCGACGTGTGTCCCCGGGTGATGGGACCTGGAGGAGCCCTCCCAGATCCCGTGCGTCACTCGTGGGCACCGCTAGTGTGGACCTGGCACCGGAAACACCCCGTTAGCACCTTCCCCGGTGTTTGGGCCGGTAGGGCCACCCCAGGGCCGGGAGGACAGGCTCCACGCAGGCATAGGTTTCGGGTGGGGGCGGTGCACAAACACCCCGGGACCACTAAACCAGCCGGCATGCCACAGTGGTGTGTCACCCGAGGAAAAGCGTGGGGACAGAGCCGTGGTGGCAGCCTGGGCAGGCGGGGGACACTAATGGCCTGGAGTTGACCCTGGGTGGATGCCAGGTGCCCACCGAAACTGTTCTGTTAGTCCCACTCCTCAGCTGGACAGGGAAGGGGAAATATAAGGAAAGGCTCGTGGGTGGAGATAAGGACAAGGAGATCACTTGGAGATCACCCACCAGTTCCTGTAACAAACAGGAACAGGCAAAGCAGACTTGACCTGGGGAAATGAGCTTAATTTATTACCCATCAAATTTGAGTAGGATAACAACAAATAAAACCTAAAAACACCTCCCCCCTCACCTCTCCTTTCTTCCTGGGCTAAATGTTACTCCTGAGTTCTCTACCCCTTCCCTGCCAGTGGCACGGGGGAATAGGGAATGGGGATTGCAGTCAGTTCATCACATGTTGCTTCTGCTGCTCCTTCCTTCTCAGAAGGAGGACTTCTCACATTCTTTCCCTGCCCCAGCGTGCGGGTCCCTCCCATGGGCTGGAGTTCTTCATGAACTGCTCCAACATAAGTCCTTCCCCCAGGCTGTAGTTCTTTCCCCACTGTTCCAGTGTGGGTCCTTTGCATGGGGTGGAGTCTTTCAGGAACACAATGCTCAAGTGTGAGTGCCTCATGGGGTCCTGCCAGCAGAGCTGCTCCAGAGTGGGCTCCTCTCACCATGGGAGTACACATCCTGCCAGGAGCCTGCTCCAGCACAGGCTTCCCATGGGGTCACAGCCTCCTTTGGGCATTGGGTGGTTATCTGCCTCCTTTGGGTTTCAGGTGGATATTTGCTCCACAGTTAACTTCACGGCCTGCAGGGGACAGCCTGCTTTACCGTGGTCTTCACCGTGGGCTGCAGAGGAGTCTCTGCTCAGGCACCTAGAGCTCCTCCTCTCTTCTCCTTCACTGACCTTGGTGTCTGTAGAGCTGGTTTTCCTCTCCTGCTGCAGTTGCTGTTGTGCAGATTTTTTTTCCCCCGTTCTTAGATATACTATCACAGAGGGACTTCCACTGTCACTGATGGACTTGTCCTTGACCAGCAGCAGGTCCATCTTGGAGCTGGCTGGGATTGGCTCCATCTGACACAGAAGAAACTTTTAGCAGCTTCTCACAGAAGCCACCCCTGTAGCCCCTTCTGCTACCAAAACCTTGCCATGCAAACCCAGTCAAGGTGGGCACAAGGGAGTGCCAAAGAAAGGGAAGTGTGTGATTTGGGGGTGCAGACTCAACTTTGTTCCATACCCACAGCACGAGACCATCTGATACATAGCAATGGGGAGACCCAGGAAGGAGACCAGTGGCACATCCCCTCGGCCAGCCACAGCTGCCTCTAAAACCACACCTGCTGCACCACCACCTTCTGCCTCGGCCACCCGGGCCAAGGCTGCGACTGCAGGCAGCCGAACCAAGAACACTCTAGCTGCTGGGGTCCCCAGCCCCAGCCAGGGGTGGGGTGCCAAACCAGGTTCCTCTCAGCCTAGACCTAGCACTCCAGCTGCTGGTGTCACCAGCTCCAGCCAGGGGAGGGGTGCAAAGCCAGATTCCTCTCAGCCTAGACCCGTAGCATCCCGCGGAGCCCGAGGAGATGCCAGAGACCAGCACAAAGTATCTGCTGGCAGTTGCTCTGCAACCCGTAAGAAGTCACCTAGTGCCAAAGGAGCTGCCAGTTCAGCCAGACTTAACCCATGTCCACAGAAGCAGCAGCCTGGGGCTGACTGGAGCAGGTCCTGTGAACGGTTCCTAACCCCCCTGGAAAGCCAGGATATCCCGCGGGTGGAGAAGGAGACCCGGGGCCAGCAGAGCAACCCCAAGTGGTACGAGTGGCGGGAAAACCGCATCACTGCCTCTGTGGCCCCCAGGATTGCCAACAGCAAGTTTGCCAATGGCAAGACAGATGAGGTGCCCAAGTCCTACCTGAAAGCAGTGGTGAGCTCCAGCCCTGGGGTGCAGACACCCGCCATGTCCTGGGGGCTCCGCAAGGAGAAGGCAGCCGTGCAGGCCTATGAGCAGCTGAAATCACAGGCGGTGGGCAAGCCAGTACAGGTGGAGGACTGTGGCCTCTTCATTAACCAGGAGAAGAAGTGGATTGCTGCCAGCCCAGATGGCATCATCAAGGAGGCAGCCACAGGGAAGGCCCTTGGGCTGCTGGAGGTGAAGTGTCCCTACAAGCACAGGAATAGGACCGTGCAGGAGGCCTGCAAGGACAAGGACTTTTGCCTTAAGGTAGATGGGAACACCTATGCCCTGAAGAAGGATCATCCCTACTTCACCCAGGTCCAGTGCCAGCTAGCCTCTGCTGGCTTCCAGCAGGCTGACTTCGTGGTGCACACCACCAAGGAGACAGCTGTGGTCCCTGTGGAGTTCGATGCCGAGTTCTGGGGGCAGACAGTGCCCAAGCTAGAGAAGTTTTACACTGAGGCAGTGATTCCCCACCTGGAGGAGAAGGCAGGTGGCTCTGTCTGGGGTAAGGAGGAGTAGACCCCCACGCATCTTGGCTTGGCTGATGAAATCCAGCTTTGGCCCCTAGCATAGAAGTTACGCATGGTTTTGCTGCTGTTCTTGGACCATTTGTTGCCTCTGCCCCAAAGCAATTGTCTCAGGACTGAAATGTACTAGCAGGCCCCTGGTTTGGTAAGGGTCCCTACAAATGGCGATTTCTTCTCACCCCAGCTAGGCCAGGCCAGGCCAGGTCTTGGTCCCCCTTGCCCTATTCCCTATTTGATCCAAAGGCACTGCCTGATGGAAGCTGGCACACCTCGGGCTCTGCAGCAGAAGCCAGTAGTACCTCTGTGTTGGAACAAGAGACTTCCTTTGTGGAGAAAACTGAATCCTTTGGCACCTCAACTGCTGTCAAGACTAAATTGTAACTCCCTGGAGGAGGGCGAGAGGGTTTGTCAGAGCCCAAGAGTTTCTGAGCTATATAGTGAAGTGTCTTAAGAGTCACAGCAACGGCATGTGGACACCTCCCAGCCATCTGATCTGCTGCTTCTTTGGAGTGACCTGTGATGCTCACCGTGAGTTGGCTGCAGCTTCAGGAAGATGGTGCCCATCAAAGAGGTTGTCCTCCAGCCCATGCACCTTCAGAGGACCTTCCCGTGGAGCATCCCAATGTGCCACAGCAGGGTGGAGTGATGGTTACAGTTCTATTAAAACACAGATGCATTTACCTGCTTGTTTGCTTTTGTTAGGTGTTTATCTGGGCAGGGAGAAGCAGTGCTCAGGTCCCCTCTGAGCCACAGCAGAAGGGAAACAGGGGGGCACTTAGGGCCCCACGGCCACCAAATTATGCCAAAACCCACCACCATTATGGAGAAAGTAACTTTATTATATACCTAAGACTCCAGCCACACTCCACAGGGCAAGGACCAGAATTTGCTATTTTACATATCAATACAAAGTAACTATAAAAACATAAAGCACTTTTGGGGCCCAGGCTTTCCACGGGAGGAGAGAGGCACAGGGACAAGCCTGGGGCTGCTGAGTGACAGGGGGCTGCCCCATACCCTCCTCCAGTTGTGGTCCCACAGTATTCAGATGTGCAAGTAGGAAAGAACCTAGTTAAGAAATGTAGACATGGGCACAGACAAGTGGGGGCTGTCCCCTGACCTGCTGTGGGCAGTGCTGTGACAGAAGCCAAGCCAAGTGTCACTGGGACAGGAGCAGGGTCTGCACCCTGCAGGGAAAGTGCAGAAGGCATATGGGCCAGGCTCTTTGGAGGGGCTGAGGAGCAGGTGGGATTCAATAGTTAGCACACACAGGGCTCCGGGAGATCACACACACTGCACACAGGGGACATGGAGGGGAAAAGGCTTTCCACTGCCAAACTTAACTGTGGGCCTGGAGGGGGCATGTCCTGTGTCTCCAGAGAAGCAGTTGCATAGCAGAAGGGGCTAAGGGCCCACTCTTGACAAATCATTAGGTTTCACTCTCTGTGTCCAGGGAAAAAAAACTGTGACAGAGTGCTGGAAAGCAAGGCTCTCCCAGCTCCTGGCTCCACCTGAGCTCAGGTTTCAGCACCCAGTTGGTGTTGAAGCAGATGTTCCCTCAGCCCTACAGGCAGGAGATACCCACAGGGTATGAGTTTCATTTGATTTAAAGTGGAAAATATTGAAAGTTAACCAGAGTGTTCTCCTGCCCTACCACAGTCAGCTCTCCTGCTTCAGTCTCCTGCCAGGAATTCCCCCCTTGCCTTCATGAAGAAGACCTTAGTGCAGCTGGAAAACATGAACCACAGAGAGGTGCTTGGCAAGAACAGCCTTTATAATCATCTATTAGAGGATGCCTTTGCTGCTCTCAGTCCAACAGGACTATCCTGAGGCCACAGGCACAGCAAATGAAACCAGAAGCACCATGGGCCAGGGGAAAGACTTCCCCTGTGCAGCCTCCAAGGCTGACGAGCCAGAGATGGATTGCTCCACCAATACCCCCAAGATGCAGAGCTCCAGTCTGCTTCAGGCATCAGTGGGATGGATGTTCCTTCCCAGCCTGGAGAGCAGCATATTACATGGAGGGAGCTCTCCTGGGCTACACCTACTTGCTGGAGGAGAACTTGGGTCACTGGGGCTTTGCCATTGCAGCCCACCCCAAGGTCTGAGGCAAGGAAAACAGAACAGGACGAAGTAGGAAGGGTCACATCTTGGGATAATTGTAAGCTTCCACCACACCACAGAAAAACTACTTGGACTAGGTTCTCCTTGGCTGCCCTAGGGGAAAGGCACTGAGCCAGCTTCATGCAAGGACAAAGATGTTTCTGAGTAACCTAGTGCATAGCTGGACCACCCTCCTCTTCTCCCCACACCTCTGGGGGTAACTGAGCTCCATGGCCAGCGCCATCCCCAGGGAGGACACACGTGGCAGCTTCCAGGAGTCAGAAGTGCAAGGGGGACAGTCCGGCCCTGCAGCCCAGTCCCTCCCCTGCCATTACTGTGCATTGATTGTCTAGCCAAAGCAGGCTACAGTCTTCAGTTTAAAAAGGGGACCCCTGTCCTCCCTGCTCTGGAGGAGCTTCAGTCACAGAAGCGCTTGCGGGGCACTGTCCGAGCTCTGTTGGAGCGCCGAATCTCCTGCTTGGCATCGCGGCATCGCTGGCAGATGAAAACCTCAGGCACGTTGGATTTGCGGATCTTGGCACAAGAGAGGTGGATCCAGGTAGCACACTCGTTACATTCAATCATGGGCCTCCCTGCAAAGGGCTTCAGGCAGAAGCAGGTGATCAGATCCCAGGCATCGTCATCTGGCCAGGGAGAGAGAGAGACTGATCAGAAACCACCTTACCAGCTGCACATCTGGCTGCAGCCAGACTAGCCAGTTCCACTGGTGTTAAATGGCACAGCCACCACCACTCACCTTCTGCTTTGGTGTTGGGAGCTGCTGCAAATTCGACTGCTAAAATTGCAAAAGGGGAAAGGAAAAGAGAAAAAAAAAAAAAAAAAGACCAAGTGAGCAAAGTGGCTCTAGGCCCTACTTGAGACACATTTCAGGTCTGTACTACTTGCTCTGCAGAACAGAGATGCCAAAGGGCAGGCCAGCTCCCTGCTCTTCAGTCCCTCAAGGGTCCCAAAGGCACTCCCCTTGCTGGGAAAGGCTTAGGCCATCAGCAGGCCCTCCATAGAGCCAGCATAGGTGGCTCCAGCTGAGGGAGGAGCAATATTCAGCACTGGCTGCAGCACCACAGAGCCACTCTCTCAAGACACTCACCACTAGGCTGGGAGCTGCCTCTGCTTGCATCTTCCCCTTCACTTTGGTCCAAGGTACTACAAGAGCTGGGGCTTTTCCTCCCTCCAGAGCAGGGATCATGCTCCTTTAGCTGAGGATCATCTACTGGCTTCTCAGTCCCCTCTGCTCTGTGCATGCAGTCCTTCTCCTCCTTCATAAGCTCTTCCAGCAGGGAGTTGGGCTGGGGGTCCCCAACTGGGTTGAGGGAAAGCTCTGAAAGCTGTTCTTTCACAGGAGGCAACTGTCCCTCCAGTGTAGCCAGCTCCTTCACTTCATCCTGCTCTGCCTCCAAGCCCTTTCCAGCATTCATTGGCACACTCTTCTCCACCTCCTGCTCCAAAATGAGTTTCTTTGCAGGTGGTTTCTTCCGCTTGGTTTGCTGGGGCCGGACATCATAGAAGCTGGTAGAGAAGGCAGGGCAGCTCAGGAGCAGGCTGTTGTCCACAGCCCCCCTGGCCACTGCATTCCTGCTCCTCCCCTCATCCATCAGGATATGGCAGTCAGAAGAGTGGGACGAAGCCCAGCTATCGCTGTCCTGAGTGCTCCCTGTGCTGTTCTGGGGACTCATGCTGCCTCCATGGGTCCAGGGCTCATTCTGCAAAAGAAGATGCAAGACTAGCATGGGAGACTGCAGCACAGGCATTCAGGATAAGGAGAAAGGGGCTGGGGATGGAGAAAGGGAGCTGGGTCTGCACATAGCAGGGAGCCCAGAGGAACCAGCCTTTCTGTAGAGAAACACCCCACAAGCCTACTTACCTCTTCAGGGTAGGGGATGTAGCCTGCATAGGCCAAAACAAAGGTACAGAACTGGTTGAAATCCTCCACAGTTCTCTGTCGTTTCTGCAATGGCTACGACAAATGCCACATGTCAATTAAACTCCCCAAATATCCCGACCTGAGCCGAGCATCGTAGCTCATCTCAGGTGGTCGCCTCGGACCACGCAGCAATGACACAAACATTTAGGTCACTCGAACATCCCTCCTTCCTGTAACCCATCTGCATCATTTGGCTCGGCAGATGCAGCCCTTCCCTGTAAAACCTCAATCACAGCAGAGTGGGGACACACAGTGACAACACGACGGGGCACCCAGAAAGTACAGCAGCCGCCGTGAGTCAGACGCTCGGGAGCCCCTGTGCCGGGGGGTGTCCGCCCACAGCCGCCTGACTCAAGGCCGGAGGGAGAAGGCGCCGGGGCTGGGAAGGTGCCCGGCGATTTGGGCTTGCCCGGCAGCTCCTCGGTCAGCCAGGAAAGCCCGGTGCTGCTCGGGCCAAGGTCCCAGCGACGGAACCGCCGGGAGCCCGCGGCAGAGCCAGCCCCACGCCGGCGCCTCCTCAGCCAGGGCCGGAACAGCAGCTAGGAGCAGCCACTCACCCGCCGGCTCCGGGGACCGAGGGGAGACCCTGGGAGCGAGCCACATGGCACCACCCACGGCAAAGTGGCCAGGGTAGGTAGGACAAGAGGTGACTGTCCCCCTCCCCCTCGCCTCCCGTCCCCGCGCCGGGCACCTGATGGCTCCCAAGATGGCGCCGCTCTCCCGGTCCTGCCCCGACGGCGAGGGGGGGGGAGGGGGGCGACCCCACCCCCGCACCCCGACAGCCGCTGCACGAGCAACACCGGCATAGGACACCCCCCCCGCCAACCCTCCCCGGACACAGCACACAGCAGCGTCCCCCGTTCACACCTCCCCACCACCACCACGCCGACCCCCTGAAGCTCCCCACCCCATCAAGCACACGGCGTGACACGACTCGGCCACGCAGGCTCCCGCACCGCCACAGACCCGCGTGCTGCCGCTGCCGCTGCCCCCCGCTACCCTGGGCGCACCCTGGGCACTAGTTCGCCGCCCCCGCGAGGGCTCCTCGGACACATAGAGATCTCCCCGCGCGTACACAGAGCCCACCCCTCCTCCCGCACACACGCAGGGACACATTACTTCCCAAGCCTCCCTCAGGCAACCGCCCCCAGCAAAGACCCCTCGAGACAAGACACCCCTACCCCCCGCGCACACAGAGGGAACATAGGAGTCCACCCTCCCCCCCGCTCACACACGAGTCTTCCCCACAGAGGAACACGAGACAGCCCCCCTCCTCCAGACACACACAGGGACACGGTTCCCACCCCGCTCCCCGTTAGGCTCCCCGCATCTGGCACCCGCACGCAGCAACCTCTCTCCCTCCCCCCTTTCAGCACACACACAGGGACACAAGAGCCCCCCCCCCCCCCCGCACGCACACAGAGGCGCACAGCAACCCCTTCCCCACTCACAGAGGTACACAGCAACAACCCCCGGCCCCGCACACACATAAGGACACACAGCACCCACCCCACCCCCCGCACACACACACACGAGTGGCACACAGCACCCTCCCACCCACCCCCTCAGGGCAGACAGCACCCCCACCTCCGCGCACAGGGCACACAGCAACCCCCCGTTCTCCCGCACACACAGAGAGCACACAGCAAACACCCCCCACCCCCCCCTACCCGCACACACAAACAGATAATGAGGGGCCACAGCAGCCTCCCCCCCGCACACACACAGAGGGGCACACCGCACCCTTCCCCCCGCAACCAGGGCACACAGCACCACCCCCACCCCCCTTCCGCACATACACAGAGCACACAGCAATCCCCCCCCCGCACACACAGCGACATACGGCAACCCCACTCCCCACCGCACACAGGGGGACAGCGGAGCCCTGCCTCCCACCCAGGGACACAAGAGCAGCCTCACGCCCCTCGCACACACCATGGACAGGAGTCCTCCCACTCACAGACGACTCCCGACCCCCCATCCTCCACGGGCACCTCACACACAGCCAGCCCTTCCCCCTCCTCCCCCCAGGACACACCCGCATCCCGCGGCGGCCCAAGGGACCCACACCCTCGCTCACCTCCTCGGGCCCAGGAGACCCGGGGCTGGGCACGGGGCTGCTCCCCGCCGAGCCCGGCCCGCCGCGGGGGAACGATCTTTCTCCGAGGGGGAGGTCGGCGGCTCCGCGCCCCTCACCTGCCACTTCGCCACCGGCACTCATGCCGTTCGCTGGGCCCACCCTACTCTGCCCACCCTGCCCTGCCCGGTACGATGGGTGCCCGCCGCCCGTAGGAGCGAGGCTCGAGCACCGCCCCGGCTGCAGGGGCGGGACCACCTGGTGGCGGGGAAGGCCGGGGCGGGGCTTCGCCTCGGCCGCCCCGGTTTGGGGGAGGTGTGGGGGCATCCTCCCTCTACCGGCGCGGGATGGGAGCCACGGACAGAGCCGGCCCGCCTCGCACAGCCACCGGGCCACCGCCGTGGCCACATCAATGTCCAGCTCCCCCTGCTCCCGCCCACCCTCACTCCAAACCACAACTGGATCCAGCGCCCGCCAGTCTCGGCCTCGCTCCCTCTCCCAAGTTCCCCAGAAGTGCGGAGTTGACACCCAGCCCCAGCCTCACCCCCACTCCGTGGCCTACGGGACACGGGCACAGCTCAGCAAAACCCACCCCGAGTACCACCTTCCCCCTCACCCATTCAGTTTGATGAAGCATCCCCCCTCCTCTGAGCAGCTCTGTGCTCAGGCTGCAGGACACTCCCTCCCCCTCCCCCCCCCCCCGCAGTTCATGACCCCCCCCCCAAAAAAAAGGAGAACACTGCACCTACTGCATCCTGGGTTTATTTATGCTGCACTTGCTGGGCAGGCAGGCAGGAAGGGGGTCCTTGCAGCCTACCTCAGGGCAACCCACCCTAGCCCAGGGGCCCGTTGGAGAGGCAGGGTAGGCAGTGAGGCAAGGTGGCACCAGAGCAGGGGAGAGAGCAGGGAGTGACGCCCAGCTCTCCTCAGCACTACAGACTTGAGACCTTGGGGAGGACAGAGCAAGCGAACCTCAGGGTGTGGGGGGAAGAGGCAGGGGGTCACTTTCAGCAGCAAAGGCCTTGTTTCCCTCTGGGATGGCAGAGGGGACAGTGGCGTGTGATGGAGCCAGGCTAGTGTTCAGCCAGTTAAGAAAAAGGGAGAAAGAGAAGCAAAGAAAAATGGAGAACAGCTCCTCTCTTGCCCCGCAGAGCACGGAGTTAACCAGGGGAGTCGGGAGGTGACACCTCTTCCCCTCCTCTCGGCAGAGCAGCAGCTCCAGGCACAACCTTTCCAGTGTGCCCAGTGCCAGGCGTTAGCCTTGGCCAGTGGCAGAGCACTTGGCATGACCCTGGCCACACACAGCACCAGGCTTCTGCTCCCTCGCTGTCTGGCCCTGGGAAGGGAGAGCAGTTCAGGTGGCAGTTGGATGGCATGGATGATGGTCCATGCAGGCAGCAGCATCCTTGGCGCTCTGCCAGGCACAGTTAGGATGGATGCCCAGGTGGCTGAGCTTTGCACTCCAGTCCCCCAGCACAGTCCATCTCCTGCCTCCCTTATAGGAAACCCTCCTTCCGGAACTGCTCCTTCAGGATGTCTCTGTATTGGTCAAAGCCGCCCTCAATGCGGGTCACGGTGGCATTCTCACACACCCACAGCTCCTGGCACACCAAACGGATGAAGCGCTCATCATGGGACACCAGAATTATACCACCCTGCCAACACATGAGGGGGTGGGAGAAAAGGGAACTTAGTAGAGTACAACCCAGGGTCCAGAGCTGGTGGCATGAAGATCCTGTGCCCCTGTCCAGCCTGCGCCCAGGACTTCAGGTTTCCATCTCACTCAGTTAAAAGTGAACAATCTTTCACTGGCAGGGGCCTAGTCCCAACCTTTCCTTCCTGCAGGGGACAGAGAGATCACATAGGGAGGAGGTATGTGCTTGAGTACATATTCAGCCTCTCCTTCGAAGGCAAGTGGAGGCTTTGTTACTGGCTCTCCAGGTCTATGACAACTTCAGAGATGGACATTCCGGGTGGAGTTAATGACAGTCAAAAGGCAGCTGGGTGAGTCCCCGAGCAACCCCAGTTAAGTTTTTCTTTCACAGGAAAGCTGCTCCAACCAAGCAACTATAAGCCAGTGAGAACCAGGATGACCACAGCAGTATCTGGAGGCTGAGTCTTTGGAGGTCAGCCATAAAAAGTGCCTAAGGAAGATCTGAGTGGCCCCAAAGCAGGGCTGAGTGGCACAGGCAGCATGTGAGAACTCACAGGATGTAAGGTGACTGGTCAAAATGGGGGGACAAGATGCTCCCTGGTCTGCTGTTGCCTTTCACAGTCTCCCCTGGCCAAAGCCACCAATTGGAAAAAAACCACCAGGTTGGACAGCTAAGGCAGAAATGTGAATGACTCTCCAAATTCTGTTCCAGACTTGAAGCCACCTCTGGCATCCAACCACCCACCTCTGGCTGAGATACCAAGTAACAAGAGCTGGAGATTGCAGTAAGTGTAAGGAAAAGGAGAGGTCTTGCAGAGGGAACCTTACCCGGAACTTATTCAGTGCCTTTGCCAGTGCCTCAATGGTCTCCATGTCCAAGTGATTTGTCGGCTCATCCAGGATGTAGAAGTTTGGACTGGAAGGGAAGACAGTTCTGAGCACACAGTGGAAGAGGCTCAGGCTGGCTCACCCATTGCACTCCAGTGACCTCCACCAGGCTGCTGCTTTAGCCACTGAGAGTGACAGCTGTTGGCATGGGCCTTGCCCCAAGACCAGTGTTGCCCTGCTCCAAGGACATCTTTTATCTCTGGGAGCCCAAAGCAGTAGAGAAAGCCACCTGCCACCTCCCACACAGTTGCTCCAGGGTGACAACTCCCTCCCCACAAAAGTCCCAAGGACAAGGCTTTTTCAGGGTAGTAGAAAGTCCCTCCCAGTGAAGCAGGCTCCAGGGATGGAGCCACACAAAAATTAGCAGCATCTGGGAGAAAATTACCAGGACATAGTCATCTGGGCAAAGGCCACACGACTCTTCTGCCCTCCAGACAGGCTGGCCACAGGACGCACAGCCAGCTCTCCTGAGACGCCATAGCTCCCCAGATGATGCCGGTACTCCTCCTCCGTTTTCCCTGCAGAAGTGTGTCACAAAACAGCTATGGCACACAGGGTGTGACGCAGGGCCCTTGGCACTGTGAGCTTTGTGGGTCCCATGGCTGGGCAGCCTGTGCCAGACTGGCAGGGTGAGCTGGAATTTGGCTGCTGCTTGCAGGCAACTGTCTTGTGAGCAGGGTGTTTGCAAGGAAAACCCAACTGACACAACCAGGACAGGGCCTGCAGGACTGGTGACTGACTCCCAGTGATGCTTCCCCCAACTCCCTGTCACCACATGACCTAACGTCAAGAGGTAAAGAAAGGAGCCAGAGCCTTTGGCAGCTGGGAAAGGGGGTGCTCATCAGGAAAACAGGATCTGCCCCTGGCCACAGTGGAGCACCAGCCTGAGATCTGCAGACTGCTAGCCACCCCTGCTTGTCATGGTTGGTGTCCTGAACTTGGCTGGACGTGGGGACTTCACCCAGAGCAGGTGGTGTCATTGAAGC
The DNA here is from genome assembly GCF_027791375.1 of Indicator indicator. Classification (NCBI taxonomy): domain Eukaryota; kingdom Metazoa; phylum Chordata; class Aves; order Piciformes; family Indicatoridae; genus Indicator; species Indicator indicator. Next base: position 20,211,930 of record NC_072022.1, on the reverse strand, counting down.
ACAGATGTGACAGAGCCTTCTGCCCAGAGCCACAGACCAAAACAATACTGGTCTGTGTGTGGCATATGCAATGGGCCCAGATCTTCTGGGTCTCCAAAACTCACCTGGGAACTTTCTTGCCAGTAACTCTACAGCACTGATGTTCAAGTCCAGTTGATCTACATGGTGCTGGCTGAAATAACCAATCTTCAGGTTTCTGTAGGATATGAAGAGAGATCAGGAGCTGGCACCAGTCCCTGCAACCATGGCACTCACAGCTGCAGCTACAGGAAGGGGGGCACATGCACGGGTGTGCAGGACCCATCCCCATCACTTGGGCAGCCATCACTCCAAAGCATAGTCCACAAGCCCTCCAAGCTGCACCACTCCTCCCAGTCCCTCAGTCCTTCCTACCAGGTACCTGTGAGCATGTCTGATGCCTCTGACTGGTGCCAGCTCTCCCATTAAGATCTTTAGCATGGTCGACTTGCCAGCTCCATTCTCCCCAACCTAGAGAAGCAGCAGCAGCATTGGAGAATGTGAAATCCATGCAGGTATTTTGGAGAGGGGGACAGTGATCAGAGAATTTCATCTCTCTTGGATAAGGGGAGCAGGATGAGTCTAACCAGTGACTAACTACCCAGAACTGCATTTCTACCACTGAGATCAGGCACAGGCAACAAGGCTACAAGATATTCCCTCCCCAGCCTTCAAGCCTAAGGATGACGTGGTCCCAGCCTCATTTACAAGCAGAAAGCGTCTCTCTGCTGCCCCATCCAATCTAGCAGGAGCCCCCACTACATGTGGCTGTTGTCAGCTAAGAGGGAGCCAGAGAGAAGTTGGCCCAAGTCTCCTCTCAGAGGCGCTTGGTGAAAGGATGAACAGGTCAGAAATTCTAACTGGAATTCAGAAAAATGCTCTATTGTTCTTAAAAATGAGGATGATCAAATGCTGCAATGGGACCCAGAGGAATGAGAGAAATAGTCCTCCCTGGATGTATCCAGAATTCAACCAGACAAGGAACTGAGCAATCTGAACTATCACCAAAGCTCACCCTGCTTTGAGCAGGGAGCTGCTAAGGTCTCTCACAGCAATGTTTATTCTGCAGTCCCCACGTACCACACAGATGCGGGACTCCAGGTCAGCAGACACGGAGAGGGAACGGAAAATGTAGTGACCTGGGTCGTAGTAGAAGTCTACTTCATCAAGCTGCAGGACTGGGGGAGAGAGCTTCTCGAAGCCATCAGGGAACCTAGGAAAGTAGAAAGAGTTGAGAGGCAGCCAGGAACTTCAAAGACCATCTTCCTGGCTCCCTGGTACTATCTCTGCAATCCTCAAGGTGACAAGCGGGGCTCCCTACCATGAAGGACCTCTGGGACAGATCATCAGAAGAGGACACAGATCTGCCTTGGCCCCAGAAGGGAACCCAGACTGAATGTGGGGGTCTGTTTGGGTTCCCTGTCAGAGGAAGGCTGGCTCACAGGAATGGGTTTTTGTCCCAGCTGGGACAGGACCCAGGAGGAGCTCATATCAGAAACAGAGCAAGGCACCCTCTAAGTAAGGGCTCAAAGGACACTTACTTCATGATCACCTCAGACTCCTTGTCCACAGGTTTCAGCTTTGGCCTGCAAGAAGAAGAGACACATAACCAAATGTGCCTTGTACTGGGGGTTGGTTCCCACACCGGAAGCCCAGACTGTGTCTTGAGCTCTGTGACCTCATCATAGCCAAAGCCTCTGGACCAGAAATGGAGCACCCAAAGCACCTCTGTATCTCCCAGAAACCCTGGGGAACCTCTGTTTCTTCTCAAGATCAGTCCCCCTTCCCACCTCCCAGGCAGTAGGACAGACACTTACAGCTTCTCCAACAGCTTGATCTTGCTCTGCACTTGGGATGCCCGGTTGGCATTGTACCGAAAGCGGTCAATGAACACCTACAAGAGAGAGAAGCTTCAGAGAGACCTCAGCCTCCCTCAGCCCCAGCCACCCCACTCTGCTGTCCAACCTCCCACAGCAATACAGCCACACCCATGGGCACGGAAGCATGAAGAAAGGGACACGGCTGGGAGAAGAGTGCCCCTGCTCGCTGGTTGCTTCTAGTACCTGGATGTGCTCACGGTACTGCTGCTGGGCTTCGTACTCTCGCTGCTGGTTCTTCAGACGCTCCTCTTTGGTCTTCATGAAGTTCTCAAAGTCCCCCCGGTATGTGTCCAGCCGCTGTGAGTGTAGGTGGATGATGTCTGTGGCCACTGCATTGAGGAAGTTTCTGTCATGGGATACCACAAGGATGGTTGACTGCCAGGTCTGGAGGAGACAGTGAGAGGGAGGTCTGAGCATCATCATGGTAGAGCACAAGGCTTGCTCCCACCACCCAGCGAGGAGAGGCACCAGCTTGGAGGATATCTCCATCCCTTGCCCTCACTCTGTCTCCAGGCCACCTGCAACCCCCTACCTGCAGGTAGGTTTCCAGCCATAAAATGGCCCTCACGTCCAGCATGTTCGTTGGCTCTGAGGGAAGGAAAGAGGCAAGAGGGATGAGGGTGGCTGGGTTACAGTTTGACATCAGATCAGAAAGGCTGGAGATCAGCACTGTGCAGGAGGAGACCCTGCCTGGGGACCTCCACCCCCAGCTCAGAGGACTCACGTGTAGGTGTGATGGGGTGTGGGCAAAGGAGCTGAGGGTCAGCGAGGGATGCTTTCCTCACTCCATACCAGTACCCAGACCCTGATGCCCAGCAGCAGCATCTCACCCAGGCCCCACCACGGGCACCTCCTAGCCCCAGGATCACCTCCTGTGGTAAAGGGCATCCCCAGGGCACATCACAGGGACAGGTGAGGGAAAGGGACTGCTTGGGGTAGGATGACATACAGACCACTTCCAGATGGGGCACAGGGCAGAGCTCTGCTGAGTGCAGAGAAAGCAGTCACCCAAGGAGACTTCCATCTCTGCCTGCCATGCCAGGGGAGCACTGTGAACCCTGCCAGTCCAGCCCCATCATGCAGGGCTATTTTGAGCAGGCAGCTAAAGGCCATGGCACATTCCCAACCCCAGCAAGAGCGCAGACAGGCCCAGCAGCCGTGTCAGAGGGGACTGGCAGTATCGACTTACCATCCAGCAGAAGGAGATCTGGCCTAGGAAAAAAAAAGGGCATGGGTAGGAGAAGCAAAAAGAGGACACGATCTGTGTGGAGCACGTGTCACTACATACACAGAGCTGCAATGCCTCCAACACTCTCCCACCCTGAGAGTCCAGTTTGAGAGGATCCCCAGGCAGTACCCCTGCACCTCATAGCACAAGCAGCAAGGAAGGTTAACTCCATAGCATGAAGGCCTGGACAACTAACCTGGCAAATAGGGCTCTGGCCAAGGCCAATCTCATTCTCCAGCCTCCGGAAAACTCTCTGAGAAGAGAAGAGGTTGCAGAGAAGGGTTACTGTTCAACACAGAACAATTCTGTGTTTGCTTGCTGCTCCCCCTGGCCCTTTTGGCTTTGTCCAGAGGCAGCTTATCCCTGCAGAGATCCCAGACACAGCAGAAGATCCATGGTCCATCAGACAGGTGGCGTGGCACCCCCAGGACAGGAGACTACATGGGATGGGCATGAATCCCATCTAGTCGCTCCCCTCAGGGCTCCCCTGACTCAATGCCCAGAGCTCAGAGACTTACTTGGTTGTCTGTTCTTGCATCTTTGCATTAAAGCCCAGCCCAGCGAGAATGACAGATGCCCTGGGGAAAACAGAAGAGAACTGGAAACCAGATACAGCATCTGACAGCAAAGTACAGCCTGACATCTTGGACCCACAGCCACTAAGGGGCCTCCGGTGCATGGTTTAAAGCCATTCTGGCACAGAAAACTTCTCTGCACACCAAAGAGCAGCACTTGGGTGGGAAATGCAACCCAGAGAGACACCACATCCAGCATTCACATAAAGTTCCAGGAGATGTGCAAGAAGCTTTTAGCTTTTTGGCCAGTAGAAGAGTCACTACTATTGACATACCAGAAATGTTGCCCAGACACCCAGAACCTGGGGAGGACTGAGAGGAGCAGCAACAATGCAAGACACTTGGGGCACAAAAAAGTCCCTTCAGTTCTGGGGGGAAGTTTCACTACTCCTAAGCCAGCAAAGCTGTGACAGGAGACAAGAAGAGCAGTAGGGAGAGACCCCCATCCCCTTGTGCTGGATCCCAAGGCCACAGCATCACCCTTCTGTGCCCAAACCACTGCCCATCTCTGACCATGCCAACAGACTGCGATGCCCACAGGGCTGTCTCACCTTGCTGGGGCCTTGTCTGCTTCAATCTCCTCCAGCTTTGCGTAGATCTCTGATAACCTGGCACCTTCTGTCCCTTCTCCCCTGGAGCAGGACAAAGAGGAGTATGTGGGACTGAGTAGGGTTAGAGTTTGAGTGCTTGAGGAGGCTGATCTCCCCAAGCAGGACTAAGGTGGGCAAGATGCAGCCCAGCCCCACCAGAGCCAAAGGGAGAGATCTTAAACTGAGACCTCATGGTTAAGAAGCTGTAGAAGGGCTGGAAGCTCAGTGGCAACATCTCACCTGCCAGCATTAATCTTGGCTGTCAGATCCCTCTCCTCCTGCAGCAGGCTCTCACGAGTGGTGTCACATTCCAGCACACTCTGCAGTGCTGGTGTCTCGTCCCCTGCCACCTCCTGCTCCACATGGAGGATGCTGATGTGTGAGGGGATGCGCAGGCTGCGGTTGGCAATCATCTTCAGCAGCGTAGTCTTCCCCAGCCCATTCCTGCCCACAAGCCCATAGCGCCGTCCAAATGCCAGGTTCAGGTCTGCTCCTGTCAGAAGGACACTGAAACAAGAAAATGTGTCAGATGGTGCCCCAGAGACAGAGATACCTGGCAGCTACCTACCCCCAGGATATTCCAGGCTGTGCTGGAACTAAGCAACCATCGTGGACTTATACCCAAAGCCAGCAGAGTCAACAACAAAGTTGCTTTCTCAGGTTTCCACAGAATCAGAGAATCAGCCAGGTTGAAGGAGACCTCCAAGATCATCAAGTCCAACCCATCACCCAACCCTATCTAATCAACTAGACCATGGCACTAAGAGCCTCATCCAGGCTTTTCTTAAACACCTCCAGAGACGTCAACCCTACCACCTCCCTGGGCAGCCCATTCCAATGGGCAATCACCCTTTCTGTGAAGAACTTCTCTCTAAGATCATGCCTAAACTTCCCCCTCTGCAGCTTGAGACTGTGTCCTCTTGTTCTGTGTCCTCCCACGCCCTCTGTAATATCTTAACCACTCTCCAATTCCTTGTGGTCTGAAACCCCAGCCAGGATCTGACCCACCTCTCCACCTGCACTCACCGCTCACCGAAGGACACATCGAAGTTCTCAATGCGCACATCGTACGACTTGTTCTTGCCTGACGACTCCATGCGAGTCTCCTTCTTGCTGGCAGCTTGGCTGGCAGAAGCCTCCTCAAGTACCCTGCAGGTAGGCAGAAGACAGAAAAGGGAGATCAACAGGAAAGCTCTGGTGCAGCCAGATCACAGCCATGCTCAGCAGAATGGGATGGGGATGTTCACGGTGCTCTCCACACTCACGGAGGGCCAGATGACTTCAGGGAATCCCGCTCCATCCTCTTGTCCTGCTTAGCTTTCAGCTTGGCTTCCGCCTTCTCCAATTTCTTGGCATTCACCATCTGGGGCACAAAACAGACAGTTTAAAGAATGCAGAGCATCTTCAACAGAAGCCCCAAAAGCCCAGCTCCAGGAGAAAAGAAGATCAATCAACACCTCACACACGGAAAGAATCAAGGTAGGACAGAGAACTGGGACAGATTCACGTTTTCAGGAAGCCAATTGGGCCAGAAAATCAGGAATGATATCCTAAATCAACTGCTCATACACTACAGTTCTGTCTCAGCAAGGCAAAGGGTTTGGCTGACCCTAATGTACGCTCAGTTTCTGTAGCTCCAGGGATGTGGGTCAGCCAAGCCACTTCAACAGCAGCAGCCTGCTATCCCAGTGCCTCCTCTGCTACACCCTGCACCCACCCTCACTCTGTCCCATGAGGTGTTTCCCCTCCTGACATGTTAATCTTCAGCCAGTTTGGAACAAATCCAGCTTACACAGCAGATCAATCACAACAGAGACAAGAAAGCATATAATTAAACCTGAAGGCAAGAAGAAGCCAAATGTTTTAACCTGCCCTCTGGTCTTAGCCCGGCTCTCAGCCCACTCCAATTTATTCCTGCATCACGTTAAATATTTGTGGCTGACCAAGAATGCTCCTAGATATTTCTAGGCAACTCAGTAGCACTGGAGCATGTTATAGACCTGCATGCTAGACTGAAGAGCGTCTTGTAACTGGAGCTGTGACCTCATACCTAGACAGATTGAGTCAGCCTGTAAACTATATTGAGCTCTCTCAATCTCTCAGCAAGGCATGTTCTCCAACATGTCCTTCTCTGAATCGTCTCCAACTTTTCTGAGGATCCTTTTGAGTTGCAGACGTGAAAGCCAAAAAGTGAATCCAGCAGCAGCTCCAGTGCCAAAACCAGCAACAGCTGCCAGCTTTCACTTAAGGCTCCCATTCAGATGCACTAGGATCACGTTAGGTCTCACCCTCCAAAGGAGGGGTTCTTGTCCTCAACATCACCTCAGGAAGAAAGAGCTCTCCAAGAGACCAGCCTGGTAGGGCTTGTCCACCTTGTACACCCACCTTGTATGGTTACTGCTGTCTGTGCTTTGCAGTTCCACAACTGCACCTCACTCACACTCAAACTTTGTCACATCCAATGCAGAGAGCAAGTCAGGTCAATCCTGAGCAGCTCTGCAGGATCAGTAAAGGTGATCCGACTTCCTCCAAGCCACAGGGCACAACTGCTTCCAAACTTCTCTGTTTCTGCTCTGATTTCTCAAACTCTGACAACCCACAGCCATCTCTAAAGCTGGGCTTACAATCTCCCCACAGTGGCTCTCTGGCAAACAGTTGCTCCCTCATAACTTCCCACCTGTAACATCCCAACATCCAGCCATTACCCAGGATTTTATCTCTTGATGACAGTGGCAAGATATAATCCTGGCACATCCTATTTTTTCAAAGCTCTTGTTGCAAAAGCCAAAGTTTCTTGTGAAAGCCAGAGAAGCTGCACTCTAAGCACCACCACTGCATCAAACTATGCTTTGAAGCTCATTAAGAAAGTACAGCAAAACAGACCTTGTCAAATCAACAAGCCTCTTTACCAGAACAAAGTCAAGAGTTTTCCAAATTACAGTGGCTCTGACAACGAGGAGCAGTGCCCCTGCAGCTGTGCCACTCACTAGCATGGCAGCTTATTCCAGCTGCTCTCCAAGGGCATGGTGACCAGAGGAGAGCAGGACACCTGCAGCTTCACATGTTCCCTCTTTGCAGGACGTCTCCTGTCTTATGGACAAGGGCATGGCCCCCCACTTACCGAGGTTTGGCCCCTCTTGAGCAACAGCCCCGGCAGCAGGTCCACACTGGCATCCGCTGCAACAAGATGGTCAGGTTGGTGAGCACGTGCTCCAGTGAGGGTCCACAAAGTGGACATGCCTAAGTCATGCCTTCACCAAGACTGTTCCCTCTCCCAACAGGATGAGGGGGTCAAAAGGTGTCTCTTAACTTTCACCCTAGCTCACCCTATCCCCAGTTCAGCAACTGGGAGAGGAAAAGGGGCATACCCACAAAGGGGAGGAACTAGTCACCAAGGTCAGGTATAGCGACACTCAACACCCCACACCGGTCCTTATTGCTGACACTCTGACGTCAAGGTGAGGATGGCTGGGATACCTGGCTGGGTATCCCCTGCGGGCACCACTCACCGTATCCATCGGTGATCTGGGAGAGCTGGATAGGGGTGTCCAGCAGCACCTGGTTGCAGCGTTGGGCCCGGTCCTCATCTCTGCCACAGAGGAAGAGGAGAGTGAGAAGGAGGAGGATGGAGAGAATGAGGGTGAGGAGTGCGGGGTGACCCTTACAGCTGCAGGGTGTTGAAGAGCCGCTGGCAGATCTCCCGGATGGCGCCCTCGTCCTTGGCGTCCTGCGACACCTCCCGCAGTAGTTCCCCCACCGCCTCCATCAGCTCGTCTACCGACTCGAACTCTGCCCCGCCGTCGTGCAGGATCCCTGCGGGCACACGGCGCCGGGCGCTGCACACCCCTCCGCTCGCGCTGTCGCGACGGACGGCCGGGTGTCGCGATGCGGCCGACAGGTGGCATTCACCCGCTTCCCTAACCTCGCCCGCCTGTCGCGACTCAGGCGCGGCCCGCCTGTCGCAACAGTGGGGAAGAGTCGCGATACACAGCGGGGCGGGAGGCCGAACCGCGGGGAAGGCGGGCACCGCTCACCCGTCACGTAGGCAAAGACCTCGCCGTCCAGGTCGGGGAACTCGCTGCGGAGAATATCGGCGCACGACGCCATAGCGGAAGCAGAGCGGGAGCCCGACCGCGGTGCGGTCCTGTGCCGCGTCCACCGCTCGGAGCCCGGCGCGGCGGCACAGCCGGAAGTGGCCGGGAAGCGCGGGGACCGCCGGGAAGGATGCAGGCAGCCGCCATGCACGCGGGGGCCGCCGGGAAGCGGAGTCCGCGTGCGTGGAACGGAGCCGGAAGCGTGGGGCCGGGAGCGCTGGGTCACGTGCGGCCGTCGTGGGCGGGGCCGGCGGAAGCGGTAGGCGGCCCCTGCCGGCTTTGCTCGCAGAGGAACTGGCGCTGGGCCCCGCAGGGCGCTGCTCCTGTCCCGCTCCCCTGCCCGGCAGGGAGCGCAGGTGCGGCCGTCTGGGGTTCCCCCTCTTTCTTGAAAGAAAAAGGAGTTTCAGCTCCTAGCCCGCAGTCACTGCTCCGAGCTTTGGGGGTTTAGTTCAAGGTACACCTTACAAGGGGAGTTACACGTTACACGTCACACGTCACTGTGGCGAGGCCGCGCCCAGGCACAGGCGTCTGTTCATAAATGAAAGGCAGAGGGATCCTGAGACCAGGACCGCTTACAGCTGCTCCAGCGTCTGGCTTGTGCCTTCATGTACCAGGCACAGCGCTCTCCATGCTCCCAGCGCCCTAAAAGCTGAGTCAGAAGTAAATCCAACACCCCTGCTCTGACACTTTTGGGATAACACTTCCACTAAATCACATTTCTCAAAGACCCATCGAACCTGGCCTTGTGTGGTAAACACACCTGCCGTGCCCTAGGACAGGAAGGCAAGGCGATTGAGCAGCTCCAGGACCAAGGTTATTTACAATCAGCAGGTATTTGTGTTGAATGCAGATCTGCCAAAGAGCTGAAGGAAGGACTTAAAGCAGACTCTGAGGGCCAGGGTGCTCAAGCAAAGACCTTTGCTTAATTAACTGCAATTCTGGACACTCCTCAACATGCTAACAAGGAAAATTAAGTACACACTAAACACCTATGATTACATTACTCAAATTTCCTCTCAACTCATGCTAAATGTCACCTAGAAGGCAGGGAGAACTTGGGCTGGGGTATAAAACCCACAAGAAGGGCATCTGTGTGCAGCATGACCAGTACCACCACCAGCTGCAGGAGCAGCTGCAAGGTAGGAGAAGACAGAGACAAGGATGGTGGATGGGCTGTGCTCCTTTTCCTCCACCCAAGACAGGGACACTTTTCTTGGTGAGAATTGCACCTTCACTATACGGCTGAATTTTAGTTGCATTTCTATTATATACATTAGAGCTATAGCAAAGGCTTGTACCTGACTTAGATGTTAGCCAGGATTTATTAACCTGAGATCATCTTGCAGTTTGTGCATTTACCACCAGCAATCCCAGATCCGTATCTGTCACTTTGAGCAATTAAACCAATTAATTACTTTGTGTCTGAGACAGGCAGACATTGGGATCTTACCATTAACATGACACCTTGGAACACTTCCAGGGACAGGGCATCCACAACTCTGGGCAACCTGTTCCAGTGAATCACCACTTTCTAAGTAAACACCTCTGATTTTTATTTTTTTTCAGCTGCTCACAAGGAAAACCACCAAAGTGCTTAGGGCAAGCATGGGCAGAGATGCTGGGCCTTCAGGAGCCTGGCTACACTTTACCAAGAGGGCAGCAAGTGTCAGGGGAGCCCAGCCATCGGTTTTGGTCAGTAAGCCCTGGGATGAAAGCCCAGAGCACCCTCCTTTCCCCAGAGAGCTGCAGCAGGGGCTGGAATGGAATACTGGCACTGCTTGGAAACAAAACCACCACTTGTTCTTTTCACCTACTAATCCCCTGGCAGCCCAGAGAGGGAAGCCACACAAGCAAGCCTCAACACACTGCAGCCCAGTGCACAGCCCAGGCTTTTGAAGCACAAGCCCTGAACAGCAGCACAGGCAGCCTTCTCCGTTCTACATACTTTATTAGATTCAGAGCTGGACAAATCACAAAGTGTACAAAATGGAGACCACACTACCAGAAGCAGGATTGTGGGTAGCAGCAGCATTTCTGTGGCCCAAAAGCATTTGGTAGAAGTGTGGAGAGGGCAGGCTAGAACAGGGGTTCTTGCTGCCAACTGCATTTTTAGATTCCCCAAGGACAGACACTGCTCACATCCTGACAGAGCTCAGCTGATCTGCACTCCCTGGGACAGAGGGGCCACGTTTCAAATTTGTTTGGAAAGGACAGACTGGCTCAAGCCAGCAGTGGGGGTGTGGTAAGTGCTCTAAGGACCAGAAATGCTGTGCCACCCACATACACACCAGCAAGAGCCTAAACCCTCATTCTTTTTGGTCACAAACCTTCCCACAGCAGGACTCTATACTGACGACTTTGCAAGAAATAAAAAGGTGATGGTGAGATCTGGTGAGCCCACCACCTCTCCTCTGAGGAGGCCCGACAAACTCACCATCCCAGGCATCTCAGACTGGCCAGCAACATCTACCACAACAGCAATAGCTAGTACAGAAGCCAGGGTAACTTCAACTCAGATTTGTCCAGTCTATGCTTAGGTCTATTCTACGAGTACATATGCACAAGAACTTCAAAAATACTAGGATATGATGCAAGTAGTGAGACACCAACAGAAGAGTTTAATGGTGGAAGTTCCCTAGAAAGATCACAAGAGGATGGGAGTTAGACTAGCCCTTCCCCACCCTGGGACAGGGAGCAGGAGGCTGACTGCACCCCTGCCTGCCACTGCATTCTGAATTTCAGCTGCAGTGTGGATGGTAACTGAGCACAGGCAGGGGACTCCACTCCCAAGGTGAGCCACAGGGTCTTTCAATCTGCGTAGAGGGGCCAGGCAGATGCTTTCTCAGAATGTAGCTGAAGACTGAGGAGAGGTGGAGGATGGCTTGGAGAAGAGGGAGCCTGCCAGCCTACTAGGGCTAGCATCTGGTCTCGTAGATCCCACTCCTGCCGATGTACCTCACCCATTTTATCACATCATGGTCACTGTAGTTCAGCTTTGGCTCAAAGACTTTCAGGTAGCGCACCTTCAGCCCAGAAGGTGCAAATGGAACCTGGGGAGAAAGGGGAAAGTGACACAGGGCATTGGAATAAAGGAGTAAGATGCTCTTCATATACAAATGCCAGAGGACCCCTAGGCTAGGAGTCTAGAAACATACACCAAGAGCCACTCTTCCCTTCTCCTTGCATGCATGATGACAGACTCCAGTGGCTTTAAGAGCAACTTCCATCCATTAGCTTTGCCACCTGGCTGGCCTGATGTTGGGAAGTTTTATGTCAGCTTGGGACAGGGAGCACTCCAGTGTCTGTAAGACTGGGCTGACAAAGCTTCCCTAAGTTTGGCTGCACCCTGGGAGGCAGACAGGAACTCACCTCAAAGTTCATGGAGATCGGGGGCCGAGCCCACTTCTTCTTGTCGTTGGTGGGCAGCAGCTCAATCTCCGCACTGATCTGGGATTCCTTCATTCCAGCCATACGTTTTATCCTATCAGAGAAAGCCCATAAGTGAGAAGGTGCCTAAGGTTACTTTGCTACGCATGCTCAGGGCAGAGAGAAGAACCAAACAGACTCTGCCTCCTCAAGCCCTGCCCCTCTAGCACCCGAGACCAAACACACTTACTTCCAGACAATGGCATTCTCACTGGCCTTGTACTTTGCCTTCCCTTTCATACAGATGACCTGCACTCCACTGGTGTTGAGGGGTGTTGGGATCCGGACCTGTAAAGCAGAATCTTGTGAGCAGGAACAGAGAGAATCTGCACAGTTTCAGGAGACCACCTGTCCTGGACCTCTTGTCCTTCTCTCTCCCATCTCAGGGCCATCAGCTACCACAAGGTATTCTAAGCTATTTCTATGGATTTTCTTCGTTTATTTGGGGTTTTTTTTGTGTTTTGCTTTGAAGGGTTCAAACATTTTTGGATTCCTCCACAGTCAAGTGAGGAACAGGGCAGAGCTCTCCAGCTCAGGCTGCAGAAAATGAGTGAGCATCAGGGAGATGAGCTCAGAAAGAATTGGTTGCACCAAGCTGTGGACAGCCTGGCTTTGTAGCATTCTCTCTCAGAAGGGGACTACGCTGCTAAGCCACCCTTAGCCTGTCTCACAGAGCTCCTAGCCTGCTGCCTGCCTGACATATTGTCAGATCATGCATGCAGAAGAACATGAACTTTTCAGTGGCCAAGACATTAAGCGAACAAATGCTGCAGGCTACAGGATGCAACAAGAATGTCTGTGCAACTGAAAACTTCCACCTCCCTACTTCCTGGCAGTTCACTTCCACAGCACAGCAGCGTGAGCATCTATGAGGCATGCAGTTCACTAACAGCCCTGTACAAGCTTGAGAGGACTCATCTCTGAGGATTCTGCAGCAAGGGACATGATGTAGAGGTATAATTCCCAAGCACAAGAGACCATAGAGTTTTTATTCTCTCACCTCTATCTTCTGGGCCAGCAAGGAAGGTTTAAAATTTGATTTGATCACCACCTTAACTTCCAGCTTGGTCCGACCCACCTCCCGCACCAGTGGGATCACACGGAAGGGCAGGATAATGTCCTTAGTGGTTCGGTATCTGCAAGGATGGAAGCACCAATGAGCCTGGGGAGGAGTTAACTCTCTTACAACCTCTACATAAAGGGAGCATCTTAGAAACACCATCCAGAAAGAGCCCTCGCAGAAGCTCTGTGCTGCCATAGGGCAGTGATATAAAACTTGGGACTCAAGAAATTATCTGGCTCATAGTATCACAGTACATTAGAAGTTGAAAGGGACCTCAAGAGATCATCAAGTCCACCCCATCTGCCAAAGCAGGATCACTTAGGGTAGTCCACACAGGAATGCATCCAGGTGGGTTCTTTCAAAGTCTCCAGAGAAGGAGATTCCACAATCTTGCTGGGAAGCATGTTCCAGTGTTCTGTCACCCTCACTGTAAAGGAAGTTACTCCTCATGTTGAGGTGAAATCTTCCACGTTTAAGCTTGAACCCATTGTTTCTTGTCTTACTAATGCACACCACCGATGTACTAATGGCCCCCTCCACTTGATACCCACCCCCTCAGATATTTACACATTGCCAAAGGCCCGGTTCAAGGACATCACTTTTAAGAGTTAAAAAACACAGATACAGCAGGCTAAAGGGTAAGGAAACCCACATCTAACTCTATGGTTGTGGAAAAGAAAACCATGCAGCTGTGCCTCATTTACAGCAGAAGGATTTGTGGGATACCCTACAGATTCCACTCTGAAAACAAAGCAGCAAGTGAGTATTTGTCAGGTACTCAAGGGCTGCAAGCCTGTCTAAGAGCAGCAACATAACAGTGGCAGCCAGCAGACATCAACATCAGCCCCTTCATCCCCCACCACAGTACCTCATGAGCTCAAACTCTCCATCTGGTGGAATGAAGCTGATGCTCCTCTCCGAATCAAACTTGCTGAGCCTCACGCACTGGTGGAAAGTGCAGTCGTCGATGGCGATCGACTGTTTGCCACTAAAAATACAAGAGACAGTTAAAGAAGTGTGCAAGCTGCGGCCCTGGCACCATGGTGCAGTCAGTCTGCACAGACAAACTACTCTACAGAGCATGTTGCCATCACAAGTGTCCAGGAAATGGGGAGGCAGGAAGAGATTTAGGGGACAGCAGCCTCTTGATTCAGACTTTCCTTGTTTCACCACCACAAAAAACGTATTTCAGGAAGCTTGTTTGAAAGAATTCTATCCCTCTTCTCCCCAACGAAGGGAGAGAGTAGAGGAACATCCTTCTGTCATTGCCAGCAACACAGAACTTAGATTTGCCTGACAGCAACACCTCAGTATGGCAAAGACAGCCTGCTAGCCCAAGTCTTCCTGCAGCACAGTTCAAAGGAGAGAAAACACTTTCCTGTCCACAAAGCTATCCCACTGCCACACAGCCAGGAGATGCCAAGTTCGGGGTCTTCGCAGCTCTTGATTTCCACACTGCTAGCAGGTGGTTTGATTCTGAATCCAAAGACCATAATATTATGTCATAAAAGTTTTTCTCTCTCATTTCCCAAAATCTACACAGCTGCATCTGTCCATCCAGGTGCACTGGCCTAACCCATCAGCACTGAACTTGTGCTCGGTTCTTGTCTCTGGGAATCCTTGCTACAGGTCCTGAGGCTAGCCAACAACTCTAAGGTACCAGGAAGGAGCATAAAATGGGAAAACAGTACCCACAGCAGAGGCAACAGTGTAGAGAAGGTCCAGCAGTGTAGCACTGTGATATTTAAAGCTGCCTCAACTGCTGGGAGCAACAGGACAACCATGCAAATGTGCTGAGATCATATAAGCACTACAGGCAGATTTCAGCTGTCCTGGGAACCACCACTACCTGTACAAACGGGAGGCAGATTGACCCTGGACTAAGCAGCTCTTTAGTTATACAACCCAGTGGTATAGTTCACGCTTCATAAATGGGTGCTGCTTCTTCCTCATCTATTGCCCAAATGACAGCCAACATCAGGTAACTAGTTCCTGTTTCTTTGGAAAACTGCTGGGAAAGCACTGCTGCCTAGCACTGTTCCAGGTTTCTGGCAGCATTACTCAGGGTTTGGTGTTGCCACATGCTAGATGCCCAAAAGCAGTTGGCAGCAGCTGTCCCTTTCGGTCCCCCTCATAACATCTAAGCTCTTGCCTGCTGCAGAACCACAGCTAGGGAGAGCCACCTAGCAAAACTCTGTCCATCCTGCTTCTGTAACAAAAAAAAAAAGCACATTTATAGGCAAAGGCATTCATGGCAGAGAAACTTTGGGACATTACTGACTCTTCAGAGGCCTACACAGATGATGGGCACACCTCTGAGGCTCATCCACATTACTAGCTAGATTCAGGTATAAGAAAGATGGCTTAAAAGTGACAGTGAAGTGATAGCTCTTGGCTTGGTTCTGAGAGAAAAGGCAAATAAATAGCAGCTCAGCTCCATTTACAGGAACCATCATGGAAAGTGTCTGAGATCCAAGTTACATGCACAAACCACACAAAGCAAGAGACAGGGTAAGAGCAGAGTGCACACAGAGCTGAAGCAGATTATCTACCTTCCCAATTCACTGGGGGTCAGCAAAAAACAAACAACAAAACAACCAAGAGAAACACAGTTGAGTTGCACATAGTGAGAGAAAAGTGGCAGTCCCTTTGTTCTCATCTCTTCACCCCAAGCAAGACGGCTGGAAAAGGCTTAAGACCTGTTCTCAGCCATGGTGCAGGTACTGACTGAGGTGCAGCTAGGAAGGAAGGAAGGAAGGAAGGTAGGTAGGTAGCTGGGCTCCCAGCAGGGATGAGCCTCCAGTCCACACAGGCACTCACTATCCATCAGCAGGAGGGGCTTACCCAGCGCTTGTCACCTGTTCTGTTTTGTGGCACAAGCAGGTTGTGCGGTCAGAAGGGTTCCTTCTGTGTTCTCTGGGAGCACTATTACTGCTCCCCACGAATAAGTCTGTGCACTGACTAGAATGGCTAGAGACAAATTCTGGGAAAATCCAGCTTGTAGAAATGTTTCCAGCTGCAATAACTCCACACTTAACACTTTGTTTGAATCTTAATATTTGAAGAGCTGTAAAGAGCCCTCTGTACTAAGGCACTCAGGCTGATAGCCTGCATGGCAACTGACCTACACAGAGAACAGTTAGCAGTAATATCTGAAGGGAAGAAATAATCAGCTTTGTCTGTCAAATCACAAAAGCTATTGAGTGCTGCCCTTTCATAAGAGTCCCTGGTGGCCAGTGGCTTTTACCCCAACACATCTTACCTTTTCCCTGTTTCATCTGCAGTCCCTTTGCCCTGTTTTTCAATGACAATCTTGTCATTCATGCCAAACTTGCACTCTGGCATTCCACTCAGGTAACTCTTCATCACCACTCTGCCAGAGACATGAGCACTCAACACCTGACCTGGTATAGACAAAAGCATGGTACAGGACACTTAAGCCAAGTTCCCACTCACAAATCCCAAAAGGGAGAAAAATGCCAGCTGAACATCTCCTACTTACCCTGGGGGGACATCAAGAGATTCACACTCTCCAGCACATCAAGAAAGAGTTCATTGCGACGATATTTGATCCCTTCACGTCTCCATCCAATCTGTCCAGTCACTTGGCTGGTGATCTGGGACTGCTCTTCCTTAGTCTGAAGAGAAGAGATGACATATTAGACAAATTCAATGACAAAGAAACTTTGCACTAAATCTAAGAGCACACACTTGCTGTTTCTTACATAAAACTGCTTTTGACACCCTCACCATGACGTGGGCATTCCCCAATACAGCAAATTCTGTGTCTAACTAGAAGCTGGTCATAACAGCAGGAAAGGCTCTTCCATTTTGTTAGCTAGTAGGTTTGGCTACAACTAGGTGCAGAGAGGCATGGGACCCACCATGGCATTCAAATCTTCTCAGATTGTCACATCAATCCATGTCAAGCAGAGAAGCAGTTGACAGGCCAGTTCACAATCCTTATTCAACATGAATCCCTGTGGCCATAAGTCAGCCAGTCCCCAAGGACTGCTTCTTAATCACTTCAACACTAACCGAACAAGCATCTAACAGCACCAGGGCTCTAAGCCTCCTAAAAGCACAAAGGATTCTGTTGAAATGCAGAGGGATTTCCTACCTGATGCTACAGGTGGGGTCCAGTCACGCAGAAAGTCAGTAAGTAGATGTGGTGGTAGTAGTAGCAGTAGCAGCAAGTAGGAAGTGTGGTGCACACAGGGTTAACAGGCAAGCAGGTCAATAGTGAAAAAGGGGAGGAAGGGAGAAAGGCAGGTTAGGCTTAAGGCTACCTCAGGACAGGAACAAAGCAAGCCAACTAATCATTAATTAGTAGCTAATTAGCACAAACAAGATGAGGGAGTTTGACCTTTAGCTCTCCTCAGGAAACCCAATACTCCTAGCAGTGAAATGGCTTTTCAGAGTTGGCCCATTATGCACCACCCAAATACAAGGCGGAGCAGAGAGAGTGACAGACAGGCCAAACACCACTCAAGTAATGTTCTTACGAAGGGCAGACTCATGCTGTTCCTAAAGTAAGCCCTGAATGTTTATCACTGCAGAGATACCCAGATCATGGGAAGTAGCAGGCACCCAGAACTGCAGGCACCTTAAGTCTAGGTCCTGTATAAAGCTGAATACTTGCTAATTCTGCTTCATCCACTACAAATGCACAACACAGAAGTGGGTGCTGCTGCAGCAGCCTTCCACTGGGCCCACAGGGTGGCAGTGCATGATCTCAGCTGTAAACCAGCAGTGGTTTAGTTTCACACATGCTCTTGCCACAGACAGTCACTCCTTGAGCAAGCAGAGCCATAACAACATCTAAGAGATTGAGAGTTTTATGCTTCCCTGAAATTACCTAGGTAAGTGCTCAATGAAGTACAAAGTACCTCCCTTGTCTATCCTGAAGAAAAAGCCTCCTCGTTTGCCTTGCTCAGTGCTTTGCGACTTGAGAGGCACATGTAGGTATAACACCCAGTTCCCTGGCTTCCAAAGGCATGATGATAATGTTCCCATGCCCTGCATCAGTGCCACAAATCTCTACTAGTCGCTAGAGAAAGTGACTGGATGGATCTGGAAGAAGATGCCTGGGAAGTGCTGATGCTGAAATCAGCAAGTAGCACAACCTTCCTTAAGAGAGAGACTAAAGTCCCAGGTCTGAAATTTCACAGTATGCCTCAAATCTTTCATGGAGAAAAGTCAGAAAGTTGAGTTTGTCTAGTTTGTCATAACTGTGGATTTCACTCCTTAACTTCAGCAGGACACAAACCCAAGGAAAGCACCACTGGGAACGAAGCAGGGATAAGGGAACACCAGTACCAGGTTACCCAGTCTCAGGTACCTGCCAGAAGTTGGCTGTAAGTCAAGGAGGAGTCTGAGGTTAGACACACCACAGAAGAGAACAGATAAGGAAATATGGCAAGTAGTGTTTCAATTGTTGTCCTTGGACTGTGCCTGGAAAGGATTACTTCTGCCTTCTGCTCTGGGCTGCACAAAATACCCCCACAGAGCTGAATAACTGCTTACTTATGTGAAGTTGAACTCTCAGCTTTACATATTTGTAAGGGAAGGACTAAACCTGCTATTGGATGAAGCAAGATGCTGTGACAGTAGTCTGCACATGAACAGCCTAAGAGCTCATCAGAGCAGACAAAGGCAGAGAGAGCTAGGGAAGGAAGTGAGGGTGGTGGTTAGAGTTTTCCTAGGAACAGGAGCTGACTCAGCTGTCTTGAGTGCTGACTGCCCAAAACAGACTGCAAAGGCCAGAGAGATTTGCAGTAGTGCTCAGTATGGGAGACTGAGACCGGATGCACTCGCATCTGGCCACTGATACTGGCATGTCCTCTTGCAAAACACTGTTTGCTCTTCTAGCAGGAAACGTTGCTCAGGGACAGCTTCTCTCTCACCTCAGAGATGCAGCTAGTCTTGCTAGTAGTAGATTAGAAGTTTTAAAGAGTTTTTAGCAAGTCAGTGCTGACAAATGGAATTGACATAGAGCCTCCAGAGACTTTGACCTCTGCCTGTCCTAAACAAGAACAGTCATCGCCAGGCAGGCTCTTGTTGAACACTTTGCTTCTGGTTTGAGCCTTAGAGATGAAGCTTCACCCGGATCTCTGCTGCAGACAGCTGTAGCACAGAGTCCCAGCTTTTTTCCTGAATCACTTGCTATGCAGAGAATAGGATTGTGTTTTGGGCTAAATCCTCATCATGAATTGCATGGCTGTGTTAGATGGACAAGGTGAGAAATACTCCTTGAGGTCCAAGAAACAGTAACTGTAAGAGTCCTTCAGTTTCAGAGGTTGAACATGCACTATCCAAATGGGAGACCTAGTTTTGAGGGCTGTAGCCCTCAACCCAACCCAAATTAGGTGTCCTTTTCCCCTGGTGCCCTTTATCTTCCACCTCCATGTAAGCTTTGTTGCAAGGGTTAACACTGCCAAACACACAGCTCAGATTCTCATCTCTAACATGAGAAAGCTCAGACTGTACTGACACTAATCTGCAAAGATGCTACAGACAGTGAGAGAGTAACATCAGCTTCCTGACAGCGAGATTCATGAGGCTGAAGAATGCTTCGCTACAAGGCAGGCAGGAGAGCCTGACAGCTCAAAGCACTGAAGACTGGTGGAACACAGACTTGCTCAGTGAGAGCCACACACAGAAAAGCTGTTTCTGATTCAGCAGGTAGATTTGTTTATCTGCTGTTTAAAGATGACACAAAGCAGAGCCTGAAGCCAGGAATCATTTACATGTGAGGGACTGGCATTATCCTAGCTCAGGGCCCTTCGTCCTACATCTTACCATGTGGCAGGGAACATGAGGTGTCACAAATGCTGAGACACCTAGCACAAAATGACACCAAGCTACATCTGAGCTAGGGTGTTCTTGATCTACTCAAGCATCTCCACTCAGCACGGGTCAAATGGTCAGCTGGTAATTTAAGATCATACTTTCTTGAACAGCCATACAGAAAACCAACCAGCAGAGCAGTAATGCACCCCTAAATTCCTCTGGTTACCTGACTCTTGATGCCTTGCTGAGTGATGAAGGTCTTCAGGGCCCCTGTTTCAGAGTTCTGAGGATAGCCGAAGTCCAAGATTTCTACAGAAGGGCAAAAGAAATTTAGTTCAGAGCTGTAAGATATAAACATCTTTGTCAGCAACATGGACAGTGGGATGGAGTGCACCCCCAGCAAGTTTGTGGATGACACCAAGCTGTGGGCAATGGCTTTAAGCTAGAGGTTGATATTAGAAAGAAATTCTTTACAGGGAGGGTGGTGAGACACTGCAACAGGTTGCCCTGGAGATGTTCAAGGCCAGGGTGAATAAGGCCTTGAGCAACCTGGTCTAGTGGAAGGTGTCCCTGTCCATGGCCAGGGGGACTGGAGCTAGATTATCTTTAAGGTCCCTTCCAATCCAAACCATTCTATGAATCTATGAACCTGCTAACACATTACATTTCTGGATGGGTTGCTGGAGAATTCCTCAGCTAGAGAAAACCAGCAGCCTTGCTAAACTGACTTCCCAGTGCAGTGTTTGAGAGACAAGGGGTGATGGAAAGCTGTCCAACTGATTACTTTTCTGGCTTTTAAATACAACAGCATTTCAGGACCAAATATTAACTAGTCTAGCCATGTGCATAGGGCACAGTGAGGAGTTCTTCCAAAAACACCCAATGGGACAATAAAGAGGTTTTATCCAACAGCAGAACAATCTATGGAGCATTTTCTTTAGTTTTTTATTTATGAAGACGCAGTAAAAAAATAAAATCAGAATCTCAATAAAAACCCCAACACAAGAGCATAATGCTGACACTGCAGGATCATCATTGTTGGAGAGAAAGAGATGTTAGCTACGGACAGCACACTTGACACCTAGACTCCGCAGAGGGGAAGAACCTGCAAGAGATGAAGACCACTAGTATGAATATCCTGAGTAACTGGCAGGTTTTCATCCCACAGTGCCTACCAGCAGACAGCAGGGACCGACCAAAGCAGAGAAACAGCAGTCTCCTGATGTCCCCAGAGGAAATAGTGAGGTGTCACAGTGAGTGATAGTTTCTCTAAGAATCCCAGGACAGACATGAGCGGTGCCTTGTCTGGAAAGCAAGCTGAAGCATAACTAAGACAAAGGGCTCACATCATGCAAAACAGGAACAGCAATCTTCACAGGCAGGCTGATATCAAGAGCAGCTGAAATGACACTGTTATTACTCTGTGGTGAAATTTGGAGCTGTATCACTGGGGGAGGTCAGAATGGGACAAACCAGGTTGGGTTTTACTGATTTCCTTGTTTCAGAACTGCCCCAAAGACACAACCCAAAAACGGTGACCAGCTGCAGCCTGGAGTGACTGTGACCACACAGTGCTAGATCCACCTGGGCACTAGCTGGGGTGACTGGCCTTGGAGGTGCTAATGACAGCTCTCTTTACAGACCTCAGCATAATGATAGTGCTATGCCTACACAGGCTCCACTCAGAGCTGGGGTCCAGTACCAGCTGCCTCATTTATAAATTTCACAGCTCCAGTAAAGTGAGTCAAGACCAGCACAAGGGTGTGGGCTTGAGATGTTATCCCTGCTTCCAATACAGGTGACATTAGAAAGCAGAAAAAGTAATTCTGAATTCTGTAACAGAAGATAAAAGTATTTCAAGGATTATCACTACAGACTAAAGGGTTTAGAAGTACTATCACATAACAGATAAAGGAAACATCTCACCATCCAGCAGCTCATAGATCAGCACAAAGTTGTTCTTTATGTTCTCCTCACTGATCTTCCCGAAGTAGGCAGTCATCACGTCACACATCTTGTAAAGAAACTCGAATACCATGGCAGCGTTGACATTTTGCTTGGTGACAGCAGCCAGCCAGATGTTGGAACGCTTGACATGGAAGAAACTTGTGCGGGCGATGTTGGTGACAGGCGAGCGTACCTGCTGCCGTGCATGGATGACATTGACGCGGAAGGCGTCCACAGCATTCCGCCTGTGAGACCATCACCAGAGACCAGTTAGAGCGGCCAGGCTGAGCACAAGCTGGCTGCACAGTTCTGCTTATGCCACTGCAGTCAGACACTGAACTACACACACCAAGCTCACTTCGGACAGGTGCCTGGGGATGTCTCCAAGGACAAGTGAAGGCTCTGAGCAGAGTTAGACATTCAATTCTGTGCAAACTATAGCAGAGACACAATGCCTATGGTCTCTAAGGAGCTTTGGACTACAGTGCAACTGTAGTCACAAGGAAAATCTGACCTCCATCTGGAGGGGAAGGAGCTCTCCCTTCAATTAATTTTGCTAAAACTCCCAGCTGCCTGCTGTAGCTGGGAACAAACACAGTAGCAGACTATAGCTCAAAGAGCCCAGTTTTGAATAAACATCTAATTACTGTCTATTCTGCATGCCCAGGCCTTCATACTCTTGCCCCAAAGCAAGCTGGGTTCTCCTGAGATATGTGTCAGTGGCAGCTCCTCCCAGACATACCACTGAGGAAAACACACCAAAACCTACCCAGGTCACCTGACAGAGGTCAGTGCCCAGGTACACCATAAAAGGGAGCTTTAGGTCTCAGATCCACCTCACCTCTGTACCCCCAGGCACCATGGAGGGCAGACTCAAAGCAGCAAGCAGGAT
Source organism: Indicator indicator (assembly GCF_027791375.1). Taxonomy (NCBI): domain Eukaryota; kingdom Metazoa; phylum Chordata; class Aves; order Piciformes; family Indicatoridae; genus Indicator; species Indicator indicator. The sequence continues at coordinate 20,189,425 of NC_072022.1, read as the reverse complement.
TAGGAATATTTTTGGCTTTCCAGTTACACACGTCCTCTCAAGCCTGACAGGCTTTAGAACAGGTCTCTTGCACATGGACTTAGGGTCCTCACAGAGCAATGTGCTGGTAGCACTGCATTACATGCACTGGATGCTCCAGTACGGTAGAGGTTCTGCACAGTGCTAAAAAGGCACTGAGCAAGCTTCCCCCAGTTGCTGCCATCTTGTCTGAACGACCTATATACTGGTAACAGGGAACAAATCCCTCCTAGGTAAACAGGGATGTCTGAGTGGCATTCTGGATGCCAACTCTTCCACACTGGTTTCCTTATCCCATAGCTACAAGTGAGGATAATGTTCCCAAATGAAGTTAATGTCCACCAATCCTAAGAACAGAGAAAGGCATCACAGGGGTTTTATGTGACAAGACCAAGACTCAAAGCAATAGTCTACACACCAAGCTAAGACTCATCTAGGTTTGCCTTATTAATCATACTCTCAAGACACTGCGTAGAATGGGAGGTCTTCTGACTGCACAGTCAAGGCCACGGTACTGATAATGCAGAACCATGTTTGAGAGCAGACAGTAACAATATCCTCACAAGCAAGAATACAGGGATACAAATGCTTGTAAGCATTGAGGGTTGTCAGCAACCCAGCAGACAGTTCCAAGTTTGAAAACAAAGGATATTCAACAGGAACATTGGCTACCACAGCAGTTGTTTGTTCTCTGAAGGTCTGGGTACACATATAGAAGCTTCATCAGTAATCACGCTCCCCCATCAGCAAAATTCTGGCCTTCAAATGCTTCTTAGGCTTTATTGCTCCAGAGGTTTTGCAAGTTTGAGTTAAAATTAATATTGCATTTCTACCTTAGTTTTTTCCATAAGAAAGTAATTTAATCTACTATAAAATAGTATCTAAAAGCCCACTCCTCCCCATCAGTAAGCCTTCCAAGGAAAATTCAGCTTGTTCTGGAGCATCAGCCCTCCCAGCCTCAAGTTCTAACCCACTAGAACTAGTATGAGAACCAGCAGACTGGTGGATGCTAGAAGAGAAGCCTCAGGTTGGTGAAGCTTTTCTAGAACACCAGTTGCCCACGGTGAAGTGCCAGTCATGGCCTACCACGCGTCTCTTACCTATTGCTACAGCAGCCAATGAGATGGGATGGACAGAAATGGCGCCAGCGGAGAAAGGAGGAGTGACAGCAACAAGAGAAAGGGTTAGAAACACACACACAAGGCACAATGAATCCAAAGAGATAAGGAGAGACCAAACAGCACCCCTCCCCCCTGCTCCTGGGCACAAAAGGCCAAGGTGGTATTGGATGGACAGTTAACAAGCTGTGGCTGCACTGTAGCCCTCACAAGGCACAATGCTGACATGTTGTGGCCAGGCTGCCAGCATAGGCAGGTTTGTGTCTGGCAGAATTTTGGGGTAACTGGGTGTTTAGTCCAGATGAGCTGCATCCATACCACACCAGTGATACAGTCTGTTCTGGTAATATATGTGGCAGGCCTTGGAGGAGAAAAACCCCAACGCCTCTATTGAGGTATTGACTGGGGACCATGGAGTATCAGGTATCTTCTTCCCAGTCTGCCTCAGAATGTGGCTGCAAGTCTGAGGGAGCATTTCTATGACAGTACTCATGTGAAGCTGTTTGGGTTGATGCTTTCTGGCTTGGTCCAGCCAACAAGAAATGCAGCAAGTCTGAAAGAGCTGTAGCACATCTGGAGAGATACAGCACATCCTAGAGACTCAGGACACTGCTCTATCCAGCTTGCACTTTTTTCCTTAAGGGTCAAGAACCATGAAGCCAAAAGGATGTATTAGAAGCTCAGAAACCAAATGCCTATTAAGTTTAAATTGCATGCAGTTTGTCACGTAAGCTGCCCAGTTCCAAATAGCTTAATTTTGTTAAATAGCTACATTTTTAAATGCAGGTAGGTTCTCCCAATGACTATGTCACTGAAGAACAAGGCACTTGAAGATCACAGTAGAGCCCTCCATGGTACGCTGAATTACATACATAGTACTTAGTCTTTTATTCATTTTTTTAGAAGGCTGCTTATGCATGCAGCTAGCTGCTGTATGGACAGATGCACTACATGCACTGAAGCCATTCTAGGTAGCAAGCAAAGAAAATCCAGCCTTTGTGGTACTTCTGCCTTTACCAAAGTCAAGGGAACTGTTCCTTCATTGACCACTATTTTGCTCATTAACATTTGAACTAGTATGTGCTCATTTAGAGCCTTAAACTGTGCAATGGTAGGGGTTTTCATAACCACAGATAACCTTTCATCTCCCCCAACACATAGGTTGGAGGCTTCAGAACGTAAAGGCAAGTGCCAAGACCAACGAGTCTTATGGGTAAATCATTCAGAGGCCACATGAAGACAGGAGGCAGTTTATGCTCATTTCCCATCCAATACACCTCCCAAACAGCTGGATAGGCTCAGCCCTCAGCACTTCAGACCTATTGTTCAGAATTAAGAACTGCATAGTGCTCTAGAAATCTATTACCTGACTGATTGGTTAGAGACAGACCTCCCACAGAGTTGAATCCAAGCTAAAATGTCATGGCTATTCCTTCCCCTATCTTACTCTGAAGGTTACTAAAAGTTCTTAAGTAGACCTGGTACTGATACTAGTGTTCAGAATGGGAAATGGCAGATACTCAACTCCACTTGCTTGCTACAGAGATGAAGATTCTGGGCTACCTGATCTTCCACAAGATGAGACATAGCCAAGACAACCTGTTTGATAAGGTTATCTGTCTTTAAAAAAATTCCAACCAGGTTTGAAGGTCTGTTTCAGAAGGAATCCAATACCTTGGGGAGCAAGCTTGGTTAACAGCCAACACCAGCTCCACCTAAGTCACAAGAATGACATTTTCACAGGAACTGACTGGAAGATTTCACTCAAGGGATCACCTGAAGTCCTACAGACCTAAATCATTCTGGCATCTTTTGTCAAATGAAAAAAAGATAGGATCAAGCAGGAAATTGCATTTTCACAGTTTTGTGTGGCCAGGCAGCATGAAGTACTTTATCACATACTGAACATAAGTCACTCGCTTTGTAAGAGGAATGAGCCAAGACAAAAAGCAACACAAGATCACTAAGTTAGAAATAGCTACTTCACATCCCAGCTTGTATCTTCACAGCCAAAATGCCCTTTAAATTAAAAGGCCTTCTTGAATAAACATCAGCTCGAAGACAATCCTGTCTAAGTTTGCAAGTCAAAAAAAAAAAAAAATTGCCAGGAACTGCAGTAACAGCATCCCTAGGCCTTTCCCCTCCCTCACACACTCTCAAAATGTATCTCTAATCCAGATGGGCTTTGCTCAGTCACTGTTCATTGGGGAAACATTACAAAGTCAGATTTGGCATATGAATTGCTCTGAAGAACTTCAGCTAGGAAGTATTCAAGACCGGAAAGAATCGGTTCAGCAGAGGAAAGGCAGAACTTTGTAGCCAGTAGTTTTCTGAATCAGAAATATAATGTTTCCTTGCTCAGCTCTGTGTCAACCATAGAACAACTACTTTGCCTTAGCTGACCTAGAACACACAAACAGATTTAAAACTACTCAGGTGAAGCCTTCTTACAGACACTGTGTTGACTCCTATTTGATCTATGAGACAGTGCAAGCCTTGACTAGTGCTACCCCAACTTTTAACCTCCCCTAGACAATCCATAACCAGAAAAGACACGCTCTTGAGACTTGAGGGGTCTGAAGGCAAACCACCTTGACAATTTTTTCTAAGTCACGGCCACAGGTTATTTCACAGCACATTCTACCACTACTCATTGTGGAGACCTGGTACAAACTATTTCTTCTTAAATTAATCAGACGTAGCTCTCTTGTTCAACTTTCAATTAACACCTACCATAACCCTGCTTGCTTTCCATTAGCTGTTTTGGCTCTGTTAACTTCAATTACTAACTTCCACCTAACGCCTAACAGTAGTGAAAGAGAAGCCACCTTATGGTTTCAGTCCAAGCATCATCATCATTTGCTATCAGGTTCCTTATAGTACTATCCACTGTCTGGATAGTACTATAAGGTCCCTTCGAGGAACTAACAGACTAAGGATTGTACAGATCCTAAGTGAGCATCATAACACTTGGGTGAAGTGCAAAGAGACACCTACCTTTAATCTACCGAAGGCCTTCAGTGCTTTCCACAACTAATTACCCAATGAATGTAAGCTTTTCATACACAAGGCTGCCATACAATGCTGGAGGACAAGATGCCAACTTAAAGTACACAGCTGTGGTTACTATGAAACTGCTTGCAGACATAACTTTCCAAGACCAAAGTGTCTTCTGCATGCCTGCACTCGATGCTAGTTGTCTATGTTTGAAACTAATTCAGAGCCCTGGTTATAGTGCATGGCAGAGTTCCCACATTACTATCCCATAAAGTTTTAATGATGCAGTGAAGCTGGTGGACTCCTGCAATGGCAAAGCTGCTGAAGCATTTGGAGCAACAGCCAGATCTCTACTATCCAAAACAGTCCCAGGTTGCCTGCAAGTCATTCTTTACTACCATCTGTAGGTGACCAGGGCTTAAGAAGCTTTTCTTTTTCTCTCTCAACTAAGCTTGGAGCAGCAAGTTGAGTTGCAGTTTTACATGCATGCACAGCTAATGCAGGACAAAGCAGCTCTGTGTTGTCGTCCACATCAACGAAAGACAGAAATGCAAAGACCAGGGATGCAACAGAAGCACTTACCCAATGTCATCCCGGTAGACTCGAGAGATTAAAACCTCTCCTTTGTGATTATAGATGAATAAGCCTCCAATCATGATGGAACTTTAGTCTTCTCTTCCCATGTTGCTTAAGACCTGAAGCAAGAGAGGGCATGTATCAATAGGCAGCACCACAACAAGCAATACATCAGGCACAGACCTTCGACATCTGCTGGCTATAACCAGGGAACAGACACCTTTTGTTACCAACACCCTCATCTAGAAGACAATTCTTACAATACCTGTGTGGTGCTGAGGACTTGACAGCACACATCCTAACGCCACAAGTGAAATGAACTCCAGACGACTGCAGGGAAGCACAAGTGGAGGTTATGCTCAGAGATATTCCTGAAAGTCTGATGAAGTACTTCACTCATCTTACTACATCTGGCCAGGCTAGCAAATGGCCAAGGCTCAGGAGGGCAGCTAGAGATTTGTGAGCAGCTCAGATGATGGAAGCAACAGTCTGCCTCATGCTTACATCCTGAATAGGAGAATACAGAGCTCCTTACTTATAAAGGGTCTACTAGAAACAGTGTTTTACTTCAGAGAGGAAGGAAGTAGCCTCATTGCTGCAGTTACTGATCATACTTTTTGATCTGCTGGGATTTTATACGGAAAAGCGTTTCTACCACACAGTACAGACTGCATGTACCAGGACAGACTCACATCCCTAACTACACACTCGGCTCTCCAGATCAGCATTCTGTCCCTCATGTTTGCTGCAGAACTGCCTCTCAGGGGCACATGATAACAAGGACTCAAAGAGGAAGCCCACTGGGAACCAACTGCTTTGTTCCAGACTGAAGGAGTCCAGGAATCCCAACAATTGCCAAGCGGAGTGACGGTCTGAACTACTCAGAAGCCACTCAGGAGCTTAGATCTAGGTGAATACATACATCTACCATGCATCCTGCCACACAAGGCTCAGAATGTGACTGCACATCGTAGCCAGGATTGAAGCTTAAAATTAGCACTGGAATAGATGCAGGTTTACTTCTCATTCCATGCAGCAGCATGGATGGATCAAGCCTCAAATATTCATAGTATCTGGTCTGTTCTTTGAACGTGCGACTACACAGGGCTGGAACTACAAGCAAATTAAAGACTCTTTACTTCTACTATAAAAAGTGTCTATCTCCCTAGTGACTAGGATCCAAATCAGATGCAATTAGTGGTTAAAGTCTTTTTACACACAAGTCCACACAAGTGTTTGAGATGTCACCAAGCCCATTACTAGGATCTGGACAGGTTGGACTGATGGGCCAAGGTCAACTATATGAGGCTTAAAAAGGCTAAGTGCCAGGTTCTGCATTTGGTTAACAACAACTCCATGCAGGCTCAGGGAAGAGTGGCTGAAAAGCTGTCTGGCAGAAAAGGACACGGGGTGTTGGTGAACAGTCAGCCAAATGTGGGTCAGCAATGTGCCCAGGTGGCCAAGAAGGCCACCAGCATCCTGACTTGTATAAGAAATAGTGTGGCCAGCAGGACCAGAGATGTGATCACCCCTCTGTACTTGGCCCTGGTGAGGCTGCACCTCAAATACTGTGTTCAGTTTTGGTTCACTCCCTACGAGAAGGACATAACAGTACTGGAAGGTCAGTGTGTCAGTGACCAGAGAAGGTCAATGAAGCTGGTGAAAGGTCTAGGGCACAAGTCTTATAAGAAGCAGCTGAGGGAACTAGGATTGTTTAGCCTGGAGAAAAAGAGGCTCAGGGAATTCCATCTCACCCCTCTACAACTCCCTGAAAGGAGTGTCAGGTGGTGGACAGCCTCTTCTCCCAAGTTAACAAGAGAGAAGACTTGAAGCTGTTTGCTGTCATCCTAACAGGGGAGGTTTAGGGTGGATATTAGGAAAGATTTTTTCACAGAAAGGGTTCTCAAGCCCTGAAACAGGCTGCCCAGTAAAGTGGTAGAGTCACCCTCCCTGACAGTATTGAAAAGATATGTAGATGAGGCGTCAAGGGATGCCATTTAGTGGTGGAGTTGCCTGTGCTGGGTTAACAGTTGGACTCAATGATTTTATAGAATAGTTTAGGTTGGAAAAGACCTCTGATTCAGTAACTGCATGGCAAGAGGTTCTCAGAAGCAAGTAAGCCCTGGCAAACTACCACTTTTACATAGCCTTTTACATGGCAAGGCTGTAGCCTTTGCTGATCTCTGCAGGAGCACTGATTAACACTTCAGAGCCCAAACTGAGAGCAACATGGCCAAAAGGCACCACTGGAGTGGGAGGTCGCCACCATAACCCACTGTAACTGGGGGCTAGTGCCTCAGAAGTTACCCTTTTAAACCGATGGGTTTTTTCAAAGGGCGGCTGTTTCGAAGAGAGCTAAAAAGCTGGTAGATATTACTGATGCAGAACACTTTTTAAAATACACAACTACTTCACCAGATCCCATCCCAGTCATACGTACTTCTAATCACTCAGGTCCAAGTCATAGTACCCACTCTAGCAACTGCTGGATTGGCTTAGTCCAGAGAAGAACACTAAGAATGCAACAGGGCAAGACTCATGACTAATTCTTGGGATGAACACATAGGCATTTCTCAGCATGGGCACTGTAGTCCATGAGATAACCAGCCATCTCCAGACTACTGTTAGGGTGGGTTAGCCTACACCCAACTCATCTGGGGTGGGTGAAGGGATAGGGAGAGGTTAGCCTAGACACATGCTGACAGTGAAGTGATATGTGTCTGCTCAAGGAACACAGCAAAATGAAGTTTAAAGTGACCTAGTCTCAGATCATCTCAAAGGTCAAGGAAAAAAAACAACCCACCAAAAAAAGCAAAGGGACAAACAGACTTCCAGGGCAGAGTATCAAGTATAGAGTATTAAGAGCAATGCAAATGCATCCTCTACAAGTTGTGTTCAAGAAACTAAAGTAGATTCCTGTTTGAAGGAACTACTGCAGACGTAATAAAACAAAATTCATGGTGCAGCCACTATTTTTCATTTTGGAAAGACAAAAGGGAAACTTTAAATTTCATAAGCCTTTTCACCAACATTTTTAGCTATATCTAATGAGTCCCCAGAGACTAACATTACACATACTTCTCTGCTATGACTCTTCAGCTGCCAGATGGCTGCTTCAGCTCATTAAAAGGAAAAGGAAAAATAAAATAATAAAAATAATTAAAAAGTCAAATAAGTCAAAATAGTGAGAAACAGGCAGAGGAGCAGTTTTTCAAAGCTCGGTAGAGAGCCTCCTGGCTTTTACTCCCACATGCCGCTGGTCTCTGGCTATTAACAGCCTGCCTCCTGACACTTGGCAGTGGCTTCATGTGGCACTGTCACCAAGAAATTTTGATGTTTGTGACTCCATCTAGCAGAGAAGAGGCTTTCAAATATGTTTTTCTTCCACTCCTGTTAACGACACTTTATAAGTTCAGGGTACGAGGATTTCATTTACTTCCAGGATAAGTCTGTCACCAAACCTATGAAGGAAAAGGCAGCACACAGTCTGAGACTCCCACATAGAGTCACTCACTGTCCCATGTAGGGGAGACTGAGGCTACACAGTGGGGCTAGCAGCAAGGCCAGCATTGCCACGTGAGAAGACAGAGACAGTCCTGTCAGCCAATAGAACAAAACCAGGTCCTCAAATTTAAGGAAGTGGCTGCACCACAGACTCAGGAGTACTTACATGAACCACATATGGCCCTAACAGGCATGCAGGAGGCCACTGAAAGGTAATGGGCAGGGCTAGAACTCAACAGAAAACATCTGAACACAATTGCCCAACAAGTCTGGCAGCTGTAATTCAGTGAACATCTAACCAACGTACATGACCTTTCAAATGATGAAAAAAAAGTGAGAACCATTATGGCAATGAAAGCAACTTGCTGCATACCCCAGGAATCTCTTTCCCACTTTGTACATTTTCATTCCAGATAAGGGACAAGGATATCTTTTCAGACTGCTACAGTGCTGGCTTCCACACATGCACATGTACTATTACTATCAAAGGTGAGGAAGAGTTTCTGCATCCTCTTAAGACTTACCATTGTATAGAAGAGTTTCCTGGAAGCTTATGCAACTGCTAAAAGCTGGATCATATGAATCCAACAAAACCTTTCCAGAAGATTCTTAGAAAGCACATCCTAATCTTAGAAAAAAAGTAATCTCCCTCTTGGGTTTTAATGCTGCTTAAGTTATTCGTTTCACTATTTTTAGCATAAAGGAAATGTCTGCTTTGATGAGCAACAGGATCAGACACAGCACATACAAGACAAAGCCCCTTGCCAGCATGACAAGCCAATCACTTTCTGAAAAAGCCTTGATTTGAATATTTACTACATTACTATAAAACAGGTAGAAGACTACTGATCAAGCTCTGTGATAGAAACTAAAAGCCTTCTTTCAGGATGCACAAACTTGAAATGTTGATAGTAAGGCTATGCTTTCTCATATATTAGCTTAGAACATGTTCTACAATAGCTTCAGTTACATGAAAAAATACCAGCATTCTTAACTGTTTCACAGGACTAAGCAGCACAGTCAAATGCTTTCTTATATGTTAGTACAAACATTAGATGGAGAGTACATACAGTGTGATTCAACAGCGTTTAGTCTCTTAAAAGAGTCTGTCAAAGAAACCCCAGGCTACTTCTTATGCAAGTATACTGGGAGCTGAGTTCAGGCTTCAAACTTTCCAGGTATGGTTGGCTCCTAGCCTAAACAGTTTCATTTGCATGTTGAAGAGCTGCATTGGATCATTCTGCAGATCTGCTGGCCCAATGTCTTATCTCTGGCCTTGACAATGTAGGGACGGTCAGATAACAGTAAGAACAGGTCAAGAAAACACTCCCCAGGAGATCCTTCTGCAATGGCTTACTTTAGAACTCTCAATGGATCTCTTTAAAGTATTTGCCCAGTTTCCTCTTGAATCTCTGCCTCAGCAGAATTCCATGGGAAAAAAAGTCTAGTTTTCTAACCACTGTATAAAACATCCTCCTTTTAGTTTTAAGCCTGCTTTTTCTTCCTTCCTCCAGCTTCATTTAATGGCCTCCAGTTCCAGTGAAGGAAGAGGCAATTAAGAACTAGCTCCCATACTCTGTCTCCTGGCCACTCAGGATTTTGCACATCTGTCCTGTCTTCACTGCCCCTTTCTCAGAATGGGATACCATCCCTGCTTTCCTCAGCTGTTCTTCACAAGGAAATTGATGTATGGTTTGGTCTTTTTCAGTCCTTTCCTTTAAAAGTTTTCCTTCAGGAAGTGAGCACAAAGCTGCTGAGTTATTCAAGATGTAAGCAAACCATGATACAGGCAGTATGACATTCATACATATCTTGCTTTGATCTTTCCTTAGTGGTTCTTGATATTTAACTTATGTTTTTAAGCCACCATTCAGCAAGAAACTAACAATCATCTGTCCTAACTCCAAGATTACTCCAAATTTGGTCTTCAAAGGCATCATAGGTGAAGCCAGAAATGTCTTTGCTCCCTACCCATATCCACCATCGTACATCTATATACCTTGAATCTGGCATGCCATTTTACCATCCCATCACTGCACCTCTGTGCCATTTTTGACATGCTTTGTCCATGATACTCTGATCACCCTCATATCTACACATCCCCCCCACACTTCATCATGACTACTGATCAGGACAGCTGTCATTTGCTACAAACCAGGAGCAAGCAGAGAGATTTGCCACCAAACAGCTGATGCATACGAGCTGTGCTATGCTGGTTCACATAACTCCATACGGAACAACTTGCTAGAAGTCAGAAAGAGGTGGGTTCTGTGCTATGTGAACCCCTGGTTAACACCTGAGGTAGTAGTTTCACTTATTACAGGTTTAACCTGAGAATTGGGACCATTCTGCCAGCTGATTTTATAATGGGAGCCTACCCAACATAAATAGATCTGAGAGATATCTACCAAAATTATTTCACATGTAGCAGCAGCTTGTGTCCATACCAGTTACAATTCAACTCAAGCCTAAAAAAAACCCACATTAATCCACAGCTCAGATTAAATCTGAATTCACATTTAAATGTAGATTACCCAACTCAATTTCTGTCAGCACTTGATAAAGTGTTTCCAGGTACCAAGCAAAGTCATGTGGGCCAAGAACAGAGAATACAAGGAAAGTTTTAGATGACTAACTCAACTACACTGGTTATTGGTTGGTTTTCTGAAGTAGTTGAAGGACAAACAGCATAAACCTCTTGCTGCACTCCTATCTAATGACATCAGGAACCAAAGAGATCTCAAGAGCACAAGATATTTAACACAATTAATTATAAGCTTGACTTCTGCAGTCCAACATCTTGAAGAGTTCCAAGCACTGCAAATACAGGCAGCACAAGGGCATCAACACAACTTACAACAAGCTTGGTATGGCGCAGTGTCATTCTCTCAATCAGCCTTCACCAAGTTTGATCATGATTGAATACTGACAACATCCCAGTCTTCTGCTAAAGCCTTGCATTACATCCCTCCCAGACACAAGATTGGAATGACTGCACTCCCTCCTCATTACAGTTACTTCCATCAGCTAATGGGAGCATGTCCACACAGCTGGAAACTCAAGAGGTGGAGTGACTAGCCCAGACATACATGAACAGATGAGAAGAAAGCTATACAAAGTACAGCATGCAAAAAAAAGTTGCTTAAAGCTTAGCAAGAAGAATGGCTCTTTAAGACAACAATGTCTCTCCTTGAAGTGGCTGCAGTGAAAATAAGCCTGCTTTGTTTTGATCCTCATTTGTGTTTCAGTACAAGTTTCACAGGCACTCGCTTCAACTATTTCAAGGTTACAGTGCAACTAGAGTGAGGTTCAGCAGTGCAGTTCAGACTTGTATGATCTTCCACGTGTTTTTAAATAATGATAGTTTTCCTTTCAGATCAGCTTTGAAAATTAAAAGATTCTTGTGCTTACAATGGTTAAGAACTGCAGGGAACAGGGCTCAAATTAATTTGAGAGTGACATTCAGTGACTCACGACTGTTGGCATCAGAAGGCCCCAGAATAAGAAATCCACCACAGGAGATGGGTTCATCTGCTCACTGCACAGAAGAGCCATGACTCAGAAAGCTTCCCAGCATTGCTCAATCAGCTTTTAATGACTCATTCTGCTCCTCTCCACAGTCAGCCTTTTCTAGAGAGCCTGCCCTACACCATTTTTGAGCTTCCTCAGTCTAACAGCTCAATGCAAGACATAGTTTAAGAGCAAAGCCTATTGCTTCTTCAACTGTTTATCACTGAGTTCCTGGAAACCAAGATGACTCTGGCTGAAGCCTCTGGGTTCAATGGTCCATCAACTGCATTTTCAGAGCTTTGCATCTCCACTCCTTGTTTCACCAGCTCGAACATATGGTGAGCTGCTCCACACTGCTAGCGACAGCCCTGTTTTCTAGTTATAGTATGGATGGGTTTATTCTAGTTCAAGTACAAAGAAGGTCCACATGCATGCTGTACTCACACCAGTTGGTGACTAATCACCTTAAGTTAGGAATAGCCATCTCTCAATACACCCCACAATTTTTTTAAGGGGATAACTGCTGGAGTAGGAGTGAGAACTAACATCTGAATGCTGGTCCTATAAATACCTAAGGCCAGTTAATTTCCTGCTCTCTATATTCCCATATATTTCTATTTCAACCCATAAAGAGAAAGGAAAAAGACCAGCAAAAGCATCACAGGCAGACCACATATTTATACACACTTATAAACCTTCTAAAGACTTGGGGCTACTTGAAAATGTGTTTTCACTCCAATGAAAACGACAGTGTTAAAATACAGCTTTATAGTGACTGTGACAAAGGTATAACATGGAGACGAACAGCTACAGAACAGAACCCATATATAAATGAAGTGCTGGGTTGCAGATTTGAATGCATTTCAGCAATTACATAACTGAGTAACAGCAGGATTAGCTGGACCTACAATGACACGACAGGGTAGCGTGCACCTCATAAAAAGAACTAGGCACACTCATCCCAAAGCTGCTGTATACACCTCTCAAACCATCACAGCATCTTTCATGAAGCTCCAAAAGCCACTCTGCAGCAGGGTAGCTGCACACCATAACCACGTTTTTTCAGAGAAAGATAAAGACACAGTAAAACACGGTATCTCAAAATTGGCTTTTGTTCACCAATTCTATTACAGATGGAAAACACTCTGTTTACTAGGTCTGACTTAAAGATGTGTGGTTCTCCAAAAGCCATCAGACTTTGCCCTTTCAGACAGCCACAGTGCCACAAACCAGATAGGTGTGGGTGCGCTCAGGAGCACAGGTTCTGGCAGCAGTATCCTGTGGCTGGGCTGTCGACAGCTTCACATAATCTAGGATGCAACAAACAGCTGAACTGGGAGCTACCTTGTGAGATGAACTAAATCTGCATTCAGAAGTGGAGTTTAACAAGTCCATCCTGCAGCCTGTAAGACTGAATCACTTCCACTGATTCTGACAGAACAGCTGTAGAAAAATGAACATCCAGCATGGAGCTTTTTTAGACTATACAAGGCAGTGGTAAAGAACAAACTAACAATCATAGTTTGTTTCTTCTGTAGGGCTTCTTTGTATCTGCAGCAACTCTTCTGGAAACATCATTTCAAGCAGTACCAATTCTCCTGTCTTTGTCCAGTTTCATTAGCCTCCTAGTCTCTCTACTTGAGAAGACACAGTATCACACCTGTAAGAAGACACTGTAGTACCAGTCATCTGTTCATTAGGGTATGAAAGACAAAGCTGAATTCTAGCCTAAGTCCCACATATACAGACATTCAAATGAGCGAATTTTTTTTTCCCCACCATATTTGTCTTATAACCTGAAGTCTTTCAGGTGACACCACAAAGACCATTACTATTTCCCTGCACCAACAAGAACAGTGTTAGCTTCAACCTACATCAAACTCTGGAACATAGTTTTCTGCCTTCTGTATTTGCACAAATGAAAACAAACAAACAAACAGGTGATCTGGCCAAATCCATTGCTTAGGAAAAACAGTGAATCTGCAGTGGACAGGGCAACATGGCTGCAGTAACGGCAGCTTCACATCTGGGCAAGAGATGCTTGTTCTAGCTCTGAAAGAACGAGGTACCGCCTGGAGGAAACAAGGCACTACCAATGTGCCTACAGCCTAACAGTACTGGAGTCACAGTAACTTTCAGCCTCTATTGGTATTCCTACCTCAGGAAAATGCAAGTGCAGTTTGTCTACATCCTCTCACATCAGTTTCCTCTGAACTCATGAGCCATGCTTGGCTGTTATCATGGCAGGTCTGCTTAGCAAGTCCTCTATGTCTTCTCTTCAGAGGTGCAGTGGTAAGATGGCAGCTTAAGAGTCAATGCTCAGGAGTAGCCTGACAGCAGGGACAGGGGTTCTTATGCTGCCCTAACAATATAACTGCAGTTTCACATCACCACCAAGAGCCTCAGGATGTGATGAGCACTGAGTGCATTTGTCCACTGGTTTCAGAATGCACCGCTGGGATCAGCTGTATTTTACTGAGCCTGCTGTATGGGTGCTACTCTCACTACAGAGACACTCTCCAGAAAAGAGTCCAGCACTACAGGAGGTGAAAAAATGTGACAGTCTGACAGTTACCTTAAACTCAGCCACTGACAGAGCAATCCAGAGGCTTGATCAGCAGAGCTGAAAGGACTCCTGCTCATCTGCAAAGTCATTTTGGTCACAGCCCCACTGCAAGACAAGCTGTTAGCTTCATCACGTTTCCTGTGCTATTAAGCACAAGGGACAAATAAAAGATGAGTAGTTGAGCCCAAAATCCAGTTACTCTGGGGTTTGTCACTCTTGTCAAGGGGCTAGAGGTCCAGAGAATTAGTCACAGCACAGACATCACTTATTTTGAATAAGAACAGAAATACTTATTTCTCTAATCTACACAGCACATCTAGGAAACAGCAATCACAAGTCAGTCAATAAGCTGGTGTAAACAACCAACCCATTTAGTAGTCTATTAAAAGAAAGTTTGGATTCTGACTTAACAGTAAGAAAGACTTCTGTCCATTAATAAGCTTATCCAACTAAGCAGTTCAAGGTGCATTTAGCTGCTAGAGTTCTCATCCAGGAAGAAACCTGGAGAGGTATTCCAGCTCTCACTCAGAGGAATGAGGGTAAATCATCAACTGTAACAATTTCTACATTCCAGAAATCAGTATGATCTTGGACAAGTGAGAGCAGCTGAAACAGGAGGAAGATTAGTCAAGCTGCTCTGGCAAACTGGTTATTCAGAAAACCAGTCCTTTCAGGCTATCCCTAGCATTATCAAACCAAAAGGCTTGAGGCTTGCAGAGATGTCATCACCTCACCAGCTAAGCCAAGCATATAAGCTTTGCTTAGAGGGTTGCATTAGCCACTTCCCAGGAGGCCAGGGGCTGCGCTTGGTTTTAAACAAGAGTATCTGCAATCACTTCATCCTGGGCAAGACAGCCTGCATAATTTAATTAAGAGGAATAGTGTGAGCTAAACAGCTACTGAGATAAACCCATCAGTTTCAGAGAAACTGTTCCTATTTTAAGCCAAATCCCATAAATCCCCATAACCAGTGGGCAGGAAGAGAAGCACATTCAACTCTTAGTAGGCTCTCCTCCTACAGTCTGCTTCTGCATGCCATACTGCACACAGCCAGTCTAAAGAGCAACAGGAGATAAATACTGACAAGAGAAAAACACAAGAAGCCCCCTCAGTGTGGTAAAACATCATAGGAACAGCATTTAACACTCCTCTCCATGCTATTATGAGTCCAACCTTATCTGAACAGTTTTAATGCTGCCTTCCATTTCCACCAGTTCCAAGGCAGCATTAAAGCCAGTCTGAAGCAACTTCAGCTTGCTGTTCACTCTTGAAGCAAGAAACTTTAACAGTGACCTGCTTTCCATTAAGCTAACAGAAAAGGCTAGAGACAGACTACAGTGTCAGTAAAAGCTTACGTGCTGCACTCTAGTAATGGTCTAAGTGTCCTGACTTACCAGTGTTCCTTTCTACTACTACTGTGGAGCAGATTAACTGTACTTCACATTCTGTGCCTCAGCCTGCAAGCTTTCAGCTGAGCTGTGAACCTGCTCCTGAGATCAAAATAATATGTCTTGCCAGTAACTTCTGACTCTAGATCATTCACTGAAGACTGCTATTGTCATACAGACCAACTACATTTGGCACCCTAAGCTGGACTTCTGTCCATCCTCCCATTCACCCTAAGAACAGTTATTAAATGCTTTAATGGTCTTCACTAATATAAGCTTAGAAAACCAGTGTAAGACACTGGGCTGCAAAAGACAATCTTGGCTTTAGTATTTCTCGGTATAGGGATGAGACAAGAAAAATTCCACTAGGACCACAGGATATTTCTTTATAAAGTCAATTTTGTTTAGTTATTGTTCCTGTTTCATAAAAAAAAAAAAAGGAAAAAGAAAGAAAGAAAAAAGTATTATCAACTTGAGTGCATTTCGAGTCATTTGTGCTTCAAAGAACACAAAATGGAACCCTTCACAGCCTCAAGACTCAAAGGCCAGAACTGTGTTCCTTCAGAAGGAGGAAGCAGCCAGCCATAATACCCTTCAAGGGCCCCTTACATGATCTCCCTGAAATAAACCACCACATCCAGTCTGCAGCTCAAAGGATACCAGTACCTCTGTCACTAGATGTCAGTAACATGGCACTTCCCACATAAAAGAAGTGATGCCTCCCTTCTGACAGGGAAAATATGGAAGTAGGCAGATCGTCAGCATCTGGCCAGATTAGAGATTGTCACCACAAGCAAACCTCACAGGGACAAGTACATCTTTTAGTATATGAAAAATAAAATAGCAGCTACAGCTCTGACAGCATTCAAGCAAACATTGCCCAACAAGGCACCACAGGAGCTTGTATGAAATTATAAGCTTGCAATACCTATTTTTCTAGGTGTAATACCTAGACTTATGAGCCATCCAGGCTCACCTATCTGGTAAAGTTTCAGGCTCAGATTTTGGCAGCCTGAGGCTAACACTTGATAGCAGCTTTGTCATAGTAAAGCAAGCAGAAAACAGATCGCAGAATCACACAGCTTATGTGGAAAAGACAAGACCAAAAGCGAGTCATTTCCTATTGAGGAGAGAAATCAGCTGCACTGGATGATAAACACGGTCTGCATTTCCTGCAGCTTTGCTGAATCCAAAAGCCTAGCCCAAGGAAGAATGGAACTGGAAGTGCACTTAGAAGAGCCGTTGGACGAGAGCCCATTTCAAGCCTCAGAACAAGGCACAATTTAGCATCAGTAGCACTGCATTCTCCCTCAGCAGATTTTCTAAGAAGGAAGCTAGAAGGTGCAAGCCATGACCCAGCTAATTCACATTTGTCTCAGCAGTACAAGGAAATAATTTTAAGGGAAGTTCCTGCCCGATCCGACTCCAAGACCTTTGCTCAGGCTGACCTAGCACACCAGCACACCAGCACACCAGCACACCGGTGCGGGCCTTCCCTTCTGTGCCACACAGAACTCAATTCTGTCCCCAACCTCACCCAGTTCAGCACCGCAGGGCTGCTACCCCAACTGTTCCAAGCAGGTAATTAACTAACAAAACCCCTCAACCCCAACCAGCGCGCTAGCAAAAGAGACAGATTCGGAGGGGCTGGGGTCGCCTAGTGGCCCCTCACAGAGGGTGGAGAAAAACGCTCCCGAAGGA